>NC_065451.1:204012171-204333051 GCF_917563875.1 Diabrotica virgifera virgifera | reverse complement strand
TAGTTTTCAACTGGTTTACCAGTCATCATCAGTGATTACGTGAGATATACATGCTAACCACCAAGATCTAAATTTACAAAAATATGTGGGTCTAAGCCCTGTAAAAGTAGCCCGTCAAGGAAACATCTGTTTAAAATGCTACATTAAGCGAGGATGTTTAAAGTATTTGACTAATACAGTCAAACCCGCTTATTAGAATACCTCTTAAAGGAATATCCCGGTTTAAGGAATAGAAATTTGAGGACCCAAAACGTTTCTACTACCGACTAATGATCGGTTATTAGAATATCCCGGTTATAGGAATACTTCTGATTAGCACGAAGGCTATTCCAATAAGCGGGTTCAACTGTATTCCCTAGGTAACATCTGAGCTGCGGATTTGACTTGTTCACATGGTGAAAGTATGATGGCAAGTGACTTGATCCACGCTTAATGTAGCATTTTAAACTGATGTTTCCTTGACAGACTAATTTTACGGGGCTTTGACCCACATATTTTTGTAAACTTAGATCTTGGTGGTTAGCATGTACATCTCAGGTAAGCACTGATGATGACTGGTAAACCAGTTGAAAACTAGTTATGTGATTGTGATGTAGCCCTTTTTAGGGATTTTAAATATACCTTTTATAAAGGATTTTAACCTTTTTTTATATCGCATGCTATACAGCCAACTACAGGAAAACTTTTTCCTTGTGGATTTTTTAGTATAAAAAGTAATTTGTGAATAAAGTCATGCATATGCAATCCATTGGAACAGCAGTAGGTATAAATGTTTAGTTTAATAAAAAAAAAGTACTTAATAATTAAACTTACAGCATCAGTCCTAGCAAGCCCTTTAAAGGTATTAGTCCCCAAATTATTCCTAGTATTATACCTAATATTTGTCTGTACCAGTATATGACATCCAAAAATTCTTCCTGAAATAGAGCAATCATTTAATTCTACCTATTTATTAAAGATACTCGCCATGGTCTCACCTTATCTGGCCATTCTGAGTTTGATGTAAAAGCTCTAGTCCACACTGATGGCAAATTGGATTTGGCAGCTCCATTTCTCTCTACTGTTTTCGCTTTCGTACTCATCTTTTCATTAAATAATTTCTACATATATATTTATAAATAACCTAAATTTACAGGGATATGAAAAATGTGAACTGAGGAATTTAATTAAAAATTTGACAAATCACAACATAAATTGAAACGTCATGTGATGACAAGATTACATCTATTCTTCTTTTTTAAAGGATACATTTGAACTACTCTGGAAGTAATTTTTTATGCTATCTATCACTGCACATCCTTCCCAGCAAAGTTTTGTAAATGTTTTTTTTTTTTTGCTTTGTATATGCTAGTTTTAGTCTGTATTTATCGTTCCAATTACAGATATTAGGCTGATTTTAAGATGCAGCATTAGAATCAGGATTCAGTCATGTTTAGACAATTGCTGAATATTGTAGTAGGGTTGAGGTTGAGCCAGATAAAAGAAATAGAAGAAAATTATTGACAAACGTATCGGTATGAAGTTAGTGATAATCGTCCTTTGTGTTTTGTCAGCTGTCACAGTTGTCAAAATGACGTCTAGTGTTCATGTTTTGTAAACTAATTCTTTGATCAAAATTAATAGTGTAGATTAAATGTAAATACTAACATAAGAAAGTAACAATAAACTTTATATTCTATTCGCTACGAATTTCCATGACCCCGGCTACAATGGAATTGCAGGCACAGGAATATTTGAAACAAAAAAATTGGGTGCAAGCTATAGAGTTGTTGAATAAACTCCTTATAATCAACCAAAATACAGTGGAGCAAGTCGTTTCGTATCTTACTGATAGAGCAGAATGCTTCTTAGAGTTAAATAATCATCAAGCTGTTATTGTGGATTCCAAAAATATCATCAAACTTTGTCCTGATCAAACTAATTATAATGTCTGCTTGGCTAGAAAAAGGCTTATACATTCTCTTTACATGATTAAGAGATTCACAGGTAATATTCAAACATTCCATTATACATTTTATTGTTAACAGTTAAATACTTGTCCTTGGTTTATATCAGACTTACTCACTACCTGAATGCTGAATAGCCAGAATCATTGATAAGAAAGCAATAATTGTTGACCTCATTTGTTTTGACTTTATTGTTGCAATTAGATAACTCTACTATCAAACATACTATGATTGATTTTATTTGTATGTCTCCAAGATAAAAAAGGAATTAGTAAAAAATTTGCTTAGAGAAAAAAAAGATTCATTGGTTTTCTTTCACTTTTTGAAGGTGCAAAATTATGTATAAACTCAGTCTTTTACTTGTGCCACAAAGTTGAGAATGTGTATGTATATAATAATGTTTATTAGTGTGTAGATTCCTTGCTTAAATTTTCATTAAAATGGATTTTGTATACAAAGTCATATTAGATAGGTCAGTATCTAATTGTTTACCAGAAATTTTATCTAATTTTGTTGTTATTTTGGCATAAAAAACATTCACTCTATAGATTTCATGATGATATGATTTTTTCAGATTTTATTTTTTTATTACTCTCTAGTGATATATCTTTTCTTCCAATCTATTTTGCTTATCTTCATTTTAGTTTTCTTCATTATTTTTAAGGGCTTATCTACTTGATGCTTGAAACTTTTGAAATCTTAACCCATCCTCTTCTTTTTCGTTTATCACTTTTCCTTTCCTTTCCTAATGTTGTTCTGAAGCTATTTCCTTGTGGCATTGTTATGATTAACTATTTATATGGGAAATAATTTTTATTTAATTTAATTTAAATAAACCACAAATTTAATTGTGGCTTATTTCTCATGTAACTAGTCTTTCCTTTCCTTTTGTCAATTTTCAGCAAATCACCATTTCCTAAAATCTCTTCATTTATTTCTTTGTCTAAATTCATATTTTCTTATATCTTTCTCTGAAAATTGTATATTGCTGCTTCGCAAGAACGTAGGCTTAAGTCAAAAAAGACGATTTTAGAGGAGAGGCATTTTAAAATTTTATAGATATGATTATGAGCATAACTCCGAATAAGTTGTTACTTTAAAGAAATTAATTAAGTATTTTTGATGGGAAATAAGCCACAATTTTACTAAAAAAATGATTTTATTAACGTTTCGACGCCCAAATCGGGTGTCATTATCAAGATACAAAAAATATTAATGAATTAAACAAAAATGTTGTTGCTTAGTAACAAAAATTCTTCTAATAATTTATTTAATCTGACTCATTAATAGCCGTAATTCAGACATATTATATTATCCATTTTAAAATAGAAGACTTTAAAATGATATTGCCAATATTTGTGAGTTGCGTTCCTGGTACAACTTTGTTGAAAGATAGTTCATTCAATTACATGAGATCGAATGAATGAATAATCGAATGAACTATCTTTCAACAAAGTCGTCCCAGGAACACAACCCATAAATATTGGCAATATCATTTTAAAGTCTTCTACTTTAAAATGTATAATATATGTCTGAATTACCGATATAAATGAGTCAGATTAAATAAATTATTAGAATTTTTGTTACTAAGCAACAACATTTTTGTTTAATTCATTAATATTTTTTATATTTTGACAACGACACCCGATTTGGGCATCGAAACTTTAATATAATCATTTTTTTTAGTAAAATTGTGGCTTATTTCCCATCAAAAATAGTTAATTGCAAAAATGCCACAAGAAAATAGCTTCAGAACAACATTAAAGAAATTACTTATACAATTTTGTTAGAAATATATCTAAATACAAATGTGACAACTAGATAAATTTATAAAGTGTTTTTATTCACCCCTATTACATTTGAGTCTTTTTTCCTCAGAAACATTTACTTCAACTTTGTTAAAACGCTGACCTAACTAAAAAAGAGTCCTTATTTTAGAGAGAATTTTCACAAAAACTAATCGTAAGTATAAGATCAGTTGTCCTTGACGAGAAATAAACACACAAATTGCTTAACATTCTGTGCTATTCTGCGACATAAGTAACTTGGGTCTGTATTCATACGAAAATGGTAACCCGCGAGTAGTCACGCCATTAGATAGAATCTCACATTTTATCCTTTTTCGCGATAACTTGATGAAAAATTTTGCAATTTTGAAAAAATTTCTTAAGTGCCTCGAGGAAGGGTGTAGTAATAGTAGGAATTTTTTTTATTTTTTCATCTTCTTCTTCTTTTTGTGGAATTTAGGGCTTTAGGGAGAGGCAATTAGCGTTAATAATTGTTAGAAATAACATTTCTAACATAACAAGTAAATAAAAATACTATAAAATAAAAATTTGTTGTAAATTCATATTTAAATTCGTATTTTGAGATAGAATCTAACACGTGACTATTCACGTTACAGAAGTGAGCGTGACTACTCGCGGGTTAAGTATTTAACTAATTTCGTGCTAAACAAATATAGACACTTGGTGCCATCTCTTATCTATATATTTTATTTATTTTATAATATGTTTGTTCGTAGAACGATTAGCAACCGTTGCCAACCATCAGACGCAAGCATGTTCGTAGTCTACAAACTCGAACTGTTAACTGCGCAGCGCTAACTGTTAACTGCGCATGCGTCTGATGGTTGGCAACGGTTGCTGATCGATTGGATCGTACTACGAACAAACCTAATATATAAAATATATTATATTTTTCAATTATTTCCTGAATTGTCCACCAACTACTTTTTAGTTAATAACTTACATTCTTTTCTCTGCTTTTTTTTTGTTTTTTATTTAAGTAAGTAATTTTGGCAATTTGGTAATTCCTCATTTTTTCTCTTTTTATTACCATTTTGTTGCTGCCTTTTCTTCTTATGTTTTTATCCAGTGCTTCTGTTTCATAAACCTTTTTTGAAATCTTAACTCATTCTCTTCTTGGTTAATCACCTTTCCTTTCCTTGTAGATTTTCCTTTTGTAGATTTTCATCAAATCACCATTTCATGAAATTTCATCATTTGTTTTTTATCTTATTTTTTTTGAAGTTATACTTCTTTAGGCGCGATAGGGAGTGAATTTTTATTATTCTGCGCGCATGCGCACAGATACAGTATGTTGTTCGTCGCTAAATATTTTAAGTTACATGTATCCGTCCAAAAAAGGTGCGGAAAAAATGTATTAGTGTTTTTAGTAAGTAAATATATTTATTATAATTTTTGTGTCTTTGGATTTGTCTTCCTCGGGAGTAAGGTAATACGTATTATTAAAACATTTTTATGTAAACTTCACTTCGTTTATTTGTTACCGTGGTTTGTCATAATGTCCGAGAAACCGTCAAAACAATGCCTTCGTAGCCTCATTGGTACAGCATTCGACTACGGATCGAGAGGTCCCGGGTTCAAATGCGGACAATTGTTGTCTTTTTTTTTTAATTTTTGGATATTTGGAAAGTGGTAAGTAACTATTAAAATCAGTTTAATATTTAATAAAATAAAAATAAACTGTTAAAAGTATTTTATTTCGCTGAAATCATATAATAGAAGTACAGTAGAGCGTCGATTATCCTAACGTCGATCAACCGAACAACCGGTTATTCGAACTCCCGACTCCGCGCCCCGCCCTCGAGTACTGAGCAAGCGTTAGTAATTAACGCTTAAAATATCTTCAATGTCCCGACACTGAAAAGTAAAAGGGACTTAAAAGACTATATATATATATATATATATATATATATATATATATATATATATATATAAAATACTTTATACGGGACACTAGGTTACAATTAGCTTAAAAGACTATATATATATATATATATATATATATATATATATATATATATATATATATATATATATATATATATAATACTTTATACGGGACACTAGGTTACAATTAGTTGACTCAGTTATAGATCTGGGTGTTATTCTTGATACTAACTTAAATTTCAACCTACACATTAATAGCATGGTTTCTAAGTCATTAAAGATGCTTGGCTTTGTTAAAAGATGCAGCTATGACTTTACGACTGGTCGTTCTTTAAAATTTCTTTATTGTTCTTTGGTTAGACCACATTTAGATTATGCATCATGTGTTTGGTCACCTCAATATAACTGTCATATTAATAAAATCGAACAAGTTCAGCGTAAATTCTTACGTTATTATGCTTATAAGATGCATCTCACTGGTCAAAGTTATGAGTCTTTACTGCAAATTATTCGACTTGACTCATTACAGAGTCGTCGTCAACATAAAGATCTTTGCTTCTTATATAACTTAATTCATGGTCATAAATTCTGTATCCCACTTTTAAATAAAATTGGTCTACATGTACCTTCAAGAACCACCCGTTCTGTGACCACCTTCCACGAGGTCATTAACCGCACAAATTATAGTTCAAGTTCCTATCTCTCTAAAACTCTTAAATTAGCAAACACATTATCTCCGCAAATTGATTTCTTTGTGAACGACTTTACTGCGTTTTCCACACAATTATATTTATACTTAACTTAATGTTCTAATTTCAAGACTGATTTGTCAACTACTGTTATTGTCTTTGTTCTAGGATAAGTTGTATTTGTCAATTTCAAAATGTTCTAGCTCTCAATTGTTGAATGAGAGCAAGTAAGTTTATTCTTTATTATTGTTTGTTATGTATTTACCAATTTTGTATCTACTAGATCTTATTTTTCTAATTTGTGTGACATTTTAATTGTAAAAAATTTTAATTGTATCATGTACTAATGGACTTCGGTCCGTAAATGAATAATAAATAAATAAATAATATCTTCAATTTTCTTCAATTGTGTATCCAAAAATATGTTGTTGCAAAGACTGCACTTTTTTGTTTAATTGCTATTTGTCATTATCAAGGTATAAACAAATATACAGTTATACAGGGTGGTTCATCTTATTCGCCTCGGTCTCTGTACAGAAAACCACTTGATATTTTAAAAAAATTTCTTCACAGAAATATACAGGTCCTTTAATACTACAACCTAAAAATAATGTGAATTATACAGGGTGTTCCAAAAAAGAGTGGTATATCAAAGTTATATTTTTTCTTATGGAATGCCCTATATCTGATAACATTATTGAATTGACCTTAAAAAATAAGCTATACTTTCATAAGGGTTCCCTATACCTAAATACAGGGTGTTTTGATTTATTTCGATTTTTATAAAAATGTAAGGTTTTAGAAAAAAATAAATATCTACGAATCTAAGAAGCAGTAACAAATTCTTTCTTGGATCTTAATAATAGACTATTTAGCATACTTAAACAGATGCTTATTGCAACAAAATTTCTTACAGGGTGGTCAGAATATGAGATTGTTCTATTAACAAATTCAAGCTATAATAACTTACTTATTTTAAATGGAACACCCTGTATCTTACTAGTCTATCGCGTAGAAAATTTACTAAGCTTTCAATTTGTACTAGGGTTTCCTATACCTATCTTTTTACAGGGTGGTCAAAATATTAGATTGTTCTATTAACAAATTCAAGGTGTAATAACTTACTTATTTTAAAATGAACACCCTGTATCTTACTAGTCTATCGAGTAGAAAATTTACTTAGCTTTCAATTCTTATTAGGTTTTCCTATACCTATCTCCCTTCCTTTTTTAAATATTTAAAGATTTCCTAATTTGTAAGCTTTAAAAATTAGAATTAAGTACCTATGTCGTGGTTATGTACAACACATCACCAACACCGGCAATATACTTAAATATCTTAGTCAAGATAGTTTCATTAATAAAATTCACATTTTTATCATTTAATCACACAGAGTGTTCTTATTTTAAATGACATACTCGATATTCTATTCTTTATAATGGAAGATATTTAAAATCTCTTCAATTCCATGTTAACATTCTCAATACACATGTTATTCTGTAGATATAAATTCCCATGTTATTCTGTAAATACCCATTTTGACATATTTTTGTACAATGGGCTCGTTTTCGTCAAAGTAGCCATTGCATTTAATTGTTTGTAATTGCGATTTAAAGATTCAAACAAAAAGTGGCGTTCTTAAATTTAATTAATAACCGTTGGGTTAAGATATGGAAAATACTTATACGGAATGAAATATAATTTAAATATCTTCCAGAATACGGCATCTAATATAGGGTATGCAGTTTAAAATAAACGTATTATTTAATTTCACATGTAGGCCAAAATCAACTAAAATAATACAACACTCTGTGTGACTACATGATAACACTGAAAATTTCATTAATTACAGTAATCTTGTCTAAGTATATTGCCGGTGTTGGTGATGTGTTGTACATAAACACGACATAGGTACTTATGTAATTCTAATTTTTAAAGCTTACAAATTAGGAAATCTTTAAATATTTAAAAAATGAAGGGAGATAGGTATAGGAAACCCTAATAAGAATTGAAAGCTAAGTAAATTTTCTACTCGTTACACTAGTAAGATACAGGGTGTTCCATTTAAAATAAGTAAGTTATTACAGCTTGAATTTGTTAATAGAACAATCTAATATTTTGACCGCCCTGTAAAAAGATAGGTATAGGAAACCCTAGTACAAATTGAAAGCTAAGTAAATTTTATACGCAATAGACTAGTAAGATACAGGGCGTTCCATTTAAAATAAGTAAGTTATTACAGCTTGAATTTGTTAATAGAACAATCTCATATTTTGACCACCCTGTAAGAAATTTTGTTGCAATAAGCATCTGTTTAAGTATGCTAAATAGACTTTTATTAAGATCCAAGAAATAATTTGTTACTGCTTCTTAGATTGGTAGATATTTATTTTTTTCTAAAACCTTACATTTTTATAAAAATCGAAATAAATCAAAACACCCTGTATTTAGGTATAGGGAACTATTATGACAGTATAGCTTATTTTTTAAGGTCAATTCAATAATGTCATCAGATATAGGGCATTCCATAAGAAAAAATATAATTTTGATATACCACTCTTTTTTGGAACACCCTGTATAATTCACATTATTTTTAGGTTGTAGTATTAAAGGCCCTGTATATTTCTGTGAAGAAATTTTTTTAAAATATCAAGTGGTTTTCCGTACAGAGACCGAGGCGAATAAGATGAACCACCCTGTATAAATATGGTTTTTATTCACTTGTGGATAAATATGTATGACAATCTCAATATAGTTCGATTATCCGAACGAATCGGTTTTCCGAACACCCATGTCCCCCAATTAGTTCGGATAATCGACGCTCTACTGTATAACTTCTTAGGTGCGTACAAAGTACACACACACATTCATTTTTTTTATGTGATTGATAACAGGTATATAAACTTCTATGATGTAGGGACTAGTTCCAGGCATTTAGCCATGTGATGCATTTCCATCTTTCTGTGTAAATCACATCTCTTTTTCAATTTCTTCCTGAATTGTTCACCAGCTTCTGTTTGGTTAATAATTTATACTTTTTCTCTAATGATTTTTGTTGTTTATTTAAATAATGTTGACTCTTAATATTCTCTCTTTATTGCCCATTTTTGCAGTCTTCTTTTGTTTTTATTCATTGCTTGGACTTCATAAATTGTTCGAAATTTTTAATTTCATTCACTATTTTATAAGATATTCATTTCTTGTTTCTGTATTTTTTGTTTGCGCTTCATTATCTGTAAACAACTCATTTCTTAAACCTTTCAGCTCCTCTTAATATTTTCAATCTCAGCTCCTTTCCATGGGTTAATAGTTCTTGATTTTATTTGTTGAAAATTTTCACTGACCTATCAATTTATAATATTATTGGTAATTTAAAAACTGTTTTTGTAGATTTGCGTCAATTAGACCATCATTTCTTAAAATTATTTATTTATTTCTGATATATCTCATATGGATGATAATAGGTACCTAAAATTCTGTTATAGATAGACTAGTTGCAGACCTATAGCCATGTGATACATTTCCATGTTTCTCTGACAGTTATTTGTTTATCTTTTTCAATTTTATCCAAAATTTCCATTCTTCTTGGTTTTTCACTTCCATTTTTTGTTATTTTAATTAATGTGACACACCATAGCCCCTACGGCTGTGAGGACCCTGGACTGCCTGTGATATGTAACTGCTACAACCATTGGAGTGGTAATCCCTAAATACCCAGAGAAATAACTAACTACGTGCTAAAATGTTGACTTTTGATTCATTTTTCTATTATTTTCTTTATTACTCCCTGTTGCTTCCTTTTTTCTCCATTTCTATGGTTTTGTAAACTTGATTTGACAATATAATTATTATTCCTCCATTATTTTGTAAGATATATAATTTCTAAGTCACTATGCAGTTAATAATGATTTCTGAAATATTTCATGGCTGAAGAAAATGCCTAGTGACATTGTTTATCTTCTCTATGTCTGAAACGATTGTTTGTGTCAAATCTTTTTTGTTGGAATGGAGTTATCATATACTTTGACCTGTGAATACAGAAGAAAATCATCAGCATATTGTATTACTGAAAATCTAAAAATATTGGCATACTGAATACGCTTTGCCGAGATTCACTTTGATACATTCGGAATAGGAAACATACAGCACAAAAATTCTTACCTCACCCTATTAAATGCTCAAATCAACTTAATCTTTCACTAAAAAATAGGAATTATTGGAAATAGTGGGAGTATATACTAAACCCATAAAATTTTGTGGAATTTATTTCTACAAAATATTTTTATTTTGTACAATAAATAATTTTCTCATTTGTTATCAATACATTATTTGCGGTGTGCAAGCACTTAGAGGGGATACATGAAACGATCGTGCGAGAATAGCGGAGAAATATTGCAACTTTCTCAAATAATTCATATTGTCAATTGAAATTGTCAAATTGATGTATATTTCATTCCTACTGTCATTGAAGAAGAAAAATTATATATTGCTCCACAATATTGATATGATAGGCAATTATTATATAAAGGTAAATTTAATTAACTGTATTTTGCTTGTAGTACTGCATTTTAATAACTAATTTTATTTACTACATACAATTGTTTATGTTTTAATAACATAACCTGAATCTTATTTTTTCTTTTTATTATTTTTTTGGACTATGGCCTTGACAATTATCCAGTAACCAGGACTAATATAATTGGCTAATATAATTAAAAGTGCGAATAATGTTGCTGAGCGTAGAAACCAGGTGTCGCTTTGCCAAACTTGCACGGTCCCAATAATGGTGTAAATAAATAATTATTAATTGACGTAAGCTTTATGTCATTTATGTCTGTTTACTATTAGTAATATTGGCTGTGAGTGGGTATGTTTGGTTGTGTAGTAATTTCCAGTCACGTCTAGCAACCTAATTTCCCAAAAAATAAATTACCAACGTTACTAGACAGTTGTGTCTAGGCAGAGCGAATTCAGTTTAAAAATAAATTGTAACATATAATTGCTTTTAAAGTAGGTATAATACCTGCACTTCTATTTATTCTTCTCAAACCGTTACATGTACATATCAGATAAATAGAATATCTACATTAATGCTGATTGCTTTTTTTTAATTTCAGAAGCCGATATGGCCGCTAGAGATTGGCTAATACTGATTCAAGAGTCAGATGTAAATAAAGAAATTAAGGCTGTATTAGAATCGCTTCTAGGTAATTTCATAAATTGCACAAATGCTAAACAGAAGACTATAAACTTGATAAAGATACTAGATGCTAATTTCACTAATGGATTTTCAAATGTCAAGGTAAGAAAATTTATCAACAATTTTACACCTATTTTGTTTAGTCTTTATTTATACTTACTTTAATTTATTTACACTAAAACATAATTAATTTATATAATACATATTTATTATAAGTTTATGTTTCCTGACTTACAATGTGCACTTATTATCAGAATTTACAATATTAATTTATAACTTAGACTACCTCTTACAATTTCCCCTATTTATATGGTTTGTTCAGTTTTTTTTTCCTCTATTGTCAATACTTCACTGCCATACAACACTATGGGCTTTATTACCATTTTATTATATCCTGAACTTTATTTTTGTCAATACATACTTGCATTTCATCAATGGTCTTAAGCTTCCCATCTTTTATTTCCCCTTGCCAGTCTGGCATTCAGTTCCAATTCTTCCTGACCTATCTCTTCTATGATAACCCCCCAAATATGTAAAATGGACCACTCTCTCGAAATTATATTCCCTTGAATCATTAGATATGAAAGTAAACTTGTCTTTTTTCTATATTTTTGGGTATCATGTTGACTTTTAGTGGTTTATTTCTAGGCAAAATATTTTGCCTCCTTTTCGAATCTGTTTATAACATTTCTTGATTCTTTTCTTGTTTTCATAGAGTCCATATGTACCTTTACATATGAGGCTATCAGAACAACAGTGAGCTAAGCCCAAAATGAAGTTTTGAGATAAATGCAATCTTTGCATTTCTATTTCCTGTATATTCGTTAAGGCAACAAGAAATTATGTAGCGCCATCTAGCCAAATATAGAGGTAGGTTGTGTAGGTCCCTGTCATTTCGAAGATCTAGTGTTGCTGCTTGTATTGATATATTAATCTAAAAATGCTCAATTTGTGGCTTAGGCCAATGTATAACATAAAATTGATCCAAACAAGAAAGATAAATGTACCGTTTTTAATTTTCAGGTCGAGAGACCTTCTATAGTCTCCTGCGTGTACTGCAACGTAACATTTGCAGAAAAGAGTGAGTTGCGTGCCCATTGTCAGACTGAAGCACACGAAATGACAGTGATGTCAGACGACGGACGCGATTGGCGGTGGAGGCCACCACCGAGGGGTGTTACCCACGAGTGTTATCTACCGTGCGATAACTGGAGGGATACGGGCTGTTGCCGATATGGTATGCAGTGTGTTCGTGCCCACGGAGAAGAAGAATTGGCCGAATGGAGAGAGAGATTCCGCTATAGAGAGATGAGAATGCAAAGGGCTAGGGAGAAGGAACTGTTCGGTAAGAAAATGTGTTTTGAAAGAAGACTAATTGTAGGTACATTTTTTCCTTTACACCCTAGATTGATTTTAAGTACCTTTTTGTTATTTTACTTCTCAATTACTTGTTACAGGTAAATCTTATACCGAAGAAATATTGGAAAAATGGGCGCAATCTTCAAACCCCAACGCTCTAATGTGCAACAAAATAGATGACGTAGAAGACCAATGCTCTTGTCCACTATCAGTAACAGTATCATCTAAGAATAGTCTCCACGAATGGACTTTCTACATAAAAACAAAAAGACCGCTGAAAGCTGTAGCTCTTCTTCAAGACACGCATCGAAACCATTTCTTCCTAGCCAGTATTTTTATCAAAAATTGCAAAATAGATCTGAGAAGCAACCAGGAATGGATATCGCCTATGCTGCACCAGGAGTCCATGTTGCCGGTTGAATATAGGGTCAAAGTTGTCTTTACCACTGGTATCTTTGGAACTTTCAGGTATGCTGTGACTACTTAATTGGTTATCTTTAAATATTGATAAATTTATGAAAAAATAAAAAAGATTTTCTTCATAACCACTTGTAAACTTTTGGATAAGTTTCTATCTCACTTCTCAGTTCCAATGGAAGTCGGTATTTTATACATATAGCAGTGGCGGCTCTTGGCTTTAGGGACAGGGTCGGCAAGGTTTTGTCTCCAAAGGCTTCATTTCCATAGGAGATGTTTGGTTTTTGTTTTTTTTTTATTTTTATTTTTTTTGTTTTTTTCCTATAAATTACTATACCTGTTTATAAATTAACTCTAGTCTATGTTGTTTCGAAGTAGCAAAATGGGTTATAATGTATGTAATTGTAAAATTTATTATTGTTTTGGAGGGATTTTAAAAGTTTTTTTCTATCGACATTTGAGACAAGTTTGACATTCTCTCCTGTTTCATGGTGTTTCGACAATACGTTTTGACTCTTTTGAGACAAGAGAAATCCCGTTCATTTGAGACAGAATTTGCCCACATTTGAGCACAATAATTTATTAATTTCGGGAACAGTTTGTTGTACCTAATGAATTGCAGTATATAAAATTATACATAGTTTGTAACTTATCCCACCTTCCGAAAATATTTGGATCAGAATATAAAACTGTTAATTCATTTTCTTATTTTATTTGATTAAAAAATGATGGATAATTTTTAATGAACTTGTCTAATAGATATTTTGAAAATTCTTTGGCGTAACTTTTAAATTTTGAATAGTCAAAGAGGTCAATGACTTATAACAGTGAGTAAATAATAGTTTTGCCTAGTGCAATTGTTTTAACTGTTGTCCGGAGACCATACAATTCACTGGACATCAAGACAGCTCCGTCATAAATTTGCCTTACCAATTTATTTTTGATATCAAAAAATTTAATCTATCCTTTAAATTAAAACACCAAAAATATATTCTGTCTTATGGCTTCTACTCACGTCTGAAAACCTAACAACCTCTCATAAATTTTGACGTAACGCGTATCGAAGAACAATTATTGATACTTGTGAATGACATGTTACCTCTATCAGTAGTTTCGTCTACTTCTACCGAAAAGGATCAAAAGGTAACTACTAATTGATTCTTTCATTCTGTGCTGTTTTAGGTACGCCGGTATATTCTTCGAGTCAGAAAATAAATTAGAAAATTCCAGATCGTATTTGTTAAACAATTTTATTTGTTCTCTATAATTAACTTGATTTAACGAATGCTTCGTTACATCCTGTCCCCTAAATGGTAATTCCTAACAACTTAAAAGAATTACAATATCAATAATAATATTAATAATTAAACGACGTAAAACTACTTACCTATTTCATAATTATCCCGGGCGCGCCAGCAAAGCAATACGTGGCTACGTACGTGAGTTTCTGCCGTTTGGAGATCACCGCTCGGCCTCGGCAGAGGTACCCGCTGCCGTACTTTGCATTCAAATAAGTAAGGAGAATGTATAATTGGTTGCCTATCGGCTAATATTCCATAGCTTCTTATTATATAGCAAATCCTCGATCTGGGGACGGCAGCGGCATGCCGTGCCGGGCTTTATATAAGAATTCACACAATCGGGTGCGGGTTCATGGCTATAGGATCATTAATTTGAAAAGTCTCTTACGCACAGCGCACAGGGATCACTTAACTAACGTATCAGGATCGAAGTCTTTTAAAAACAATGAATAAAATTTAGTCTGTATTATCTCACAGATATATTTTTTATTTCACAGAAACGAATATCATCAACTCCGATTAAATTAAATATTTAAAAAATCTATAATGTGTCCATAAATGTGTGGGTCGGCACTGCCGACCCTGACGAGCCGCCACTGACATATAGTATAAGTAAGGCATATAGTAGAACGGTCAGCTTTGTTGATTTTTAGTTCTGCTTTAAGCTATAGTGCGGTGACTGTTTTTTCTGGTAATTGAATATGTAATTAAAAATATTAATTTTTTACTTAAGATATATACCGTTAAAGCAGAACATATCGTATGTAAATTCGCCCACTTTCTTGCCTCTATTTAGTAATTTGTTCTAATTATATATAGGCCTGGATCCCGCATACCAAAAAAAGTTGATTAATAGCAAGCTGAAAATTTGTTAATAATTTAACGGTGTCGGTATAGGTGTAGACACCTACACTCTAGTAAGGAATTACTTCTCATCTAAACGCTTCAGGCACACTGAATCGGTCTGAAGGTCTAAGCCGGTCGCTATGTGTAAACAGATAACAGTTCAAACGTTCCACTCTTAAAGCGCGGTCTACTATATTTCTTACTTACACTATACCAAGGGACATTTGCAAATGTTAAATGATATATCTAGTGAACTTGCAAAAATCAATTAGCCACAGCGGCAAAATAAACGGAGCACCTTAAAAATGGGACATGTTAGATGTCTCGAATTTCCTAAACCTGTTGTCCGATTTGAATGATTTTTTAGTATGTTATAGCCTTATTATTTAAGAAAATCGATGTAATAGTATTGTTGCTAGGCAGGTAAATGTCATTTTATACCGGGTATAACAATCATACTGTTTTTTTTTTTAAGTTCGGAACACCCTGTGGAATATTCTAGCACATAGAAAATATTGAAATTAAAACAACTTAATTGTAGCCCTAGGCTTTATTAATTTTTTTTGATTCATTTGCTTATGTTGGATAAGAAAGTTAGGTACATTAACAACTAGTCATGTTTTTCATCAACAAATCCTCATTTTCAGCTTAGTTTAATAGAAAAACCTAAAGTAGGCTATGAGAAATTACCAATTTAATAGACCAAATTGTTAACAGTCAAAAAGTGTCCGACTTGTTGTGAAAATTAGTAGATTTATTATTTAAAGTTTCAATTAAGTCTGTATTTTTGTTTGTTGTTTGGTGGAAATGGAACGCGCTACAAAGGAATTTGACCCGCGATGAGTGTGTTCAAGCAGGACCACGATTTTTTACTGTTCGCTTCGTTATCGATTATTCGCTATCTGTACACTAAACAGATACGAAGCGAATACGTTCGATAACGAAGCGAAGGGTAAAAAATCGAGGTCCAGTGATCTTACATAGCGAAGAACTTAGCTAGCATGCTATCGGCTCCTTATAATGGTAACAATTTTTTGCTAATACACGATAATGCAAGACCTCACGTTCAAAAACTGTAATCGAATATTTACAACAGGTAAATCTTCGGACTTTGAATTGGCCATCGCATAGTCCAGATCTTAACCCAATTGAACATTTGTGTGACATAATTGGCAGAAGACTACGACAGCGTTTGCCACCTCCTAGAACCTTACAAGAGGTAGAAACAGTAGCTCTCGAGATTTGGAATTATATTGATCAAGACCAAATAGCATACCTCATTTGTAATATAAAAGTACATATCTCGTTTATTATCGAACTTAAGCGAATGCTTAATATATATGCTAGAATATTCCACAGGGTGTTCAGAACTTTAAGGAAAAAACACAGTATGATTGTTACACCCGGTATAAAATGACACTTACCTGTATAGCAACAATATCATTACATCGATTTTCTGAAATAATAAGGCTATAAAATACTAAAAAAATCATAAATAAAACGGGATAGTTCTCGAAAGTTGGCTGTATACCATCTAGTTAAATGACTTAAGGGAATGGGTACGTAGTCTCTGCTCCAATGCTATTCAAATGGGATTCATTTTTTTCGAATCCTGAGAAAACTAATAAGTATTTTTGAAAAATTTAAACGCAGAATGAAAGATTACGTTATTAGCGAAGGACGAAAGTCCCTGAGAACTTCTATAATGTTTATTTTAATAAGTTGCAGGGGTGAAAAACTAAGAGAAAATTTAGTGTGATTTTTAATTTCAAATATCTCATTCAAAATAAATTTTTATTTATTCTAAGGGACTTTCGGCCCTCCGTAATAATTTAGTCTTTCATTCTGCGTTTAAATTTTTCAAAGATATTTATTAGTTTTTTAGGATTCGAAAAAAATGAACACAATGTCGGTGGTAATATTTTCCAAATCTATCTTTGTCTTACAACGCACTCAGTCGAATAGAATAGAACTATATGAACTCGTCAGCATATTGTCAGTCAGACAGTGACAATTTTAAATATTTGACATGGCATCGGGAATATTTTGAGTTGTTGATTAAATAATATTGATAGTGTATTTGATAAATAATTGATTTAAGAGGTGAACTTAATAAAAAGTTATTTATTGTTTATTATTTATGGAAGATCCAAGCAGAGAATACACCAGGATACATTCAGTGATCCAAGTATTTTGTTATTAAAGATGTTCAAAATTGTAATCGTTTCATAGTAGCAATATATTATTAAAAAATCACTTTATCACTTTTCCTCTTTTCTCGATTGATTATTAGTTTTTGTTGTACAGTAGATAAATTATTACAATCACTGAATACATAGTTAGTGAAAAAATTATCATAATAATTATTAATTAACTAAATTAATAATTAAGGCAATTAATTATACAAGCAACAGTTATCCAAGAGCATTCAAAAGCCATCTTTAAAGTTAATGATGACATTGTCAAGTAAACTTTACATATCCATACCAGTGAGAATTTTACTACACGTAATTTGCCGTGTAAAGACAGAAAAATTAGGGATAGCCGTAAAATATTTGCGAATTATGTACCGATGGCCTTAACGTGAAGTAAAACACTCCCTGGTGTAATTAGTACATATAATATTTTAATAAAAAATTTAATTTTTTTAAAAAATCCAAAAGGATGGCGTTCAAAACGTTTTTGGACTTATCAGTCCATCATCAGTGAACCTAAAAGTAAGTAATTCCACATAATAAAATGGAAAAAGGGTGAAATTTTGACTGTTAAAATTAAAAAGTGTGGTTAAGATTACTTACTCCCTATCCTTGCAAAATAGCCACAATGCCAAACACTGGTTAGGTGAAATGTTCTAACTACATAGCAAAAATTATAAAATAGTTTGGCTTAAAGTGGATGCCAGTGGAATACTTCCAGAAATATGATGCTCTACTGCTCTACGTTAACGTGTTTACTGCTTACTGCTGTTAACGTAGAGCAGTGGAGCATCATGTTTCTGGAAGTAATCCATTGGCATCCACTTTAAGCCAATCAATTTTATAATTTTTGCTATGTAGTTAGAACATTTCACCCAACCAGTGTTTGATATTGTGGCTATTTTGCAAGGACGGGGAGTAAGTAATCTTAACCATATTTTTCAATTTTAACAGTCAAAATTTCACCCGTTTTCTATTTTATTAAGTGGGATTACGTACTTTTAGGTTCACTGATGATGGACTGATAAGTTAGAAAACGTTTTGAACGTAATCCTTTTGCATTTTTTAAAAAAATTTAATTTTTTATTAAAATATACCAACTACACCATGGAGTGATTTACTTATAGTCCAGAAAGCCACTGCGCATCCGCTAGGAAAAATATTCCGATTCGGATTTTTTGCACAATCTTACTCAAAAAGGACCCCTTTTAACAAATTTGCATGTTGCCAGGTCCAAAAGTGGGTCAAAATTTTTTTAAACGTTTGTTTTTGTTTTTTTCCTAAAATTATTATTTTTGCATCGAACAAAGTTTTTTTTAGGGATTTCGGATCATTTTAAACAGAAAAGGTCATTAGTGACTTTTCTCTAAACTTGATAGTTTTTGACATATAAGCGATTAAAAATTTAAAAATTTCGAAATCGGCCATTTTTAACCCTCAGAAACTATGTGAAAAACTGAAAATTTCGATGTTGCCAAGGTAAGAAGATATTCTTTGAACATCGATTGATGAAATCACGAAGAGTTTTTTGCAATACAATATCGAAAACCCCTTTGTCTTTTAATTGACAATAAAGCGGGCGCTTGATTGGCAACTGTTTTATGTATATGCAACATGCGTAAATATATGTGCGGAAAAATATTTCGATTCAATTTTTTTCACTATCTTACTTGAAAATATCCCCTCTTAACAAATTTGTATGTTGCCAGGATCAAAAAGTCAAAAAATTTTTTAAACGTTTGTTTTTTGTTTTTTCCTAAAACTATTTTTTTTGCATCGGACATTTTTTTTAGGTTTTTTGGAGCATTCCAAATAGAAAATATCTTAAATGATTTTTCTGTAAATGTGATAGTTTTCGAGATATAAGCGATTGAAATTTTAAAAATTGCAAAATCGGCCATTTTTAATCCTCAAAAACTATGTTAAACGCCAAACATTTCAATGATACCAAGGTACGTAGATATTCTAAGAATATCGATTGATAAAATCCCGAAGAGCTTTTTGCAATAAAATATCGAAAACCCCATTTGTATTTTAATTGCTAATCAAGCGAAAGCGACCCTATTTTCAACCGTTGCATGTGTATATAATAATCGGAAAACATTTTAAGTTTAAAAAAATTGTTTCAAATTTTTTTGGCACATTTTTGACCCTGGCAACATGCAAATTTGTTAATAGGGAACCTTTTTAAGCAAGATGGTGAAAAAAAAATTGAATCAGAAGATTTTTTCGCACAATATATTTACGCATATTACATACAATGTTGTATACATGCAACGGTTAAACATAGTGTAGCGACCGCTTGACTAGCAATTAAAAAACAAAGGGATTTTCGATATTGGGTCCCGGTGAATTCGTCTCTATTTTAATCCCCCATCCTAATTACAGGCCAATTGGTAACTCTGGCCCTCAGGTAATTTTTCGGTAACCAATCAACTACCGGTGAATTCGTAACAAAATAAAGGTATACTCTTTTAGACTTGAAATAAACATATGGAAAATCTCTTTGCTTTTAAATTATCAGATGGATTTAAATAATTTATCATTGCTAAACATCTAAATATTGAATTTACAATTACTTGATAAAAACCAAACTCATGTAGAGCTATACTTGATGGAAATAATATTTATAACACGTGTTAATGAAACACTATAATATTGTTTCAATTATTTTATTAAGATATTTCAATTTTTGCTATTTTTTATAGGTACATATAATACAAAATATAATGTTTTTAAGCAAACCAAGGAACATACGGTTTAGATTTAAGGTATTAGATTTAATAAATGGTTTCGAATTCACCTGAAGAAAGTTTTGAGTTGGCAGGTCAGGTAATAGAAAAGTTACGAATTGGCCGGTGTACATTTTGATTTGAAAATTTTTGTCATTAAAAGCTACGAGTTGGCGCGTGTCCGTCGATATTGTATTGCGAAAAGCTCTTCGGGACTTCATCAGTCGATATTCTTAGAATATCTACGTACCTTGAATATCTATCATTGAAATTTTCGGTGTTTTACATAGTTTCTGAGGGTTAAAAATGGCTGATTTTGCAATTTTTAAATTTTCAATCGCTTATATCTCGAAAACTATCACATTTACAGAAAAGTCACTTAAGATATTTTCTATTTGGAATGATCCAAAAAACCTAAAAAAAATTGTCCGATGTAAAAAAATTAGTTTTAGGAAAAAACAAAAAACAAACGTTAAAAACAATTTTGACTTTTTGATCCTGGTAACATACAAATTTGTTAAGATTTGATATTTTCAAGCAAGATGGTAAAAAAAATTGAATCGAAATATTTTTCCGCACATATATTTACGCATGTTACATATGCAACGGTTGCCAATCAAGCGCCCGCTTGATTGGCAATTAAAAAACAAAGGGGTTTTCGATATTGTATTGCAAAAAACTCTTCGGGATTTCATCAATCGATGTTCAAAGAATATCTTCTTACCTTGGCAACATCTAAATTTTCAGTTTTTCACATAGTTTCTGAGGGTTAAAAATGGCCGATTTCGCAATTTTTAAATTCTTAAGCGCTTATATGTCAAAAACTATTAACTTTAGAGAAAAGTCACTAAAGACTTTTTCTGTTTGAAATGATCCAAAAAACCTAAAAAAACTTTGTTCGATGCAAAAATAATAATTTTAGGAAAAAACAAAAAAAAACGGTTAAAAAAAATTTTACCAACTTTTGGACCTGGCAACATGCAAATTTGTTAAAAGGGGTCCTTTTTGAGTAAGATTGTGCAAAAAATCCGAATCGGAATATTTTTCCTAGCGGATGCGCAGTGGCTTTCTGGACTATTAACGTTGTCACTAAACAAGTCACTCAAATCGGACAACAGCTTTAGGAAATTCGAGACATCTAACATGTCCAATTTTTAAGGTGTTCTGTTAATTTTGCCGCTGTGTGTAGTTTAGTTTTAAGGGACTCCATTCATTTTCAGGCAATCGGTGGTATTCGATTTCACATCTGAACCAGTTCTAGTCAAACACATGTGCGTAGACGTCGTCCCCGACCCGGATTTGGAGAAGATCAACGAGATCCGGAAAGAAATATCACTATCGATCTCAGAGAGGTGGACCATCCACAACTCAGACATAGTTCCTTTCCATTCGACCGTGGAAAACGCCAACCCAAACGAAGAGTGGGAGAAGAGGTTGAGGTCGATGTATCCCTGCCCTCATGCTGATACTTTCCTGCTATCTCACGCGACTGTTGCTGAAAAGAAGTTTACGAAGAATAATTACAGAGAGAGGATGCACGAGTTGCTGTTCATTGAAGAAATGGCAAGGTGAGTCTTTAAAACGGCACCAAAATTTTATTTTGTTTTTCTTTCATTCATTCATTAAGCGTTACAATCCCTAGAGATTCAAAATCATATTCTTGGCGTTCAAAATCCTATTCTTGGGTGAGGTGGAGTATTCCTCTATGTCATTTATAACTTGTGGTGTGTCTTTGCTGTTGTCGTGACTCTTTTCCATTTATTCATGTCCTTGCACTGAACTTTCCAGTCTTTAACATTCAGTGCTCGTATATCTTCTACATCAGCCAACCATCTTCTTCTAGGCCTTCCTCTACACCTGGGCCATAGTGGTGTCCAGTTCTTCTTCTTCTTTGAGTGCCTCTCCTATCGGAGATTGGATATCATTAGGGCGATTCTAATTTTATTTACTGCTGTTTTGAACAATTCGTTAGTGGTACAGCCAAACCACTCTCAAATTTCTCATCCAGGACATTCTTCTACGGCCTGGATTTCTTCGTCCTTGGATTTTTCCTTGCATTATGTTTTGTAGGAATGTGTACTTTTGTCCCCTCATCAGGTGGCCTAAGTATTCATGTTTTCTCTTTTTTATATTCAGTAGAACTTCTGGCTTGTTATTTATTCTGCGTATTACTTCTTCATTTGTAATTTTATCCACCCAACTTATTCGTAGTATACGGCGGTAGTACCACATCTCAAAGCTTTCAAGATTTTTAATATTCCTCTGTTTAAGAGTCCATGACTCAACACCGTAGAGCAAAGTACTGAATACATAGCATTTTAACATTCTAGTTCGTAGATGAATACTAATATCACGATTACAAAATAATTTTTTCATTTTTATAAAAGTAGACCTGGCAATTTCAATACGTCTTTTTATCTCGTGATTTTGGTCACCTGTTTCATTGATAAGGGTTCCCAAGTATTTGTATTCGTTTACTTTTTCAAGTTGGGTACCGTTTATTGTGATACTAGTGTCATTTATTGGATTCTTACTGAAGGTCATATATTTGGTTTTTTTGACGTTCATCCTTATGCCGTAGATATCTCATTCATACTTTCAACTAGATGTTGTAGATCTTCCGCTGTTCTTGCCATTATCACAGTATCGTCAGCATATCGAATGTTATTGATAACTTCTCCATTGACTATTATCCCTTCGTTTGCATATGAGAGAGCTTCTTGGCATATTTGTTCGCTGTAGATATTAAACAAGAGCGGTGACAATATACAACCCTGTCGTACCCCTCTACGTATTTCTATTTCGTCCGATGTTTGGTCTTCTATTTTTATATTAGCTCGCTGATTCCAGTACAGATTTAATATTATTTGTATGTCTCTGGTGTCAATGTTCTTACTCTCCAGGATTTCTTTGAGTTTACTGTGGCGTACTTTGTCAAAGGCCTTTTCAAAGTCTATAAAGCAGGCGTGTACCTCTTGGTTAACATCTAGGCATCTCTGTGTTAGAACGTTCAGAGCAAAGAGAGCATCCCTTGTACCTAATCCTTTTCTGAATCCCATCTGTGTATCGTTAATATCGATGTCTAGTTTTTGATAGATTCGGTTGTGGATGACTCTAAGAAATATTTTAAGCAGGTGACTCATCAAGGAGATTGTTCGATGATCTGAACATTGCACTGCCTTAGTTTTCTTCGGTATGGTGACAAACGTAGACAGCAACCATTCTTGTGGTATTATACCAGTACTGTATATTGTATTGAATATATGCAATATTATGGTTACGGATTGAACATTCAAAAGCTTCAGCAGTTCTGTAGGGATTTCATCAGGTCCGTTTGCTTTTCCATTTTTAGCGTTTCTTATTGCGTATTCTACTTCTTCTTTCAATATGTCTGGCCCAGTTGCATTGATTATCTGAGTTAAGTTGTTTCTATCGTCTTCAAATAATTCATTCAGGTATTCTGTCCATCTTTTTATTTTATTCTCTAGATCTACAATAAGGTTTCCATCTTTGTCTTTAAGTTTACCTATTTGGCATTTCTTTATGCTTCCTGTTATCTCTTTTACTTTTTTGTGCATATTGAACGCATCATACTTTTTCTCATAGGTTTCCATTTCTTCACACTGTTCTTTAATTCACGCCTCTTTGGCTTCTTTTATTCTCTTTTTTATGTGTTTGTTTATTTCTTTGTATTTGTCTAGGTAATTCTTCATATTTCTTCTTTGTTCCATCAAGTCTAGTATGTCCTGTGTCATCCACCCCTTGTTCTTTGTTGTCGTTTTTGTCAGATGTTTCTTTCCTGCTGTTTGTATAGCTGTATTTATGTACTTTAATTTTTGGTTAACGTTATCTGTATCGTTAATTTGTTGTTGCACTGAACTGAGGTTTTCATTTATTTCTTCTCCTGTTTCTTGTTGTATATTTTTGTTTCTAAGTTTAACTAAATCTAGTGTCTTTCTTTGTGGTCTCCTTATCTTTTTTGGTCTCGCCTCTATCACAGTAACTACCGGATTATGATCTGAGCCTATATCAGCTCCTGGGTACGTCTTAGTACATTTAACAGCATTACGATACCTCCTTGCTATCAGAATGTAGTCTATTTGATTTCTCACTATTTTTTCTTTGGTATGTTGTGGATATGTCCATGTATATAATCGCCGAGGAGGTGATTTAAAAAGGGTGTTTGTTATTACGAAGTCTTCGCTCTGGCAAAATTGAATCAATCCAGTGGGCGTCCAGTTAGTTATCAGCATATCTGAGTATGGGCGTCTCTGTATGTGCCCTATCCATTCTAAGCGAAGAGATTTTACGTATCTGACTGTATTTCCCAACTTTAGTTCTTTTTCAATTTCGGCATTTGTTCTCATTCTTATTTCTCCCTCTCATGTTACATTGGGACACAATATTGTTCTCATTATTTATCTTTGAAATTTAAAATTTTCTAAAACAAAAATGTATACCATTTTTATTCAGTTGCAATGCGAAGGCAAAACAATCTTATTTTTCACTTAGAACAGGGAGCGCAGTCCAGCACTCTGAATCTACGATTTTCGACTCTTATTGGAGTCATCATCGGAGAGTCGTAGGCCTGCTGCTCTCTGCTCGAAGTGACCAAACCATGAAAGTTAATCCTAGCGTCTAATGACTAGGGTCATCTGGCAACTGAAAGGTAAAGTTTTCAATCCTAATAGCAACATTAATAATATTGAAAAATATTACTAAAAGATTTTTAAATTGAAAACTTATTGGTCCATTTCCCTGATGACACCTCTATGGCTTCTAAAATTTGCAAGCCAGATGGATGCTGCAGTGAAGACAAGAGGGAATTCTAAAAAGTTGCAATTCACAATCCCCGTCTGCAGCTTGGTAAAGTTCCAACGGAAAATGGACCTAGTTACTCTATAGGAGTAATACTAATATAAAACAAAAATGTACACCATTTTTATTCAGTTGCAATGCGAAGGCAAAACAATCTTATTAATTAATAATGATTTTTCACTGCCAAATGAATGTCTTCAGGTTGGCTTATGTTTTCTTGGATGCTCAAATTTTGTCGATAGGAAGGTCTTACTTAGTGTTGCTGCGGGTTGATAGATTATTTGGCCATTGTCGTTTGTTTTTTCGTGTATAATTTTTTTTTCGTTTCCGACTAGGTCTTTCAAGTATCCTTCTTTCCCAGTTGTGCGTTTGTGTCTCTCAGTATTAATAGCGTGTCTTTTTTTGGTATTGATGCTTCATGTAGGTTTTTATAGAATAATATAATAAACAAAATATTGTTTATTATATTTTTATTTCAATTATTCTAATTGTTTAAAAAGTAGTAAACTTTGTATCTAGGTCTTTTCGTTGTTTTCCTCGTATTGCGAGAGATGTCGCTAGATTGCGTCTCAAAAAGTGGAATCATTGTATCGCGATGGTTTCCCTTAAATAGGCAGGGTTGTTAATATTCGCTTTAGAGTTGTGACTGCATAGCTTCACTGAAGATGCATGGGATGCTGAAATAGCTATATGGAGATGATGGTCCAACTCTGAATCGAATAAAAACAAAAAGTGCCTTTATTCTTTTTCATCTTTTTTGTTGGATCGAATGTTTCAGTTAGAGGTCTACTCATATTGGTTTTTTATAATGGTTTCACATTTATGTAAATATTATATTATGTAAATAAAAAAAGAGTCTAGCAGGTTTGAGATGGTCGACTCAAATGGATGTTATGTAAACAGTCCTTTTCTTATATATAACAGGTTTTGCTGATTTATGAGGTAAAAAACTTTTAAAGACATTTAACGAAAATCTCGACTTTTTGGGAGTTAAGTAAGTATAAGGAAGGGAGATATAGTACATATGCGTGTTTAATAAATAAATGTCTATTGAGAAATAGTTATTTATGAAACAGTTCGTGAAGTATGCTTTTTGCGAACGCACGCGATTTTTAGAGCACGAGCGACAACGGAGCGAGTGCTATACATCGCGTAAGTTCGCAAAAAGTACTTCACGCACAGTTTCATACAATATTTTATCTACTCTACCATGAACAAATAAAAAAACTAACTCTTCGTCACTGGAATTCATTTTTATTCTACAATTTTTAGAACTTTGAAATTTAAAAATCCTAACTACTTTCAAACCACAAAACTGTCAAAAATTTTGTTGTAAGTCATTGCTCATATTGTCATCACCATGAGGATATCATATTGTCATCATTAAGGATATTTGATTATATGAAAGTGTGCCAAAAAACCCATTGAAAGTGTGCGAAAACGTAAATCCCATTTAAAATACATTGTTACTTCACGCACACTTTAAACCCTTTACGCACTGCTATCTATAATGACAGTTTTCACAAACTAAAAACATATGCATAATATGACATAGAGTAGATAAAAATATATATAGAGCAGTATTGAGAAAAATGTGTTTTGTCGATATCTTACAAGGCAGTAATAGCGTAACTCTTTAAATTATTATTTTGTTTGTAGGTACGAGTTAGTAGCTCAATACAACTTATCCGCGAAGCTGAAACTGGCTCTCAGCTACATTCTATCGCCTAACAGTATGGCTGCTAGCACCGCGAAATATTCCAACAACGGCGAGCTATTCGCTTCCGTGAGTCTTGGCAAAGTATTATCCGAAGACACTTCGGAAGGAAGATTAATACTCATGCACTGCAATAGCGTCTATCTATCCCTTTCTGTATCAGAAAGCCCGCCTAGACGACGAGTTTACGAAGCTTGGATAGAAGACAAGGGGAAGAACACGATCTATTTGAGATTAAACGCGGTTACTGTGAAGGAGTTGGGTTTGACGAAGGATTCTGACGTCCAGGTGGATATTCAGTTATATATTATCCATATATTGGTCTTAGAATTTTTCGCTCAAAACGTTTGAGTAGTTCTTGGTCATTCTGAGTAAGTGACCAAGTTTCTGAACCATATGTTAGCACTGGTCTTATTAGTGTTTTGTAGACAGTCAATTTAATTTTTCGATATTTTTGAGGCCATCTGCTTTCTTAAGCCATAGTAAGACTTATTGACGAGCACTATTCTTCTTTTAATTTCTTCACTGACATTGTTATCTTTAGTTGCCATCAAGCCTAGATATATGAAGGTGTTGACACCTTCCAGTTCTAGGTGGTCAATTATTATTCTTGTAGGTGTCGGGTTGCTTGACCTAGTGCAACGCATATATTTGATCTTTTGAACATTTATAGTCCCATTATCTGTGCTGCAAATGCTCTTAACGACCGAAATTCTTCAGTCAGACATTCTGTGGATCCACTTTGATGTCTGCGTCATCTGCGTATCCGACAATTTGTACTGATTTGTTAAAGATAGTACCATTCGTATTAATTTGAGATTCTCGAATTATTTCTTTCAAATGCCAGGTTAAATAAGAGACACGATAGTCCATCGCCCTGTCTTAGTCCATTTTTGCAATGAGCGCAGTCCAGCACCCTAAATCGACGATTTTCGACTCGTTTTGGAGTCATCATCGGAGAGGCGTAGGCCTGCTGCTCTCTACTCGAAGTGACCAACCATGAAAGTTTACTACCAATCCTTTTCTTATATACAGGGTGAGTCATGAGGAACTGTACTTACTCCTACCTCGTATAGAGGCCCCTATGGGGAATAACAAATGACCATTAAAAAGTGTCTGCTCCCATTGTTTAATAATATACAGGGCGAGTTTCGCATTTTGACAGAAATTTATATTCGTCATAATTTTTTAACGGTCGGATCGATGTGTCTCTTATTTTGGTCAAACGTTACACTATTACCACCTAATCAACTGATTTATTCAAACTAGAAAAAAATCAGGTCCGGCTTTAAAAAATTAGTTCGTTTGGGTCTTAGAAAAAATTTCACCCTGTATATGCTTTTTAAAAACTCTAGTATTAATTTTACAAATTAGACAAATAGGCAATTAAAATGACATATTAATTTTTTTCCCCACACGATTACTTAATTTTTTATAAAAAAATCAAATTTGGCTATGAATTAAAAGTTTGGTAAAGTAAACCATAGATTTAAAAAAATTAACTTTTATTACAAAAATTAATTTTTTTTTAACAAATATTTGATTTATGTTACCACCCAATCAACTGATTTATTCAAACTAGAAAAAAATCAGGTCCGGCTTTAAAAAATTAGTTTTATTTAAAACTAATAAAATTAAAAATTTGGTAAAAAGTGAACCATAGATTCAAAAAAAATTTACTTTTATTATAAAAATTAATTTTTTTTAACAAATATTTGATTTATGTTACCACCCAATCAACTGATTTATTCAAACTAGAAAAAAATCAGGCCCGTAATTAAAAACAAATTAGACAAATAGGCAATTAAAATGGCATATTTATTTTTTTCCCCGCACGATTACTTAATTTTTTATTAAAAAATCAAATTTGTCAAAAACAACGTTTTTCTTAAAATTTAAAGTTTCACCATTTTTTTTATAACACGTCTAGATCTAAAACTCCCCATAACACTTCTCTTTGGACTCTATAGTTTAACATAGACGTGATCAAAATAGATAAATTTTAAATTTTTTCACTTAATTTTTGCGATCTAACTTTGCAATTCACGAAGCTGCACCTTTTATTTTTAAAAATTCATAACTTTTACGAGAAGAAGACTGAAAGTCTACAACAATTGTCATAGTCTTCACAATGATAAGAGATGTGTGCTGTAAAAATTTCAGAAAAAAAAATTTTAAATGGAACGTTGTAGCGAGTTAAACCGTGATTTCATCTTTTTTTTTTTTTTTTTCATTTTTAGGTTAAAATTCCGATTTTGACAAATTTGATTTTTTAATAAAAAATTAAGTAATCGTGTGGGGAAAAAATAAATATGCCATTTTAATTGTCTATTTGTCTAATTTGTAAAATTCATATTAGAGTTTTCAAAAAGAGTATAGAGGGTGAAATTTTTTCTAAGACCAAAACGAAATATTTTTTTAAATCTGGTACTGATTTTTTTCTAGTTTGAATAAATCAGTTGATTGGGTGGTAACATAAATTAAATATTTGTTAAAAAAAATTAATTTTTGTAATAAAAGTAAATTTTTTTAAATCTATGGGTCACTTTACCAAACCTTTAATTATTATTCATAGTCAAATTTGATTATTTTATAAAAAATTAAGTAATCGTGTGGGAAAAAAATAAATATGCCATTTTAATTGCCTCTTTGTCTAATTTGTAAAATTCATATTAGAGCTTTCAAAGGGCGTATACAGGGTGAAATTTTTTCTATGACCCAAACGAACTAATTTTTTAAAGCCGGACCTGATTTTTTTCTAGTTTGAATAAATCAGTTGATTAGGTGGTAATAGTGTAACGATTGACCAAAATAAGAGACACATCGATCTGACCGTTCAAAATTTATGACGAATATAAATTTCTGTCAAAATGCGAAACTTGCCCTGTATATTATTGAACAAGGGGAGCAGACACTTTTTAATGGTCATTTGTTATTCCCCATAGGAGCCTCTATACGAGGTAGGAGTACGTACAGTTCCTCATGACTCACCCTGTATGACAGGTTTTGCTGATTTATGAGGTAAAAAACTTTTAACATTTAACGAAAATCTCGACTTTTTTGTGAGTTAACTAAGAATAAGGAAGGGAGATATAGTATAGAGGCGTAGTTAATAAGGAATATGTCTGTTGAGAAAGAAATATATACTTACAGAGCAGTATTGAGAAAATATTTTTTTTGTTTTTAGGTACGAGTTAGTAGCTCAATACAACTTATCCGCGAAGCTGAAACTGGCTCTCAGCTACATTCTATCGCCTAACAGCATGGCCGCTAGCACCGCGAAATATTCCAACAACGGCGAGCTATTCGCTTCTGTGAGTCTTGGCAAAGTATTATCCGAAGACACTTCGGAAGGAAGATTAATACTCATGCACTGCAATAGCGTCTATCTATCGCTTTCTGTATCAGAAAGCCCGCTTAGACGACGAGTTTACGAAGCTTGGATAGAAGACAAGGGAAAGAACACGATCTATTTGAGATTAAGCGCTGTTACTGTGAAGGAGTTGGGTTTGACGAAGGATTCTGATGTCCAGGTGGATATCCAGTTCCAGTTGAACAGGATACCATACTGCGAGTGGCATTATACGTTGGATAAGATGACTAATTTTAAGATGATTTTTCCGGAGACCTACTTGGAACCAAGTATACCATGGTAAGTACAGATTCTTTCTATTTTTCAGTCAACGGTCAAAGAATTGACAACGTATTTTACTATGTATAACACAACTTATAAATTATTGTCTGAGCTGCACATTTTCGTAATAACATCAGTCAAAACAGGGCCAACTATAATACACTCACCGGCAAAATTAACCGCCTATCTTAAAAATGCAGTTTAGTTTTACCCTGCACTTAAAAATAATCTATAATATCCCGTTACTTCCGCATCTTCGCATGTATACTTTGTAGTCTGGGCAGATTATCGGAGAATAGGCCATTTTTAGGAAATTACCGGCAATTTTATTGCTGGAATCGAATCTTATGATTGTATATATTAATAATATGTATAGGTATGCAAAGTCGTGTTTTTTTTTCAATTTTTGGTCTGCAACTCCAAGGATTTTAACTTTACACCAAAAACACCCAAATAAAAATTCACCGTAATTAAATTCTGCATAAAGACGTGTTTTTCCCGATTTACTTCGACGAAATGTTTCCCCGAAAAATGCGGGTTTTTCCAACAAAATTTTTAATTTTCAACTAAAACTTTAGATAAGTAATTGTTTATCAATAATTAAATAACTTGGTAATATAAAAGCTCGTTTCGTATAGATTATAATTCCAGAAGCCGATGGAAATTAAATGAACAGTTTAGCAACAATTGAACTGTTAATTAAAAACTTACGGGCTCTATAATAACCACAATAATTATGATACATAAGAATAACTATGATTTTTGTATAAAAATACACTGTACCTATCTAATGTACTTTACAGAATTGAAATTGGACTATTTAAGCGACCTCAGGAATATTTTAAAATTATAAACAATTTTTTGGCTTATAAACAAATAGAATATCTCGGGAAATATTACATTAAATTAAATCGTGAAAACGGTATTGGAAAAAAAGCGACAGGACGCTTCTTTTAAAAGAAAAAACGTTTAATTGTGATGAGTAGTTCCTGAGATACAACCGGTCAAAGTTGACCGGCATTTACGCCAAAGATAATATAAACAATAGGATCATAATTTTCGAACCGTCACCTTTTTATTTTTATCCTCTTGCTCCACACCAATTTTCATATCTTTAAAATACTCATAACATATATTATTACAATAAAAACTATCGATATTATGAGTGAAAATTGCCAAAATATCAAAATTCCAATCAATAAATAGGTTGGAGAAAATGTAATCAAATGTAATCTCAAAGTTCAAAATCGGTATTCGTTAAAAAAATGCATTTTCTCGGCTTCCCATGGAGCAATTTTCTTCATTCTTTTTTTGTTCCCAAATAACTCGACTAGAGCCATCTAACTAACGCATTATTATGTCAAAGTTGCTTTTGTTTTGTTGTATGTAATAAATAAATTTATTTATTATAACAACAATTTTTAATTTGTTTAAATAAAGAATGTTTAAATAATTATACAGCTTTCAAATTGTGTTTTTAACATTAAAACGTACACTTGTAGTAAGTTTATCTAAAAAAGTCTACAACTGGAAAAAATATGTAGTTTTCTTTTCGTATAAATAAATTAATCTATTATAACAAAACAATATCAAGTTTGACATTTAATAATATCCATCCGTTAGATGGCTCTCCTCGAGTTACTTGGTAACAAAAAAAGAATGAAGAAAATTGCTCCATGGGAAGCCGAGAAAATGCATTTTTTTAACGTATACCGATTTTGAACTTTGAGATTACATTTACTCCAACCTAATTTTTGATTGGAATTTTACTATTTTCGGCAATTTTCACTCGTAATATCGACAGTTTTTATTATAATACTATATGTTAGGAGTATTTTAAAGATATGAAAATTGGTGTGGAGGAAGAGGACAAAAATAAAAAGGTGATGGGTCAAAAATTATGATCCTATTGTTTATATCTTTGCCGTAAATGCCGGTTAACCTTGACCGGTTGTATCTCAGGAACCACTCATCATAATTAAACGTTTTTTCTTTTAAAAGAAGCGTCCTACCGCTTTTTTTTCCAATACCGTTTTCACGATTTAATTTAATTTAATATTTCCCGAGATATTCTATTTGTTTATAAGCAAAATTTTTTTTATATTTTTAAAATATTCCTGAGGCCGCTTAAATAGTCCAATTTCAATTCTGTAAAGTACATTAGATAGGTACAGTGTCTTTTTATTTAATTTAAGTTATTTAATTATTGATAAACAATTACTTATCTAAAATTTTAGTTAAAATATAAAGATTTCATTGGAAAAACCCGCATTTTCCGGAGAAAATTTTCGTCGAAGTAAATCGAGAAAAACAGGTCACTATGCAGAATTTAATTACGGTGAATTTTTATTTGGGTGTTTTTGGTGTAAAGTTAAAATCTTTGGAGTTATAGAGCAAAAATTTTAAAAAAACACGATTTTCGGGCGCCATTTTGTTTATAAAAAAAGTAGCACACTATCTGCGGACTTTGCATACCTATATTATTAATATATAGAATCATAAGATTCGATTCCAGCAAAAAAAATGCTGGTAAATAACTTTTCCTTGTATTTTGCTAATTAGCCCAGAGTATTTGCTCATTCAAAGAACATCCCATTTTCTGACATATTCCACAATAGCTTCTTCTGTGATGTTGTTCCCATTACGACTATCTTATGAATGAAAGTGTCGATACATATCTTTCTTGTTCTTTCACTTCTCTTAGATTTCACGTATTTTGCTCTCCTTGTTTCTGTTGTCCTTTTTCTATTCATACTCCCTTACCTATTGTAGCTGCTTTTTTCCTGTCCTTGTAAATATACTATAAATCTTCACGAAATAGTTGTTCGTGGTTCAGTCACAGTAAATAGTTGGAAGAGCCTATTTACGCGACGAGGGGAGTCCGTTATACAGCATGTAAACTTTTTCAGTTTTATTAAAATCCATTTGTTTTATTTGATTTGTCTTATTTGATTTATTGTATCCGGTTTTTTGTAGGTCGCCTTCTAGACAATGGTCTAGAACGCTCGACAGCAGACTAAACATCAAACAAAAAGAAGCGGTAAACGCCATAACCACGCCGTTATGTGTTCAATTACCACCGATCTTGGTCATCGGCCCTTTCGGTACCGGAAAAACGTTTACTTTAGCCCAGGCGATCAGAGAGCTCATCAAAGACTCCCCCAACAGGATTCTGTTGTGTACACATTCGAACAGCGCGGCCGATTTGTATATCAAAGATTATTTGGATCAGTGGGTGGAAAACGGTGAGGAGAGCGCGAGACCTCTGAGGATTTACTACACGAAACGTTGGGTGTCTACTGTTCATCCGATAGTTCAAAAGGTAAGTCACTTTTAATTGTTTTGTTATTTTGTTTTGTTTCATTGGCATAATTATTGATTGATGTGATTGATGTAATTATGATTGATTGTTGGCTGTATACATACAGTGAGCACGTAAAGGTTGGAATAAATTCATTTTCTCGGAAATGGACGATTTTGGAAAAAAGTCCTAAAACAGGTCAATTTTTATTTTTAAATTACGACTTATTGGCATATATATCATACTAGTGACGTCCCCCATCTGGGCGTGATGACGTCATCGATGATTTAAATTAAAATAGGGGTCGTGTGATAGCTCATTTGAAAGGTAATTCAATTCTCTATCCAGTAATATAAACATTAACATAATTATTTATACAGGGTGTCCAAAAAAAATTTTTTTTAATTAAATTTATTGACATAAAAAGAAGAATTGTGTGTAATTTATTTAATTCAAAATACATTTTACTGCTATCAGAAAATAGGAAAAAATGTTTATTTGGCAAATAAATATTGTTTTTTGCTTAAATTCAACATTAAAGCTGCCACCCACCAGCCTCGTGACAGTTTGAACATTTAATTTAAGCGAAACGCAATGATTATTTTTCAAATAAACATTTTTTTTTTTTTTTTAGTTTTCTGAGAGCAGTAATATGTATTTTGAATTAAATAAATTGCATACATTCTTCTTTTTATGTCAATTAATTTAATCCAAAAAAATTTTCCTTGGATACCCTGTATAAATAATTATGTTAATGTTTATATTACTGAATAGAGAATTGAATTACCTTTCAAATGAGCTATCACACGAGCCCTATTCTGATTTAAAAAAATCATCGATGACATCATCACGCCCAGATGGGTGACGACACTAGTATGATATATATGCCAAAAAGTCCTAATTTAAAAATAAAAATTGACCTGTTTCGGGATTTTTTTCTAAAATCATCCATTCTCGAGAAAATGAATTTATTCCAACCTTTACGTGCTCACTGTATATAAAATAGTGATTACATTGAACAGAAATTCGAAAAAAGTGCTTCAAATCTAATAATAGAGCGTATAGAAACTATAATAGGTACGAAAATAGTTAAAAATTAAACCTACAACTTCAATAAAAATAATATCTTAAACAATAAAATTCTAAATTCAGCTTAACTTGGAATTTTAACAACTTTTGTTGGAATTTAAAAAATTCTTAGTAAAGCGGTCCATACACTAGAAAATAAATAAAATTGTATAGAATTAAACATGTTGTACAAAAGATATTAGAAGAAATATAGAATAGCACTAAATAAAGCAAGAACTGAACTTAATAGGGCCAGCCAAATTTAAGACACCAATAATAAGAAAGAGAGGGTCTAATATACGATAACAAAGATAAAATTCTACAAAAACTTCTATAGCTCGCAAAGCCAGTCTTGTTTCCTTTGCTTGCTCGCGAAGTATATATAAATCAGATCATCTAGTCCGTTCTTTAACGGCAAACTATTGCAAAACCTCTAAATTTTAAAGAACCGCTTGGATTGGCATGAAATTTGGCATACACATGCCAAAACAAGTTAAAGAAAAAAAGTGATATTGTGCCGATATGTGCTTTTGCCCTGGGGGTGGTTTTCACCCCCTCTTGGGGTGAAAAAATATTCGTCCAAAGTAAGTCCGGAAATGGATAAACTGACTAATTTTAAGTAACTTTTGTTCTATAGAGTTTTTTCACTAAGTCAAGACTTTTCGAGTTATTTACCAGTAAATATGTTCATTTTTTCTACAAAATAACCACGCTTTTAGACGGTTTTTCGCAAATAACTCAAATAGTAAGTATTTTGTCGAAAAAACATTCTTAGCAAAAATATAGCCTGTAACAAATTTAAAAAATGGTATATATATCACGTCTCTATACCTAGTAGAAGCAGAGTTATAGCTAATGAAAAATAGGTTCATATTCGTCAAATTCCAAATGGAATACTTTAACGTGAAATAACCAAAAATGCAGCACATTTCGGGGAAAACTTATTACAACTTATTTAACCTTTAACTACACGCGCTGGCGTATTTTGTACGCCAGATATAAGAATTCTACTGCAAATATATTTAAAAATTTAATTTTTGACTTTGTTTATCTCTCTAACCTATCACTGGAATGTGCTTTACAATTTATTTTAGTTTCGTTATAATGGGCATTCTGGGAAGATCGTAATTTACAGTTTATTATTAGTTGTTTCCGGTGGTGGACAATATATGCCACGATTATAGTAATATAAGTAGTGATATAAGTACATATTTTAATGGTTTTTAGTCATTATGGCACAAAATATATTTTTCTTTATAAACAATACTTTTTCTCATGTAAAAAATCACATTTCAAAAAATTGTATTTATCATGGAATCAGATTCCAGTTATAAATCCCAATTGGCTTACTGAGAAGGAACTCCAAGTATTCACTGATGCCGAATAAGATTTATAACAAACACCTAAGTGTATTTAAAAAAAAAACAATAAACAAATCCGCTGTTTTTAAGTGTATTTTCTTGTGGTATATAAAGTACGCCACGCGTGTAGTTATGTTATAACTTGATGCGCGGGTAGTTAAAGGTTAAAGTGTTTAAAAAAAGCTTCATGTTTGTCTTATAAAAAAAAGTTTCTAGCATCAAAAGTAAACAAGTTACGCTCAAAATAAAGTTAGTCCCTTTTTTTTGTAAAAAAAATCGGAAGAATCACCCCCTAATTAGTATCTCAAATGAACTTAATTCTTACGACCTCACAAGTTTTTTGACTCGTGTATGTATTGTTTATATAATCTATAAGTTTCATCGGTTCAAAGTCATTATTTTTGAAAGGGCTGTAGTTAAACGGGGTTGAACAAGTCACTGATCACGAATGTATGCAAATTTAGAAACACCAAATCTTAATCAATTTTTGTCTGACAGAAAAACAAAAAAATACATGATATTCAGAAAAGCAATGCTGACTGTTTTGTTTTTCGAGATTTTTGGTGTCTCTAACAATTTTTAAGTTATTTTGAAAAAAAAACATATTTTTCAAAATTAAAATTTTTAAAAATTTCACTTTAAAACCAAATTTTTTTAAAAATAAGCACTTTGAATCGATAAAACTTACAGATCATATAAACACAGCATAAGTAAAATAATTTGTGGAGCGGTAACGATTAATTTCATTTAAGTTACTAATTAGGGGGTGGTCTTCCCGATTTTTTTTGCCAAAACAAAAGGGACCAACTTTATTTTGAGCGTAACTTGCTTAAATTTAATGCTAGAAACTTTGCTTAAATTTAATGCTAAAAACAGAAATAAACCTTTTTTTAAACACTTTAATAAAAAAGTTATAATGGGTTTTCTACAAAAAGTGCTTAATTTTTTGGATATTTCACGTCGAAATATTCTATTTGAAATTTGGGGAATATGAATCTATTTTTCATTGGCTATAACTCTGGTTCTACAAGGTCCAGAGACCTACCGCGTACACCATTTCTTTTACTTTTTTACAGGCTATATTTTTGCTAAGAACGTTTTTTTTCTACAAAATACTTAGTTTTTGAGTTATTTGCGAAAAACCGTCTAAAAATGTGGTTATTTGTTGAGAAATGAACATATTCACTAGCAAATAACTGGAAAAGTGTTGACTTGGGGAAAAAGCTCTATATAGAACAAAAGTTACTTAAAATTAGTCAGTTTACCCATTTCCGGACTTATTTTGGACATATAAGTCACCCCCAGGGCAAAAGCACACATCGGCACAATATCACTTTTTCTCTTTGACATGTAAGCTATGCGTATGCCAAATTTCATGTCAATCCAAGCGATTCTTTAAAATTTAGAGCAAAAACCGTGAAAGAATGTACTAATATGCTGACGTGTGGGAACGTAAAATGCTTCGAATGATATATGGCCCTTGCAGAGCCAGCCTTGACAAACGAATGGAGGCGCAAATACAATAACGAGTTAAGAGTCTCTATTCAAAGGAAAATCTAGTCAGATATATAAAGACCAATAAACTCAGATGGGCAGGGCATGTGAATGTGTTCTGGGAAAGGCCAGATGGAAGAAGGTCTGTAGGAAGGCCTAGAAAAAGGTGGAAATATGCAGTCAAAGAAGATCTGGAGAAACTGGGAGTGAGACAATGGGAATTGTGGTGAGACAGTGCTCACCACATTAAACACAAGCATTCCTTAACTGTGTCAACAATGAGGTTATTTGTACGTTGTCAAAATTTATCGTAAAATAACATAAACTTATCATAAAATTTCTAACTCCAGTATAAAATTAGTTGTGAAAACAACTGTTTGTATACTATAAAAAACTTCAAAATGCAAAAATTTGACAAAATAACAGAAAAAAATCAACAAACTGACAGCCACAAAAGTAAACAAACCAAAACGTCAGAAATTATACTTAAAATATGTGAAAACATCCCCAATCCTCTTTCTTTGTACCTATCTCTTTTCAATGCACCGAGTCTAGATCGTTCATAAAAATAACATGTGTTTTTACTTAATAACAGGCGGCAGCTGGTTTGTCATTAGTTTCATGCGTGGGCTAGATAAAAAGCATGTGTTTTATCTCGCCAGGTATTAATGACGCACGGGTAAAGACTCGCGGACTCAACTGTAGGTTTGTTGTTACCTGTTGATGATGATGATGACTCGTTTTGGACTGGAACGTGTTCAAACTTGTATTGTTTGTACTAAATTGATTTGTGGTTTATTTCACTTTTTTTTAGTACTGTTTGATTAAAAACAACGGAACATACCGGTCTTTTGAGATACCGACTTTGGAAGACATCATGAAGCACAAAATAATCGTCGTAACTCTTTCTACATCGGTATATCTCTCCGCCATGGGCCTTCCTCAAGGATTCTTCACGCATATTCTCCTAGACGAAGCAGCTCAGGCGATTGAATGTGAAACGGTTACTCCTTTAGCAGTTGCTCATGACAGGTAAGTTTATCAAATCAAAAAATAGAGAGATGTCGCAAAGGCAATGCGTTAATACCGTGTCAAGACGGAAATAACGGGTAACGGTCTATTTCAACACAGGCATCAAGAGAGTTATCGCAAATGTTCTGGGACGGGGCTTAACGTTATTATGACAACCGACGTTTGGGATTAAATTTAACCTAGAAATTAATGTTGAGGAATATTATAAATGTTTTTTTTTATTGAAAAATGAATTTGATACTGAGCAGGTTGACATGCATTTTAAATTTAATGATTTAACCAACAATAAATATAGATAATCAGTATAAAAATAATATAAAATATCTTGAATAACTAATGTCCTAACCACAAAAAGTAGTCTATTGTAGACAAAATAATAACACAAGTGTTTTTTAACACAGGAAACAAGATGATTTACCAGTTTTTAATTTGTAAAATTTGTATTCTATAAATTATTTTTATGTTTCATCCCAAATGTCAAATTAGCGTTAACGTTATTACCGTCCCTTATTTCGACCTAAATAGCGGGACACGTTATCCGGCATTAACGTAACATTCACTCTGCGCTTGCGTACATGTCAAAATAGCGGATCCACGGTTTTATAATATTGAACGATACTACCACATTGCTAGAACCTTTTAAGAGGCTACAGTAGCAAATCGAACATATTATAACTAAATAACTGATTAGGCAACATAGAGAAATAGTCACTGCCAATTTGACAAACCTGCGTAAGATTTCTAAGTGTAATATCACGATTCTATTATCTGCTCTGTTATCTGTATCTATATCTCTTCAGTGCAGTAGTGTATTATTTTAAGAATTCGTTAGTGTTGATCCATAGGGAAGTAGTGTTTATTTTATAATTAATTTAATACATTTTTGTGTAATTGAACTAAGTTGTAGGGCTATTTGAAAAAATAGATTATTTTTAATTGTGAGTTTTACTTATAGGTAAGTATATTTACGTAAAAATATTTCGAATTCTAATGCGAGTATAAAAAGTTTTAGGATTTTTTATTCTAAAAATTGTATCAATAGTTTAAAAAATGGGAAAATTTCATTTAAAGTTCTATTAAAAATAAGGGTTGAAGCTAGTTAGAGTGCTTTTGGCGCTCTATGAACTAAATAAAATAAGACGGCTCTTGTTTCACTTCACAACGAAATGATTATTTGTTATTGTTTTCTTATTATCTCATGCAAATACCTATGTTAACATAAAATTTTGACCCATTTTGGTTTATTTTTATAAATATTTATTTACTAATACAGTCGAGCCCGTTTATTGGAATAGCCTTCGTGTCAAGCAAAAATATTCTTATAACCGAGATATTCTAATAACCGATCATTGGTGGCTAGCCGTAATAAGTGTACCGAATAAACGTAATAATAGTACATACTATGTTAATATGTATATGGTTTTAGGTCTTTTTATTTCTTGTAATACAATAGCGTAACGTATTTATTAAAACACCAAATTCCATTATATTATGTGGATGCATAAAGTAATTAATATGAAATGTATGCAATATGTAGATTATGTAAATATTTTCGTATTAATTCGTATTATTTCGTATTAAAATACATAATATACTTAAAAAGAAAATTATTTATTTAGTCTTAAAAAATAATCGGTAATTGTAGCCTGTTTTTTGTTACAAAAAATACTGGTCTGTTTTGTTGCTCTGAATTATAAAAATTAGAAACATTTACAAGGGTTTGGCCATCCCGAAACCGTTTTATAACTTTACAAGCGATTAGGATGGGCGAACTGTTTCTTAAAAATTTTATAACAGGCAGGTGGTTGGCAATATGTATAATTTGTAGATAAAGGAAATTATTTTACGACTGAATTTGTCGGTAAACGATTGAATTATTACTCATAACAACGTAATAAAATATTTATTACCTATCTGACAAACCCAAATAATATATTTAAATAAAACAACACTACAGGCCTTCGAAGCCCTTGGCGAAAAAAACCATAATACAGGACTTAATTTAAATTTTTAGGAAATTCGAAATTGTAGGTAAAAATTCATTCGTTGACCTGAAAAATATTCTAATAAGCGGTATTGTTTTATTAATACGTTTTTCAATAAACGGATAAATTTATTAAGGAGTACATAGAAACGTTTCAGGACCTCGAATTTATATTACATAAACGGATATTCCTATAACCGGTACTCTAATAAGCGGGTTCGACTGTAATAAAATTGTTTTCTATTACTTCCATTTAGCGCGCCTATGAGTATGTTGTCAAATATTGCCACTGTTGCCAAAGTTTCGCAGAACTTTCGAAAAAGTTATATTATATTCATCTCCCGAAGTTATATTGATGACGCGCTACTTTATGCTCTTAAAGAACGATGGAAGCTGTCTGCGCCAGCCAGATGCTCGTAGTTATAAATTCTGTAAGAGTTTATCTTCTCAATGTTTCTTATTCTGAGGCATAACTCTAAAATCCGAATTGACTTGGCAACACTGCGTAAGTGAGCGTCCGATCCGTACAATTATATCACACTTTGTGTAAAATTTTCATTGTAATTATTTCGTTTTCCTCCAGATATTTATTAATGTTATTTTTAGCACAAGGATTGTTCTTGCTGGTGATCATATGCAATTGGGACCGGATATATTCTCGACGTTTGCCAAAGAAAGGAATCTCCATATATCTCTACTCGAACGATTGTACGATCACTACCCCAGTCACTTTCCTTGCAAGATTTTGCTATGCGAAAACTACAGGGCACACGAAAGTATTATACAATTTACTTCTGAATCGTTTTATGACCAGAAGTTGATCTCAAGCAGTAAACAGGTAAGTTAAAACTTTTAGAGCATTCTATTCTCTGTGTTAACCCTTTAATGTACACATTAATTTTGAAGTTTCGGTCAAAAAATGATCGATTTTTTTTAAGTGAAAATGTTGTGTTTATGTATAATTAAATTCCAGAAAAAGTACTTTCAGTGGCGTAGCACCTTTATTTTACCTGGGGATGAGGCGACTTAATAATTTTCTTCATAATATGTACAAATAATCTATATACAATCTCTATATATATAAGACATAAAATAGTTCTAAGAATAAAAAAACACGATTCACTTCAGACTGCTTCAAATGGACTAACGCTTTGTATAAAAGCAAAATACTGAAAATTCTACGAAATTCAATTCGTATCGATTGTCAATGATTCGGAAAATAAATCTCATTTTACAATGTCTTAACACTGGCTGGGCAATAAAAAAGGTATCTATGTACCGCTGTTTAGTACACAACGCTTCGAATAAAAACAGATTTTTAACAATTCAACAAATTCAATGTATCAATTGTCAATAGTTCCTACTGTAGTTAGATAAATAAATATCATTTTACAATGATAACACAGTCTTGGCAATAGAAAAAAAGAATGTGTGTACTTTATACGCACGTAAGAAGTTATACTTCTATTATATGATTTCAACGAAATCAATATACTTTTAATAGTTTATTTATATTTAATTTAAATATTAAACTAATTTTAATGCTTACTACTTTCCAAAAATGTTCATTAAAACAATACCAAAAATTAAAAAAAAAAATAAAAGAATAAAACACACACAAACACGTTGAAAAATACCACAAAGAAATGATTTCTGAACAATAATTGTTGCCAAGAATTTTAACTAAATACGTATTTTCTGAAAAAAATTATTTAATAATATAATTACAATCATAAAATTTATAAAAAAATAGTAACTTGCATTGGGATTGAACCCACTTCCCTTCGTTCGAAAATCAAAGCGCTTTCCCACTGCGCCAAATTCGCGTATCTGTCTTGTGGGAATATACACCAACTGAACGTTTACTTTACACCATAAAGTTTTTGACAGTTGTTTATGACTTATATGAATTTAATCAAATTAAAACAAAATCAATGGGAAAGTCCCCGTAGCTGGCTGTATACCATAGTTAAAAAACCATACGGAAGTAAAAACTTCTTTTGTGTATTGGTATAAAAAGTTTTATTAAAAAACATAAAAGTCCTCCAAAAGGATTTGCAAAACGTTTTCAATCTGAATCAGATCATCCTCAGTGCCTATAACGAAGTATTTCCACGTTAAAATGAATGCAAAAGGTTAAGCAGAACGAAGCAGAACGTAAGTATTGCCACATTTTTCTTTAACCTAGTCACAATTTTAACCTTTTGCATTCATTTTAACGTGGAAATACTTCGTTCTAGGCACTGAGGATGATCTGATTCAGATTGAAAGCGTTTTGCAAATCCTTTTGGAGGACTTTTATGTTTTTTAATAAAACTTTTTATACCAATATACAAAAGAAGTTTTTACTTCTGTATGGTTTTTTTAATCAAATTAATTTGATTTTTGTGGAATTAAAGGAATATTTTGTGGAATAACAATATATTAGGTGAATATTGGTAGAAATTTTGATGGTAATCAAAGTATGTAAAATCAAAGCATTACATATACTATTTTGGTAGGTTCATTTTAAATCTCCAAATAGGTAGGTACCTATGTAATTGTTTATTAGGACTCTGAAACATTTACAATAATTATTACGTACCTGTCGCTTTTAAAAACTATTTAAAAAGTCACTACAGTTATAAACTTGCTTTTTTCTCTGCCATCATAACAATAAAAACTAATATACACATTTTTGTTTATCTATAATCTCCATATTGAACAATTATTGACAGATGATTTTAACACCCAATCAGATCCCGTATAACGTTTGAGCGATTAATGTCGGTGTGCGCATGCGCCAGGGAATGTAAAATTTTACCCTCGTGCCTAAAGAAGTATAACTTCGAAAAGGTATAGATGTAAAAGAAGAAGAAGAAATGTAGAAAAGATATTACCGCTATTTAGATATTTATACGCTTTTATACAAATACCAACTTCGCAAGTGCTTGAAAAATTGAAAGATTAAAATTTAATGGTCGCTCGTGTCAGAGTCGAGCGCGTACATTAAGGGGTTAATTCTATATTACTAAATAAAGGGTTACAGCGTATAAGATAGGCAAAATGTCATCAATTCCAGAATTCAACTTTTTTACGTTCAATGTAATTAAAAAATAAGGCCCAGCATAATAAAATAGGTTTTCTTAAGGGGGATGAACGTCCCTCTGCTAGGGGTGGATATCAGGAATACACTAAATACTCATACTATGTTTACTTAATCACTATATACGCTAGTAACTAGTTGGTGGACAAAGTCTATATTCTAACTACATTGATGTCTAAATAATGAATGATGAATAATGATTTCTTTACTTTCAACGTATCTATAAATAAATCAAAATTGTCTGTTATGTTTTCATTCTTGAATGTGACCGTGAATTACTAATAGTACATAATTGCTGACTCCGTTGTTTTTAAAACGAGTGGCCTACATTGCAGAAACAATGTCACCTAATTTACGAAATCAAAACAATGCATGTAAATAATATTTGTTAAAGTTCTTATCGTCTTCAGGGTTCTGTAGGATAGGTTTTGGTTACTTTAGATATGGGAGCGTTCAAGTATTACGTAACGCGATTTTTGAAGATTTTTGACCCCCCCTCCTCAACCTGCGTTACGTAATACTTTAACGGTCCTTATCTTCTTCCTTTTTATCCAATTTTTTTCAGTTATCTCCTTTGTTGCTGTTACTAATACTTTTACCTTTGTTCCTTCATTGTTATAGTTATTTTTAACTTTGTTTTATTTTTAAATTGAAATTGAATATTAATCTTCTTTTTAATTTTTCAGCCATGCCATAGTAAATACTACCCGTTAACATTCTTCACCACGCGCGGAGAAGATATCCAAGACAAGAACTCAACAGCATTCTACAACAACTCCGAAGTGTACGAAGTAGTGGAACGCGTATCAGAACTGAAGCGAAACTGGCCCCCAGAATGGGGCTCTTACACCGATCAGTCCATAGGAGTGGTCACTCCATACGCCGACCAAGTATTCCGAATCAGATCTGAACTGAGAAAACGCAGAGTGGACAACGTGTGTGTGGAAAGAGTGCTTAACGTCCAAGGAAAGCAGTTTCGAGCCATTATCCTCTCGACTGTGCGTACCCGAAAGACTTGCACCAACGACATAAGTCGTACTGAGGTCGACTATGGCTTTCTCTCGAATTCTAAGTTGTTGAATACTGCTATCACGCGAGCACAGAGCTTGGTGGCTGTTGTAGGTGATCCCATTGCTCTTTGTTCCTTAGGGAGATGCAGTAAAGTGTGGGAGAGGTTTATTCAGATCTGTAACGATAGCAATAGCTTGTTTGGAATTACTTGGACTCAATTGAAGGTAAGATTTGCTCTATTTTGTTACTTACATTTAGTGTAAATATATTGTTATTTTCTGTATTTTCTCTCTGTTATGAGATTGATCAGCATATTCTTATTTCGATTAATTAATTAATTATTACTTATGGAAACAAAACAAAAATTAAATAAAACTTTCCAATAAAATTTATTATCAGGGCTAAATTATATTAATGTATTACCTTTAGTTTGTGGCTTCTAGTATCTCTAGTTGCTTACTTCATCCAGGACAGAACAGGGAAAATAAATATACTTAATGTCATATAAATTCTATAAATATTATTTATTTATCCAATATACCATAAATATAAGATTTAAATGTATGCTAAAACTCAATTTTGTTGCAACTATTTCTTATCTAATAAATTAATCTTTAATTCTACTATCTCCTTTTTTTAACAAAATTTTCATTTAAATACTTCGTTAGACTGTTCTTACTATTATATAAAAAAAAAAACAAAATTTACTTTTCACCTTTTGAATAGATTACTTATTTCTTCTTTGAATTTATGAATGACTTTACTGATGCTGTAGAATTGTTCAATAAAAAATTAAACAAATATGGTAGGTGATATAAAACAACTCTCCCCTTTTCAGATATAATCTGACTAACCTTTTTTCTCTTTTTTACTTCTTCTCTTGGATTGTGTTCGTTTCTACCACACGTGCTCCTCGGATGCTGCGACGATCCTTCTCGTCCAAACTGCTTCACAAACAAGCAACAGCACTCGGTCGAAATCTCTCCTCAGTTTTCTCTCTGCTCGATATCTTATGCAAATTGATACCAACCGGCTACTCGTTCCAGACAGAAACAGGAATCTCTTCGGAGACAAGGAGATTTAACTTCTCAACTCGACCAACGATTTCGTTTCAACACGATTCTGCTTACACGGCCGCCAACTTCACCACTTTACACAGACTTCTTACTTTTCAAAAACTAGACTGCTCTCTCTAGATCTTCATTACACAGTCAAACTTTTTTTTCCTCAAACTCAGACTCCAACACGCTATTCTCCCCCATCCGTCTCTCTCGCCAATCACAAAACATCCTCTCTACACGTTACATCCCTACTTTCATTTCTTAAGAACAAATTATTTTTGTATGAAACTTTTCCGTTTCGTCAAATTCCAGGAGATACCAAAATTACTTTTGTGTTTCTACATGCTATAAAAACCAGATGTTCTAAAACTCAACAATTGTGTCAATTGTGTCTTTCCTTCTAAGAAACATTTATAAACGTCCTATTGTTCACTTCAAAGCTAATACATGTACTTTCTAATCCGACCGTATTAATTATATAAGTCCGTTCATAGAATCATTAATACTGAACGATTTTCACTTTCTACGAAACACTGCTTATGACTAACTAATACTATTTACAATTTTTGGCCATATACAGGGCGATGAAAATCTATGATCTCGTGGTCTTTTGTGTTTCTACATGCTATAAAAACCCGATATTATAAACGTCCTATTGTTCACTTCAAAGCGAATACAGTAAAACCTGCCATATCCGGATCAATGTGGCGACAGACCGATCCGGATATGAAAAAATACGGATATCAAAACCACTTCTTTTATAGTCTCTGAAATGTTTTCTCCTTCATACATTTCAGTAATCAACGCCGTTAATAACTTTCGTCGATAGACACGTTTTATAGATTCTATAATACCTTGATCTATAGGCTTACAGAGGGATGTCACATTTGGGGGCAAAAAAGACACTTTATATATAAACTTATACTTTTAGTTCTTTTGGGTCGGGATGAGAGGGTGCGTTATCCAACAACAGGACTGCCTTTCACGGTAGATTTCGGTAGATGCGGGCGGCAGAACCGTCCGGATATGGCAGGTTGTACTGTACATGTACTTTCTAATCCGACCGTATTAATTCTCCAAGTCCGTTCATAGAATCATTGATACTGAACGATTTTCACTTTCCACGAAACACTGCTTATGACTAACTAATACTATTTACAATTTTTGGCCATATACAGGGCGATGAAAATCTATGATCTCTTGGTCTTTGACATAAATTAATTTTCTAAATTTTTCCCATAAAAATTATATAACAATATTTATTCAATAGAAATAGCAAGTGGAGTATGACAAGGGGACTCTATATCAACGTCACTATTTAATGTTGCCATATAAAGAACAATAAGAGCTACAGAAATAAAAGGTGCAATTATAACATCGACGTCGCAACTTGTGGTGTATGCTGACGACATAGCATTAACGATAACATGAATACGGAGATGTTTGTGAAATGCTACTTCCAAGTTTACATGAACGAAATGTTATAGTTTTCGATAATGCTCCATACCATTCGAAAAGTTTAAATAAATAACCAACAAAAGAATGGATAACGGAGAAATGAGAAGAAGAATGAACCATGAACTAAGAGACATAATGAAGGGAGCAGATATAGTTCGATTTATTAAATCACAGAGGCTGAGATGGCTGGGACACATAGAGAGAAGGAAAAACGACCTACTGATTAAGAAGATCACCAGATGGAAACCAGAAACTGAAAGACCAAGGGGAAGACCCAGAGAGAGATGGGAGGACCAGGTCATGAGAGATATCAAAATCCTGAAAGTGAGAAACTAGAGGGAATTATGCACATATCGAAATGAGTGGAAGAAAATTGTAACGAAAGCCAAGTGATACAACAAACTTTGACAACATACAAGTGGAATGCGGAGTGATTCACCGCAATAAGCGAATCAGATAGCTCTAAGTAAGAGCGGCAAACATTCCACCTGGAATGAAAAGCCCTGATGATGATGAACCAACAAATTCCTGAGTAATACATAAAATAAAATAATAGTTAACGAATGAACATATTTTACTTCCCCAGGATTCTTTCAAGCAGGAATTACTACAGTAAGTCAAAAGAAATGAAAAACCAAAAATATTTATAGTAGACGAGATTATACATTTTAATATGCATAGCTCTGGACATAATGTGTTAAGACTACCCCTTCACCATTGTGAATTCAATACTCTTGCGTATTAATAAATATTTTATCAATATTTTTAGTTACAACTGGACGGCATCGAGTTGAAAAAGATCTACACCCTCAACCCTCTAGCGCCCGAATTCATTCCTAGGAAATACAAAGAATTAGGCATGGTACCGAGCGTGGCCAAAGTCGAAGCTAGTCTTCCCAAAGAAGTAGTCCCACCCCCGCCACCACCCACTACCCTAGTATCGCAAATTCCTCCCGCAGTTATCTCACCATTCCCTATCCAAGACCTGAGATTTTTTCCCCAACTCCTATACCCTCCCCAGCAACCTCGTCCTTTCCTCTTCAACCTCATTCCTCCTACCCTGACGAACGGCTTCACTCAACCCATCCCGATCGTCAATCCTTCCTTGGTGGTTCCACCACGTCAGCAAGTGGTGACTTCTTTACCAAAGGCTGTACCCGTTCCCCAAGGAGCGCAGAGTATTCCTGTTCAGAGTCCGAGTAAGCCGCATGGGAACTCCTCGCAGGCTGGGAGTAATAAATTGATACAGTTCATGAACAACGTTCATTTTCCCGAAGCCAATGTTCTGAATGATTGCATCAATTTGTTGCCGCAGAATATGTCGCTGGCGGATATGTTGCTGCAGCCTCCAAGTCTACAGGAGCGATGGTAAGTACTGATATGTAACGTGTTTTGTTAACGTCTCCCAGAAGTTTTCTGCATCATTCAATATTCGCTTATCAACTGCTGGAAATAGATCTCCATCAAAATTTCCATTTGTTTCTTGTGCCTCTTGCATCAAATTCTTATGGCAACGTTTTAGATCGTCAGTCCAACGTGTTGGTAGAGGACCTCTGCTTCGGGAGGCATCATCTCTTGGGCTCTGTGTGTTGCTATTCTCTCTACTGCATCAGTCACTCCTGATCTTCGTTGTCCTGATCTTTGGTTTGTGCTCACCTCGTAAATATCGCCACAAAACCAACAAGGGCTGTAAACCCACATTTCGAAGGCTTCGATCATACTTTTATCAATTTTTTTGAGAGTCCATGGTTCAGCTGCGTGTATGTATAGCAATAGGAAAAAGAAGGGCAAGAGTCTGACACCTAAAATGATCTATTGGTCACATACAGGGTGTTAGTAAATAAGTATGAAAAACTTTAAGGGATAATTCTACATGAAAAAATAATGGCAGTTTGCTCTATAAATGTATGTCCGCAAATGCTTTGTTTCCGAGATACAGGGTATTGTAATTTTTATTTCAAACTGCCAATTTTTTTATTGCTCTAAGACCGGTTGAGATATGAAAATTACATTTGGTGGGTTTCAAGAGGTAGTTATTGCGCATTTTTTAGCAAACAAATAACAATTTTATATTCATCATTGGCGCGCCTACGGGTAATGGTCTGAATTTTTTTAAAGAAAAAAATGGTACGCCACTGAGATATTTCAAATTAAAAATTATTTTTGTATTCCACGTTTAATTTATGAAAAAGAACCTTTCTTGTATTTTTTTCCTATAGTGCACCGTTGTATTTTTTTCCTATGGTGCACCGTTTTTATGCGAAACAATAAAACATCTGCGAGCGTATTTTTCATTTCTTAATACATTATCAAGAACTCTCCAATATAATAATACCAAAGTAGAACAATAACAGAAAATATTACTAAAAAGATTAGATCTTAATACATTATCAAGAACTCTCCAATATAATAATACCAAAGTAGAACAATAACAGAAAATATTACTAACAAGATTTTAACTAGATGCAACCCTAAGGTTGAATATAAAATTACTCTGCCACCTTTAAAGGAGGTAATTTTGAACATTTGTTGTAGCCTTGCACAGTTAAAATCTTTTTAGAAATATTTTGTTATTGTTCTAGTTTGGCATTATTATATTGGAGAGTTCTTGATAATGTATTAAGAAAAATTCAGACCATTACCCGTAGGCGCACCACTGGTGAATATAAAATTGTGATTGGGTTGCCAAAAAATGCACAACAACTACCTCTTGAAACCCACCAAATTTAATTTTCATAGCTTAAAAGGTCTTAGAGCAATAAAAAATTAGCAGTTTGAAAAAAATAATTCAACATCCCGTATCTTGGAAACGAAGCATTTGTGGACACACGTTTATAGAGTAAACTGCTATTATTTTTTCATGTAGAATTGCCCCTTTTTTTTTGTTTTTGATACTTATTTACTAACACCCTGTATAATGATTGTCAGACCTACAGTTACTTATGCTGCACTGGTTTCGTGAAACAAAATAAAGCGGTAAAAGGCAACGGAGTTGAAAAAAGCGCAAAGACTCGCTTGAGTAGCAATGCCGGGTCAAATGCCTCGTGAGTCTTATATCCAACAATGCCACTCCGTTTAAAATATTATTCTGTTGTTTCCCTCAGTTAATATACATACAGGGTGATTGGTTAGTGGGGTAAAGCTCAATAGATCCGCTATAGTAATAGATAGCAATAAAAGTTAATAACAAAAATTTTAGCCACCTTTGAGCTTCACATTACAAAATTAGTTAAAATGTTACAGGTTGTTCGATAACACAGTGGCAGACCAAACTTATGTTTTTTTAAATGGAACACCCTATATTTTATTTTATATTCGAAATCCTCTTAACTTCTCCATCACAAAAATATAAAGGTTTGTTATGTTATACAGGGTATTTACAAAGTAAAAATTTTGTATGAAAATCGTAACAAGTTCAACTCCCTGTATAAATAAAAATAAGCACAACAGCAATGGTTTATTAATGCCATATTTTTTTATTTATTGTCAAAATTTTCAAGAATTATTGACATTGTTAATTTTCTTTATATCAAATACAGGGTGAGTCAAAACGCAAGTTCATTATTTTCTCAGCAATGTTAAATGGAACACCCTGTATTTTATATCATTATTGAAAAGTAACATTGCCGTACTTTAATTTTTATATAACATTCCCTATGTCCAAATTTATTAGATTTCGAGATATTTTCATTTTTCAGAGCAAATTATTTTAGGTGTCTAAATTTATCTAAATTTTAAGTAAGCCATGACTGAATTGACAATTGACGATTACTGATTATCAATCCGGTAATCAATGTAACAATGTAGCAAATAAAGAAATAAAAATATTTTCTTAGTACAGTAGAGCGTCGATAATCCGAACTAATTGGTACAGGGGTAGTTCGGATTATCGATATGTTCAAAATACATACAAAGCTCATAAACATAGTACATATGTACATACGTTTTAGTTACAAGGAATAAAACACCTGCATAATAAACAAATATATTGTATGTATTTCTGCATAAACAAAACAAAAATCGGTTATATTTTGTCCATAGTGTCATATTAAATCCAAAAATTCGGTCCGCGATCATATTTTTTTATTTTATATTTTTTTGCGTTCGGATTAGCGATCGTTCGGATTACCAGGGTTCGGATTATCGACGCTCTACTGTAATACATTTTACAAAAAAAAAACACAACCACAACATGCAACATTTTTGAAACAATTAAAAACTACTTTTTTATGTAAATGTAACAAATAAAGAAAGCAAATTAGTAATAAATTTTACAAAAAAAAACACACAAACACAAAATACAACATTTTGTGAAGACAATTAAACACTACTTTTGTATGTAAATGTAACAATGTAACAAATAAAGAACGAAACATAATTTATCAGTAATACATTTTGCAAAAAAACATGTTTGAAAAAATTAGAAGCTACTTTTAATAAAATATTTTTAATATTCAATTACATAAAGTGTTCAAAATTACCTCTTAAAACATTTATGCACGCCTAAAAACAATCATTGATACTTACTCTACGAAGCATTTGTAAATTGTAATTGTTGTTGGAGGTATTTTATAAACTTCATTATTAACGTACCCCAAAAAAATCAGTCCAATTTATTAAATTCTGGTGATTTGGGTAGCCACGCTACTGGTCCATTGAAAAATGAAAATACATATCTCGAAAACTAATAAATTTAGACATAGGGAATGTTATCAAAAAACTAAATTACGGTATTGGTACTTTTCAATAGTGATATAAAATATAGGGTGTTCCATTTAAAATTACTGAGAAAATAATGTACTTGCGTTTTGACTCACCCTGTATTTGATATAAAGAAAATTAGCAATATCAATCATTCTTGAAAATTTTGACAATACTTAAAAAAATCTGGCATTAATAAACCATTGCTGTTTTGCTTATTTTTGTTTATACAGGGAGTTGAACTTAATACGATTTTCATATAAAAATGGTTATAACTTTGTAAATACCCTGTATAACATAACAAACCTTTATATTTTTGTGATGGGGCAGTTAAGGAGATGTCAAATATAAAATAAAATACAAGGTGTTCCATTTAAAAAAACACAAGTTTGGTCTGCCACTAGGTTATCGAACACCCTGTAACATTCTAACTAATTTTGTAATGTGAAGCTCAAAGGTGGCTAAAACTTTTGTTATTAAGTTTTATTGCCATCTATTACTATAGCGGATCGATTGAGCTTTACCCCACTAATCAATCACCCTGTATATTTGCTGACTACAATTTAACCAAACGCATTATGGTCTAATCATGAGTATGGTGTATTGGTTCAATGTGTCCAGGAGGAGACCCAGCTGTGCATGTTGCTCAAACACTTGATTATTTAAAATTTTTATCAATGTGATTCTGTATTAAATGAGAGAAATGTATTTTTGGATTTGGTTGTCTCCAATAGGGAACTGAATATCGTAAAAGCGAGAGATCCTGTATTGAACTCAAGTCTACATCATATTTTCTGTTTATAACGAAGTGTAATTTCTGTTTGTAGGTATAACTATCTTAGAGAAACCACAGGTCCCGAAGCCGCGGAAAAATTCAAGTATCTCCTGCACACCACGAACCAAAAAGGTTCCAAAGTATTAGACAAAAACATATTCGAGCGTTCCACGCCCTCGTCCTGCGAATCTCCCACCTTCAGCTGGTACGACAGTCCTACCAACCAAATCAACTTCAACAAGCCCGTGTACATGACGGAAAACGTCTCCACAGAACACCACAATGGCGTCTTGAAAGAAAATGTCCAGTTTGAAACGTTTGAGAACGGCATGAGCGAGGAAGAGCTGCAGAGGCACATAAACGAGGAGTTCGCCAACTTGAGCATGGATAACACCGACGTAAATGAGGTGTTCAAGGCGTTCACGCATAAAAACGAGTGTGTACAGATGAACGGGGGCCCCAACGTGACGGGCCCCAAATTTTATAAATATTTCCAGTAGGGCATTGTTTTATTTCGTCCTTTTGTGTCATTTTTCATTTATCTCTTTGTATATTGTACATAAATTGTATATTATGTGTTATTGTTGTTTAGTATGTAGAATTATGTATTTGCTTTTTTTTACTATTTATAAAATATAAACTTTATATACTGTACTTAAGTTGAAATACATGAATTATGAGAATCGGCTTATTTTTACGAGAAATTTATTCCTTCTTCTTTCAGTCTTTCAAATGAGCTGGACGTAGCTATACTTTATATCGGCAACAGTGTTACGCTATGTCATCTGTGACAGTAACCGATATAACATACATCATTGCATATACAGGAGTATTCTTTTTCTCATGAGCATCTTTCAGTGCGTCACAGTTATTCGATTTCTTTCTAACGCATTAAATTGTATGTGACAGAAAAAATGCACGTCTGTGATTAGATACATTTATTCTAGTTGTCGATAGATGGCGCTATAATCGAAAAAAAAATATTTACGAAATATATAATATATCTACGAATATAATCTGTACAATTTATAAGACTATACAAATCAAAGAAAATACCATTTTATAAATGCAATAAACACAATTGATTTGTTTTTATGCCAAATTGCAAATAAAATGTGACAACTGTTAGATTTAACTAAAATGTCATGTTAGAATAAATGTTATAAATGTGTATTATCACGGACTTACCTTTTTTGCTATCATTTGTGACGCACTGAAAAATGCTCATGAAATGGACTTAATGACTGATTCAAAAGTATTAGATAATTAAAAAAGCCTTAATTTAAAAAAAAACCTTCTATTCATACTCCAGATGGTCACTTGGCAAAAAGTAACGAGGACAAAGCCAATCATTTTTCCGAGCGCTTAAAAGTCTTCCAACCATATTCCGCTGAAAATAACTTCCAACATTGAAGATAAAGGAAAAGCATTTCTGAAAACCCCATATCAACTGGAACTCGAAATACTATCCTTAACAATGTCACAAACTCCGTACATATGTTAAATCCAAAATAATATGCAGGATACGACTTAATTAGTGCTAAAATTCTATTCGTATAAGTGACTGAGGTATTTGACACAAATATATTATGCTGTTTTAAGGATGGGGTACTTTCAGTTTTTGTGGAAGGTAGCCCAAAGTATACTAATCTCTAAGCCAGGAAAACCTGTTGAGCAAACAACATCCTACACACTTGTTAGCCTACTCCCTGCTATGCAAAGTTACTATACTACTATAACATTAAAGATGCACTAGAAACAAACAAACCAAGACGCGTTGAATGTTATGAGGAGTACTCCTACATCATAATTTACAATGTTATGCTATTATTAAGCTGTTATGTTATTACTGTTATGCTCTGTATTTTCTCTTTGTTATGAGATTGATCAGCATATTCTTATTTTGATTAATTAATTAATTTAATTTCTACTTATGGAAAACAAAACCAAAATTAAATAAAACTTTCCAATAAAATTTATTCTCAGGGCTAATTTATTTTAATGTATTACCTTTGGTTTGTGGCTCCTAGTATCTCTAGTTGCTTACTTCATCCAGGACAAAACAGGGAAAATAAATATACTCAAAATCATATAAATTCTATAAATATTATTTATTTATCCAATATACCATAAATATAAGATTTAAATGTATGCTAAAACTCAATTTTGTTGCAACTATTTCTTATCTAATAAATTAATCTTTAATTCTGCTATCTCCTTTTTAACAAAATTTTCATTTAAATAATTCGTTAGACTGTTCTTACTATTATATAAAAAAAACAAAATTTACTTTTCACCTTTTGAATAGATTACTTATTTCTTCTTTGAATTTATGAATGACTAAGTGATGCTTTAGAACTGTTCAATAAAAAATAAACAAATATGGTATGTGATATAAAACAACTCTCTCCGTTTCACAAATAATCTGACTAACCTTTTTTTCTCTTCTTTACTTCTTCTCATGGATTGTGTAGTCCTCGATTCTCCCACACGTGCTCCTCGGATCATCCTTCTCGTCCAAACTGCTTCACAAACAAACAACAGCACTCTCTCTAAATCTCTCCTCAGTTTTTTCTCTGCTCGATTTCTTGTGCAAATTGATACCAACCGGCTACTCGTTCCAGATAGAAACAGGAATCTCTTCGGACACAAGATTTAACTTCTCAACTCGATCAACGATTTCGTTTCAACACCAACAGGATTCTGCTTACACGGCCGCAAACTTCACCACTTTATACAGACTTCTTACTTTTCAAAAACTGGACTGCTCTCCTCAGATCTTTATTACACAGAGAAAATTTTTTCCTCCTCAAACTCGGACTCAAACACTCCATTCTTCCTCCATCCGTCTCTCTCGCCAAGCACAAAACATCCTCTCTACACATTACATCCCTACTTTCATTTCTTAAGAACAAATTATTTTTGTATACAACTTTTCCGTTTTGTCAAATTCCAGAAGATACCAAAATTACTTTTGTGTTTCTACATGCTATAAAAACCCGATATTATAAACGTCCTATTGTTCACTTCAAAGCGAATACAGTAAAACCTGCCATATCCGGATCAATGTGGCGACAGACCGATCCGGATATGAAAAAATACGGATATCAAGACCACTTCTTTTATAGTCTCTGAAATGTTTTCTCCTTCATATATTCCAGTAATCAACGCCGTTAATAACTTTCGTCGATAGACACGTTTTATAGATTCTATAATACCTTGATCTGTAGGCTTACAGAGGGATGTCACATTTGGGGGCAAAAAAGACACTTTATATATAAACTTATACTTTTAGTTCTTTTGGGTCGGGATGAGAGGGTGCGTTATCCAACAACAGGACTGCCTTTCACGGTAGATGCGGGCGGCAGAACCGTCCGGATATGGCAGGTTGTACTGTACATGTACTTTCTAATCCGACCGTATTAATTGTCTAAGTCCGTTCATAGAATCATTGATACTGAACGATTTTCACTTTCCACGAAACACTGCTTATGACTAACTAATACTATTTACAATTTTTGGCCATATACAGGGCGATGAAAATCTATGATCTCTTGGTCTTTGACATAAATTAAATTTCTAAATTTTTCCCATAAAAATTATATAACAATACATATAGTAAATCCCAATTCATGATTTACAAAGTTGTGTTGTGTCCATATTTGTTTTATTAGCTTTCTTATTCTTTTTTTATTCTCTTTCTCGTATTTTATTAAAACTACTAATTTAATCTTTTCCTGCGGCTTTTCCGTTTTGGAGGTTTTTAATTTCTTGTAGTACTCCTGTGAGAATCTCTGCTTCGTCGTCATCTTGTACTATTGATCTTACTTCTTCATCTCAGTTTGTGTAATCCGTAGTGAAAAGAATTTTTTTTTGTCGTAACATTCTTTCCATATCCTGCTGATCTGTTTAACTTCAAATACGGTTTCTCCTTTTTGTTTTCTTATTCCTCTTGTTTTAATGCTGGGCGTATTTTTTGTCATTCTTTTTTGTAAAATTGTTTTATTTTATCATTTTTTCTCATTGTTTTCTTATTCCTCTTGTTTTAATGTAGCTATTTATTTAACTAGTAACTTTTGTTCTTTTCATATCTTACGTTCGCTTTGTAGAACGTTTATATAGAAAAATTGAGGACAGAATCTCAAGTATTCGATTCAGTTTTCGCTGTGGCCTTAGAACGCGTGATGCACTATTTGCAACTCAAGTTTTAATTAAAAGATGCAGAGATGTCCGCGATTGATTTTGAAAAGGCTTTTGATAAAGTTCACCATGAAAAAATGCTACATATTCTCAAGACTTCCGGTCTGGACATTAGAATCATCGCTTTGTATTGGGGCTATATCTAATAGCGTGAAAAAGTTGCTAGTGTTATTTTTGAGCATATTAGTATTTTTAATTTTTTTTCTAAGCTAATTTTCTGCAAAAGAACAAAAGTTAAACTACACGTTTCGATCTTGCAGCATGCAAATGTAACACTCTGATTAATTGTCTTTGTAGCAAATCTCAAAAAGTGCCTCTGGATCAGCGCGAATTTCTATTAAATCAAAGAGGTCCCAGAAAAATGGTGATAAGCTCGATTGATAGGGAAAACAAAAGCAAATATAATCAGAGAGAACAACGGTAAAAGAAGAAAGTTACCGACGCAAAGACAAAACTTTAGGTCAAGTAAAAAACAATACCAAGTTTTATGGTCAATCGATCGTGAAAGAACACATAACACCTGTGCATAAGCCAAGGTGCAAATATTTCGGATATGGGTATTCCCTGTCTGGTATATCAAAAACTATCGTAAACTATCAGACGAAACAGTCGTAAATACTGGCGTTAAGGGTGACGTAATACGGTTGTTAGAAGAACATCTTAAAAAACCGCTTCAGTGGTTTGTATGTCTGCGACATTCAAATAATCTACCCCTTGGACATCAAAAGAAGTTTGCCAAGGACCAAATAAAAAAACGTGAGGGTCTTCAAACTTTCTCCTATAAAAATTTTGATTCAAACGACTACTTTGAGTTAATTAACTAACAAGAATATCACCTTACAGAACCACCTATATTCTCTAGATTTTCGAGTGACGATATGCGAGATTTTATTAAGAATCCTAACTTAGACCCTTTTAACATTGATATTGAGAAATATCACTGCCACAAACAATGTGTAGAACGATGTGTCAAGCTTGTGACACAAGCTTCTCTAGCAGTTTGTGGAGCGTATTCGAGGGATAGATTTATAAAAACTCGAATTGATTCCAGAAAAACTGTGCCTCACTTTAATGCTTAATCGGAAGACATCTTCGAATAGAATGCTTTTACCATATTTTTCGTAATATTATTTATATACCTAATTTTGCACTTTGCTTTATATTTATTTTAGTGTTAAAAAGCTTGTGACACGTCAGGGAGACGGATAAGTTAGGCTATTTTGTTATAAAAAGAATGTTTTGTATACTTTTCTTAAGTAAAATTTTTAATTGCCTTGTGAAACCAGAAAATATTCTCCAATTTAAACCGAATTTATTTATTCAAGGTATTACATTTCCCTTACAAAAGAAATTCGCATGTTAATGTATTTTTTTTAATTTTTAGTTGCCGTGGGGGGCAGAAAATATTTTCTTATTTCAACGCAATTTTACTAAAATACTAAATAGTGTGTTACGCAACTTTTGTGACCTATTACATTTTCGTTTCGAATTAAAACTTTTTTTCGTCTGTTAACATTATTTCAAAATTTTTAATTGTCTTGGGGGGAAGATATTTTCCAATTTCGAAAAAATTTTACCAAAATACTTATTAGTTGATCGGGCAACTTTTGTGAGGTATTACATTTCCATCGCAAAAAAAAATTTTTTTGCCTTTTTCGATGCACCCTACCGTATATTGTCACCAATGTTGTTTAATCTCTACGCTGAAACAATCTTGTTAATGACTCAATTGAACACGTAAGTTATCTTGTATATCTGGGTACTCATATTAATGAAAGCTGGAACTCTAGTACATAAATAAAAAGTAGAATTGCCAAAGCAAGAACAAGTTTTATGCAATTTAAGAAAGTCCTGTGCAGTCATGATCTCAATTTGGAACTTCGCATAAGAATGGTTCGATGTTATATATTCCCAGTACTACTTTACGGGGTTGAAGCATGGTCCCTGACAGAATCACTTTTTAAAAACCTAGAAGCATTTGAGATGTGGGTCTACCGTCGTATTCTGAAGATGTTGGGTAGAAAGAGTTACAAACGAAAGCGTTTTGCAACGTTTTAATAAAAGTTGTGAAGTAGTGAACACGGTTAAAAGGCGTAAATTTTAATACTTTGGTCATATAATGCGTCACCCAGAAAAATAGGACAAACTTCACCTTGTCATGCAAGGCAAAATAATGGGAAAAAGAAGTGTGGGCCGCCGTACAACTTATTGGGTTAAAAACCTACGACAATGGTTTGGGGAAATTAGCACTGAACTATTTCGTGCGGCTGTAAATAAGACAATGATTGTTAATATGCTGGGCTACATGAGAGCCAACAATTGACAAGCGGTCTCGGCACCTTGAGAAGAAGAAGAAGAAGTTCTCTTTGTATCTCACTATTTTGTATTCTTTCCTGTTAGAAAGTGTTGCCACTCCCAGCTTAATAGGGTATTCTGTAATAACGCTAACTAATAAAATAACAGGAAGACTTTAAATAATGAAAATCTTTATTTTAAAGTATAAAAAAGATTACACAAATGGAAGCATGTACACTACATGTGTATGAAAAAAAATACGTATATAATACAATACAAAGAAACATACAAAATCTTTAACAATTATTATTTTTGAAATACCTATAAAAATAAACTAAATCTTTTATAAGATATAGATATTGCCTCTATGGAATAAGATTTAATAAAAAAAAGAATATCACAAAAAATAATAAAATTATAATGCCTAGAAAACTTCCTTTTTTCTATATATATTTATCTCTATATGTCCATTGTAACATCTTACTTTAATATCATTTTTATAAAACGTGAAGATACAAAAAATAATAAGTATTTTTACCAAATTCTCCCCAGTCAAACTCATTAAAAATTCATCTAAAAACTCATAAAGTTAATTTTATAATATAAAAGGTTGATCTAAAAAACTTAATCAACAACATATGGCACATACATACTGTCTTCAAAATCGTGATTTTTGCCAATATACTACAATAAGCTTGTAAAGACTCAAGTCAAAGCTTTCAACTTAATAAAATATTTAAAAATGTTTAAAATAATATCAAATTGAAAACTTATTGGACCATTTTCAACACCTTCATAGCTTCTACAAATTGCAAGCCAGATGGATGCTGAAGTAAAGAAGAAGGAGGATGCATTAGAAGCCATGGAGGTGTTACCAGAAAAATGGTCTAATAAGTTTTCAATTTGATATTATTTTAAATATTTTATTAAGTTGAAAGCTTTGACTTGTATCTAGCAGATGCCGCTAGGCACCTACTACCATCACGTTAGTTGCAATGCGGGGACTAATAGACTGGGTAATTTAAACTTGGTTCAGAGATAGCAACATATGCAATCTCTGATGAGCCTCTAATTAGAGGCGAAATCTTCGATAGGAGTGCTGGTTGCGGTCTCTGAACTAATAGTGGAGTCAATGAAGGTTTTCACCTCCGATTTCGTTGAACCTCCATCGATTTTCATGAAAATTGGTATGTATGTAGAGGATACCTCAAGAAACAAAGGTGACATGGTGCCAACTTGCGCTTTTACCCTGGGGGTGGATGCCACCCCTTCTCGAGATTGGAAATTATTTTGTTAAAAATAATACCACTAATCGATAGAGGGATAAATTGTAAGTAAAATTTGTTATATAAAGCTATTTCAACAAATCAATAGTTTTTGAGTTATTAAAGATCAAAAGTTTTGATTTTTCCTGAAAAAATCCATGTTTTAAAGCAGTTTTTCATAAATAACTCAAAAACCATAAGTTTCTTCAAAAAAGTTGTTGTTATCAAAATCGAAGATAATATAAAAGTAAATAAGCTCCTTATTCGAAAAATCCTTTACTACATATACAAAGTGAGTTATATGCAATTGAATGTATATTTTTTTTCCGCGAGTACCCAAATCTTAGTATTCAAGTTTAAATAACAGGAAAACGATGCACTTTATTAAATAGAGATACTAAACATTTTAATAAATTACTTAAAGTTAACTATCAAAAAGCTATATAAGAAGTCGATAGCATCAAAATTAAGCAAGTTATGATGGAAATAAGAGGACCCTTTCAGATTTTTTAGGGAAGAATGGAAAATGAAACCTACGTCATTTCCACAAAAATTAAAATTTATAGTAACCCATTTAAAACTTTATTTATTTTAACATTAGTAATAACTTCAACAATTTTGACCGGTTTAGAATGCATATTTTTGAAAAAAAAAATACGATTAAAAAAAATTAGAATGTTTCAAATTTTCGTGAAGTTCATTTTCTTTTGATAATAACTCCAAAAATACTCGATATACTTAAAAAATGGTAAAGAACAAAATTTTAGTTTTAACTTTATTTAAGCTTTTTCTTTTTTTAATATTTTTTTACGACAAAAAATAACCGAGATAGAAACATTTAAAACGTAAATTTTACTGCGAGAACCATGTAACCGGGGCCCTTTCACCTTGTATTCAAAAAAAAATAAAGGATTTACAAAATTATGTTTAATACAGTGTTATGGACCTTTTACTTAGCTTTGTAATGGTTTTTGGATAATTCTCATATTTCAAAAATTAACGGAGTTATTTAAAAAAAACCGATAACATTTTCTTTGAAAAAATTTTATAGCGGAGATTTTGTATGTATACAGGTTGTGGGAAGTCCAATTAGTCGTTTGTTGTAGGAGATATGAAAAAAGTTTATTTAGGTGAGATTGGGGCATAGATAATATCAGAATTTAAATACATTTCCAAATATACAGGGCCACCCATATTGACAGGGTGAAAAAAATTCTTTTGTTTAATGGAACAGCCTGTATATTGTTACATTTTTGGATTCTCCTCTATGTTTTATTTCACCCCCTGTATAATTGTAGTGATTTGACATCAGAAAATCAATTTATGTTCAAGTGATTTTTAATATAGTCTATTATTGTTAAAAATTATTAATCTAGCAAAACGTTTAATTTTAGGTAATACAGGGTTGGTCGAAACTGAATGAGTGTTTTCTCAAAGTTTGAGAGTATGAGTTTTCTCAAACGGAGCAGCCTGTAATGCCTGTAATGAGCATTGTAATGAAATGCTATTTTATGGCACTTTATTATTTCCCACCCTGCCAGTGAGAACTGAATTTATTTTTGAAATTCCTAACTTTATATCTTTAATTATTTTAAATATTGTAAACGATTAAAAAACAATCAAATTAAATTGAAATGAATAACCAGTGTATATCTTCCACATTTACTTCATATTTAACGTAGCCTGTACCATAACATTGCATATATTATTATCCCTGTATAGCAACGATATACCATGAATGTGAATTCATACTTGAGAAATGTCCTATATCCAGTCTCACAAAAAAAGGGATTCCTCAAACATAATATATATGCAGACAAAATCAGCCAAAGTGATTTGCGATATCTAATGAAAGGTATGTTCCGTTTGTTTGTAGAATTATATTTAATTAGATTTGCTTTAATTACTAAAATAAATAAATTTTCAATTATATTTTATGTATTTGTGGAAAAGGAAACCTAGCATTAGTGGCCACATTTCTATAACGGCCAATTGTCTTTTATTTTTAGTGGCCGTTATTGACAGGTTTTACTGTACCAATAATATTTTATTAAATTATGAAACATTATTTAAATAACAAATTTATAAACTTGATAAAAGAAAGTTTTCTTAGAATTTACTCCTCTATCTAATTATGGGGTTATTTTTAATAAAATAGTGTTCACCCATGAGAAGGGGTAACATCCACCCCCAGGATAAAAGCGCAAGTTAGTACCACATCACTTTTGTTTCTTGAGGTATGCTCTAACTACTTACCAATTTTCATGAAAATTGATGGAGGTTCAACGAAATCAGGGGTGAAAACCTTCAGTGACTGCCCTTTTGGAAATATAAAAGAATAATTTTTTTCGTGATTGTCAATTTGTCAATTTTCTGATTTTTGGTTGCTATAAGGTTTGAAAAATTAATAAAAATTATAAATCATGCATATAAATGTAAAAAAATATTTATTTTACTTAATTAAACGAGATTGCTTGAGCCAGAATGCAGAAATCTGCATTTTTATCATTAAAAAAAAAAGGTGGATTTCACCCCTAAAATGCAGAAAGCGCAACTTTGTGCCATATCACTTTTGTTTTTGAGGTATCCTCTAACTACTCAACAATTTTCATGAAAATCGATGAAGGTTCAAAGAAATCGTGGGTGAAAACATTCAGTGACTACACTTTCAGAAATATAGAAGAATAAGGTTTTCGTGATTTTCGACTTGTTAATTTTCGGATTTTTGGTTGCTATAAGGTTTGACAAATAAAAAAAATGTAATTCATGCACATAAATATAAAAAAAATATTTATTTTTCTTAATTAAACGAGATTACTTGCGCCATAATGCGGAAATCTGCATTTTTTACAATTTAAAAAGTAGGGGTGTATTGCACCCCTAAAAGGCAAAAGCGCAAGTTGATGCTATATAACTTTTATTTGTTGAGGTATCCTCTAACTACTTACCGATTTTCATGAAAATCGATAAAGGTTCAACGAAATAAAAAGTGAAAATTTACAGTGACTGCACTTTCAGAAATCTAAAAAATAATTTTTAAGAAAGGGGTGTATTTCACCCCTAAAATGCAAAAAGCGCAAGTTGGCACTATGTCACCTTTGTTCCTTGAGGTATCCTTTAACCACTCACCAATTTTTATGAAAATCGATGGAGGTTCAACGAAATCTGAGGTAATAACTCATATCTACCTTCATTGACTCCACTATAAGTAAAAATTAAGACAGTTTTGGTTTTGCATTGCAACTGAATAAAAATTGTATATATGTTTATTGTAAATTATTTGTTAAAAAAGGATTTAGAAAAGTTCAGCAGATTAAATTGATACGCCCCTAATTTTAACTCAATCCCAAGCTTCTTCAAAGGTCCTTGTCAGGAATACGCCTAAGCTTGAGATTTAAGCTTGTCTCAAATGAATTTTGAAGTATTGGACAAAAGACTAATCATATGGATCTCAGCAGACGGGAGCTGAAAGCTATCAAAGAGTTAGAGATTTCTCCTTCGAGTGCTGTCTGAGTCCTCATCAAAGACTCGTTTTTTATCACTGATAAGATTCTCTTTTTATTTATTAATTATACAATTTCTTCGTTCAAGTAAAAACATAACGAGAATATTAAAAGCGAAAATGGAGAATTTTGCACAAATATCGACCTTAGAATAAACAACGCATTTTGACCACAAAGAGCAACACAAATATACATTCAATAACACCCGTGAACAAAGATCTAGGATAAAATGTGTTATAACCAACAGAGATATACATCAATCAAAAATAATCGACGTAAGATGCCTCAACTCAGCAGATGTAGGTAGCGACTATAGCCTAGTATTATGTAAAATGAGAATTAAAATGAATGTCGACTCGATTCAAGTTCTCTGTTTAACCCAGGTATGACAATACCAAAAGGCACCGCTAGGAAAATATTCCAATGTGCGGTTCAGAGAACCTGTATGAATCGAGTCTTTGTACTCTAATACAGAGTATGGCATTATTAAATATAAACTGCGCGTCATAGAAAACGGGCACCCTAAAAAATGAGTCATTTTTGATGTCGCGTATCTCCTAAACCTGTTGTCCGATTTAAATGATTTTTTGAATATGTTATAGCCCTATTCTTTGTCAATATCTTTGTAATAATATTTTTGCAAAACAGGTAAATTTTCATTGTATACCGGGTGTACGAATCAAACTGTGTTTTTTTCTCAAAGTTCGCAACACCCTGTGGATTATTCTAGCATTTATAAAATACTGAAATTAAAATTCAACTATAGCCTCAGGCTTTCTTAACATTCTGTTTTTTGATTCATTCGCTTATGTTGGATAAAACAAAAGTTATGTACTTTAACAACTAGCCATGTTCTTCATCAGTACAGGGTGTTATAAGTCTAAAGTGTTTTAGGGACTAAATAAGTTCGACAAACTTTAAAGGGTAATTCTGCATTAAAAATAATGACAGTTTGCTTTATAATCATATATCCGCAAAAGCTTCGTTTCCGAGATACGGGATGTTAAATTTTTTCTTACAAACTGATGATTTATTTATTGCTTTAAAACCGGTTGAGATATGCAAATGAAATTTGGTAGGTTTTAAGAGATGGTTATTGCGCATTTTTTGACATTCAACTAAGAATTTTATATTCACTATTGGAGCGCATACGGGTAATATGACCGATCATATTATTCGAATGTACGCCAATGGTGAATAAAAAATTCTTAATTGTATATCAAAAAATGTTCAAAAGTTACGTCTTAAAACCCACCAAATTTCATTTGCATATCTCAACCGGTTTTAGGGCAATAAATAAATCGTCAGTTTTTAAGAAAAAATTCAACATCCTATATGTCGGAAACGAAGCATTTGCGGACATATGTTTATAAAGCAACCGGTCATTATGTTTTCATGCAGAATTACCCCTTAAAGTTTGTCGTACTTCTTTAGAAACACCCTGTACTGATAAAGAGCATGCCTAGTTGTTAAAGTACATAACTTTTGTATTATCCATCATACATGAATGAATCAAAAAACAGAATGTTAAGAAAACCTGAGGCTATAGTTGGGTTTTAATTTCAGTATTTTATAAATGCTAGAATATGCCACAGGGTGTTGCGAACTTTGAGAAAAAAACACAGTTTGATTCGTACACCCGGTAGGTAATGAAAATTTACCTGTTTTGCAAAAATATTAATAGTGATATTGACAAAGAATAGGGCTATAACATATTCAAAAAATCACTTAAATCGGACAACAGGTTTAGGAGATAGGCGACATCAAAAATGACCCATTTTTTAGGGTGCCCGTTTTCTATGACGCGCAGTTTAGAAAATCTACGGTTTCGATTTGATTTACATGGGGATGGCAGGAAACTGGGGGATGGCATGACACAAATTTAAATCAAAACGAAACCGTAGATTTTCTATTTTTAAAATAAGAATTATCATGAAATATTTCACATCCAAGGTAACGGCACCAACACAAACAAAAATCAGAGTCGAATGGGACTAAATACGGAATCCACGGAATATTTATACAGAAAAAAATATCAGGGAAGATTGCGGATAATTAATAGAAAAAGATAACATCGGGAAAAGCTGGGAAAACTCAAAAATAACATAATTAACGCAGCAACAGAATCACTTGGAGAGAGAAAAGTAACGAAATCTAACGTATCAAAAAAGAAAAACACCAAACAGAAACGAAACGAATACTTTAGTCAGGTGTGCAAGAGATATCATTAGAATACAATAAATCGACATATTTGTTTCGTGGACCTTAAGAAGGCATTTGACAGGATCAAATTAAAAGACACTGTCCACTTATTGTACGTAAGAGGGATATTTCTAGGAATAATCTGCGAAGATTTGTAGAAACTATTTCAATTATATTGGCAATAATGCAGTCTTTGTATACATTGCTTACATTACTAAGATATTAAACAAGCACCAGTGAATAAAACTTATTATAGTTGACTACCCAACCATCTAGTAAAACCAGTAAAATGTTCTTTTAATCTAAACATACTGTATGAAATTTTGGTAAAAATACCCCATTATATGACATTATACAAAACAGGTACACAATGAGCATTTTTCTGATGAAAACTTAAAGAATAAAAACAACATTAATGAAAAAGTTTATTGACAAATATTTCAAACGTTTGTTGTGCAGTTTAAGTTGTCAAGGTGTCAAAGTTCACCATGGTATTAGTACATACAAGATCCGGCATGAGACGTACATGCTGAGCGATTGGATATCCAGAAACACAAACAGATGTTCTTAAGGTTAATTTAATAATCATACAAAACAAGTAAAAACTTCGTTTGTATAATGGTATAAAAAGTTTATTGAAAAACTATTAAAAAGTCATCCAAAAGGATTCGCAAAACGATTTCGATCTAGATCAGATCATCTTCAGTGCGTTCTGTTTAGTAGATGAAACTAGCAACCTTATAGAATAGGTGACATCGAGAAATATGATTTACATTTCGAAAAACTGTTGTTAGTAGCGACTCTAAGTCGATGTTAAAAGATGAATTTAAAAGTGCTCAAAGGGCAACATGATTAAATGCTCGATGATAACGTGTGGTTCTTGCCAGTTCAATGGACAGGTTGGTCTGTGAATGATGTCGAGAATTTTCGATTGATAATTAGATGGTCTGTTTGGGAAATAAAAACGGAAGTTCACAAAATGTTGTGAAAAAAATTTTTTGTAGGTACAACTTTGCAATTTCATTTTTTCCATTTTGCTTTTTTGGAAAGCCGTTTTTACCCTCAAGAACTCACCCCCTTCCACTTCCTGGCCACAGATCGCCCGTAAATTATTTTTCCTTTGATTTTAGTTACATTTTCTTTCTTTTATGATGGTTTCTTTGGTATAATGGTTTATTTTGGACTCAAAAATTATTGGCTCTGCCCTACATACCTCAATATCCAGTACAAACTGCACGTATTCTTCATCTATAGTTAGGTTGAAAAGACAAAAATAATTTTTTTATTGTCTACAAAACCCAAATTTGTATTGTTATTCTGAAATTTGAAAGAATTCATGTAAAAATGCGCATTGTGTAAACCTTTTACTACAAGTGTGATGTAAACAGCTTTTAACGTACCGGATATTGCTCAAAAATCTATTCCTATTATTATTCTGTAAACGGACGAATAATAACACGAACAAGAATCGAAATTTACTATCCGAAATACTTTGCTGAATACGACGTCTTAAAAACGGGTGTTTTAAAAAAGTTAAAAGGTAAAAAACCGTTGCCACTATAGTATACGGTCTACCGTCGCGTTTTTCAGAGCTTGCGGTCTACTGTGCGGCTAAAGAATACCATAACGTTTTCTCAGAAGGGTTTGCAAAATAATGAAAGGCAGCAAACCGGTTGGAGGCAAAATGTTTATTGCTGTGTACTAAAACATTTTCAGGAATACACAATAAACTTATTTCTTTACTATTATATACAGGGTGTCCCGAAAATATTGGTCATAAACTATACCATACATTCTGGGGTCAAAAATGGTTCAGTTGAACCTAACGTACCTTATCAAAAATGAGCTCATAAAAAAAGTTACAGCCCTTTAAAATTACAAAATGAAAATCGATTTTTCTCAATATATCGAAAACTAATAGAGATTTTTTGTTGAAAATGGACATGTATCATTCTTATGGAAGGAACATCTTAAAACAAAATTATAGTGAAGATTATTTACCCCATAAACATTTTATGGGGGTTTTGTTCCCTTAAACCCCCCGAAACTTTTGTGTACGTTCCAATTAATTCATTATTGTGGTACCATTAGTTAAACACAACGTTTTTAAAACCTTTTTGCCTCCTAGTATTTTTTCGATAAGCCAGTTTTTATCGAGATGCAGCTTCTTTTTTAATATATTTACATAAAAATGTTATGGGGGTTTTGTTCCTTTAAGCCCCCCAAATGTTTGTATACGTTCCAATTAAACTATTATTGTGGTACCGTTAGTTAAACACAGTGTTTTTAAAACTTTTTCGCCTCGTAGTATTTTTTTACAAGTCACCTTCTATCGAGATGTGGCTTCTTTTTCAAAATACACCTAAAAATGTAAATTATAAACAAATTTTCAGATTATTAACAGGTCTCTATAATTGTAGTTAACAATATACAAATATGTGGTAGATTCGACAAATATTCAAAATATGTCGATAAACACTGGCTTATCTAAAAAGTACTAAGAGGCAAAAAAGTTTTAAAAACATTGTGTTTAACTAATGGTGTCACAATAATAATTTAATTGAAACGTACACAAAAGTTTGGGGAGGTTTAAAGGAACAAAACCCCCATAAAATTTTTATGGGGTGCACAAATTTCACTTTAATTTTTTTTAAGATGTTGCTGCCATAAGAATTCCACATGTCCATTTTCAATAAAAAATCTCTAAGAGTTTTCGATATATGGAAAAAATCGATTTTCATTTTGTAACTTCAAAGGGCTGTAACTTTTTTTGTGTGCACTATTGTATATAGGTAAGTGAGGTTCAATCAACCTAATTTTGACCCCAGAATCTGTGGTATCTTTTCGGGACACCCTGTATAAATAACACCATAATCAGTGGTTAGGGTGCATGCATCATTTTTTTAAGCTAAAATCATTTACTGCCTTTCTCTCTTAAATTAAATTGCCTGAATTAGGCTGTATCGTTTTGTAAATAATTAGGTTACATATAAATTTTTGTAAACAGTTGGGACGCATTTTTTTTTAATTATTAGTCCCCTTTCATTTTACATATATCTTCCTTCACATGTTTATTACTTGTGAATAAATATTTTTTCTACGAGAGTTTTCTTGCATTTGCGATCGATACACTATAATAGAGCTAAATGCACAGGTAGACCGCATCCTCAGGGTAGACCGCATACTATAGTAGCACCAACAAAATGCAACCGTATAATACTGTCTTTATCCGAAAAATCTAATTGCAAGATATGACACTATAAGTTGAAGGTGTTCACCTAACCTGTAACATTGTTCAACAAAAAAATTTCGAGTCTGGCGATCAGAATATCAGTCTATTGATTCCGTAAATTATATAAAAAAACAATATCAATTGTTCGGGAAATGACAGCAGAATTATTATGCGTGCGCACATATCATATCCAAAAAGCGGTTTTTCTTTTGAATGCAACAATTTTTTTATCTATGAGAAACTTCAAAACCACTAAGTTTTCTTATTCCTCCTCTTTGGCTGATTGATACCTCTATCCAAGGTCATCACCAATTACGTAAAATATAACATGTTTAACATGTAAAATATAAGATGTTTATATTTTCGTCATTGGTTGTCACTTTTGTCACCTTTTGCAGGATCGTCCGATTTTTCTTCTGTCATTTATCTCTTGCTATTTTGATCATACGGGTCTCCACCATTTTGCTTATGAGGTTATTTCATTATTTTTTGAAGTTATTCTTTTTTAGGCGCGATTGAGAGTAAAATTTCATAATACTGCGCGCATGAGCACAAAGACAGTATGGCGTTTAGTTGCTAAATCTTTCTAGTTATGTATAAATATATCAGTGCAAGAAAAGGTGTAAAAAGAATATATTAGTGTTTTTAGTAAATATATTTATTATAATTTTTGTGTCTTTGGATTTGTCTTCCTCAGGAGTAAGATGAGTATTATTAAAACATTTCATTGTATATTTATTATACGTCACCTTGTCTGTTTGTTACCGTGAATTGTCATTAGGTACGTCCGAACCGATACAGACACAGTCGTAGCGCATTTGGTATAGCATTCGGCCAGAGATCGAGAGGTCTTGAGTTCGAATCCAGTGCAATCCTGTACTTTTTTTTATTTTTTTGAAAGCGGTAAGCACAAAATTAGTTTGGTGTTTAAAAAAAAATTAAAACAAACTGTTTAAAGTATATTTATTTTTAAGAAATCATAGAAGTATAACTTCTTACGTGCGTACAAAGTACACACACACTCTTTTTTTTATTTAGTGTCCATTCGTTTATACACTGTAGTTACATTTTCTTCAGTCTTCACTCCTCTTTAAGCGTCGTTTAAACACAACGATAAGTCACAGCAACTAGTTGTGATGACAAGTTGAAACACTGTTTAGACGCTGCGATTCAATGCGATACCACCTTCAACCCAACTCCAGCTTTGATAAGTTGTGCGATGCACCGTTTACACACAATGATAAGTTGCAACAACTCGATTGACCTTGATAAGTTGTTTGATTTATCGCTGTGTTTAAACGACCCTTTAGATCTCTCAGTAGTCCAAGTAATGAAGCTTGAAATAGGACAAAACCTCGCAATTTTTACAGAATGAATCGATTTGCTTGAAAATTTGAAAATAGGTAGTGGATAGTCCAAGGATCAAAATCTATATGATGCCGAAAGGCGCTTTTACCATGGGGGTGGTTGCCACCCCCTGTTGGGGGTGGAAATTTTTAATTATATTTTGACCGCAAAAGTTGGTAAAAACGTTCATTCTAAGCAAAACAAGTTCTATGCATTTTTTGATAAAATTAATAGTTTTTGATTTATTCGCTATCGAAAGTGTTAGTATTATATCGAAAAATTAATGTTTTTAATCAGTTTTCTGCTAATAACTCCAAAAGTTTTCGTTTTATCAAAACAACCTTACTTAACAAAAATGTACTATTTGAAAAAATAAAGAAAACCGTCTTTTTTAATTTTCTTTAAGACCAACAGTAATCAAGATATATGTTAGCTCTCCTTTGTCAAATGTTAAATATTGTAGTTTCAAAGTCAAAAGATGGGAAAAATATGCATTTTTCGAGAATAACTTGTAAAAACTAATTTAAAGAATTTAAGAATATCTATCTTCAGAAATAAAAAAGAAGTCTCTAGCTCAAAAATTAAGTGACTTATAATGAAAAGAATGTCATTCCCTATTTTTTTCAGCGCAAAAGTGGTCGGAAGCAACCCCGTAATCACCACCCTAATTAAAACTAGTCATTGACCTTATTTGGTCTTATTTATTTATGTATTATTAATAAGTTCGAGAAGTTTGACCCACTTAGAATGATTCGTTTAAAAAAAATGAAGTTAACAGCTATTAACGAATTTTTGTAGTTTGGAAAAAATGGCTTTTTCTTCTGAATAGAAAGATTAGCATCAGAGATTTGAAAAAATGTTTAAATATTAAATTGTAACTAATTTAATTTCCAAAAATACGGTATGAAAAAAAATTTTTTATGACAAAAATTATGTGAGCTATTGACATTTAAAACTTGTAATAGCATGCAAAAACCACCTTTACCAACCCTTTCAAAGTCACCTCTTTTTGTGACTAAGCATTTTAATAATATCTAATATTAATAGGCTTGTAGATCTTGTAAAATCCTACAAAATTCTTTTATAACAAACTTTGTAAGATACAAAATAAAAAAGTTACGGTTAAAAAATCAACATATTTTTTTGAGAAAAAAAAGGAGAAATCCAATTGTAAGCATAATAATGCAAGTTAGCGGTGTTTTTAGGCGTCGGCCTTATTCATTCTTCTTTATTTGTGTATTATTAATAGATTCTAGAAGATTGACTGGCTTAAAATGATTAGTTTTTAAAAAACTGAAGTCGAAAGCGAATAAAGAATTTTTTTAGTTTTGTAAAAAATGCCATTTTCTTCAGAATAGAAAGATTAGCATCAAAGATAAGAAAAAATGTTTAAAAAGGAGATTGTAGGTTATTTAATTCTTAAGAACTTGGTGTAAAAAATTTTTTTCTACGACAAAAATTGAGTGAATAGTAAATGAGTATACTATAGAAGAACATTGATTTTTTCCATACAAAACTAACACTTTCGATAGCGAATAAATCGAAAACTATTAGTTTTATCAAAAAAATGTATACAACATTTTTTGCTTAGAATGAATGTTTTTATCAACTTTTGCTGTCAAAATATAATAAAAAATTTCCACCCCCGAGATGGGGTGGCAACCACCCCCATAATAAAAGCGCCTTTCGGCATCATATAGATTTTGATCCTTGGACTATCCACTACTTACTCTCAAATTTTCAAGTAAATCGATCCATTCTGTAAAAATTGCGGGGTGAAAAGCTTCGGTTCCTGGACTACAGTGTATTTCCTGTAATTCTCTTAGTACTCTCATCTCTGCCGTTTTCAGTAGTCTTTGTGTTGTGGCTGTGTCGGATCATGTTTCTAATGCATGTCATAATTGGTCTTACATTGACTTTATAAATTCTTGATCTTGACTTCAACTCAGTGTTAATATATCGGTTTCACCGTATAGTGTTATTAGGGCATCCTCCCAGTATATTTGCTTTTTGTACTTGATGTCTCACTTCTTTTCCAGGTCTCCATAGCTGGACAGTGTAATTTGTGACGATAATATAATTTTATCGTCTAGAGTACGCCAATGAATTAAGTAAAACGTGTTTTTGTACCGTCTTGGACGATAGAAAAGTCGGAACGAAAAGCCTAGTTGATGATTATTCTTGGAGCGTTGATCGAAGAATAATAAACAACAGCGAGGTACAAGAGGTGAGTTTATGTAGGTAGTAGTTCCCGACCATTTTCCGTTATCGTTTTGGCGAGCTGAGCGAATCCGACAGTTTTCCTCTTACCTCTCCTTTTACCTATACTTATACGAGCGGTGATCGTATATTCCTAATATGTCTTTTCATCTGGTGAGCTGAGCGAGATTCCTTTGCTTCCCTTTCCTTATACATTCATGTCGTATTAATAAAAGCAATTCCTATTTCACGCGATCGTCAAAATCATTCATTCATGTACAAAATATCGTCACATCGGCCCGAACAGAAAGTTCAATGCGTAGATTATAAATATATTTTATTAACGAATAATTAAGGCTAATTATCTTATCTTTTGTATGTTTTGATTCCAAATAAAAATGTCTTAAAAAGCGAACTATTTTCTTCGACTGATTTAGTTACCTGGAGCAACAACGCAACGACCTCGTTACAAATTCCAAGATATTTTATTTCCATTACTCGTTCAATACTGATGCCATCAATTTCTATTTTACATCTGATTGGTTCTTTGCTGATTACTATTGTTTTAGTATTATGAGATGAGATTGTCATATTAAATTCAATTTGTTAGACGAATCTTTGCAGACTATCTTCATCTTAGGCTATCAATATTGCGTCGTCTGCGTAACAGAATATTTTTACTTCTTTACTTTCTATTCTGTATCCTCTTCCTTTGTTGACACTTTTGATGATTTCATCTGCCTTTAGTTCGATGCCTCTTGTGTCTTGTTTGATATGGCAATATGGCTAATCTCTATCACCAAGTAAGTCAACTGTCAAATTGGTGTTACCACCCACCAGCTATCAAAGCAAATGTAAAATTTAAGTTTCATTACAATTAATTGTCGTATAGTCCCATATAAAATAGTATTTAATAGAATTGTAGTATTGACTGCTTATGCACGAAGATCTGTAAGTGGAACATAATAATTCTGCTATTATTTTCCCCCAAAAAAGAATAATCATATTATCGGTTCTTTATCATTAAATAATTTCCAAAAGGAAGCATAACTGTCTCCGATCATAAATCATAAAAAGCCGAATTACAACTATCTAAATTCGCAAACTTCGAATACTCCTATATAGGGATGGCAACGATGTATCGATACATCAAAATTGTATCGATATTCAACTCTCGATATATCGGAACATATCGATATTTGAGACTCGATGTTTCACCCACACAGAATTAATGTACCATATTGGCACCCGTACATAACCCAGAAGAGGATAATATCAGAACCAGAACAGGTAATTTCTTATACTGCTTATACATCAATAGATTATTTAATAATCTATTGATGTGTCAGCAGTTGCTGTCGAAGTCAATCGTCATTTTAAATTTTGTTTTATTGTCCTTTTATTTCCTTTATTATTATTATTATCTTATCTGTATCTCAACACAGTGTGAAAATTTTTATGTTATTTAATTACTCAAGAATATATCGATATATTGCATATTATATCGTCATATCGATATACTTTTTCCGATACATATCAGATATCAATATCTTCATTCGATATATCATATGTATATTTTTTGCCATCCCTACTCCTATAATTAAACGGTAATTCTCGAATCGAGTCATAGTAAAATACGTGAAAGTCTAAAAAATAACTTTGTCACTATCATAAAAACATGGCAGTCAAGAACATTAAATACTAGTTTGGGATTTTGGGTGGGTATCAAGCTTTTTATTGACAAATCTTTTTAATAAAAAATGTGTACCTGTTATAGCGCAAACCACTTTTGCCGCTAAATATTTAAATTAGACTTCAAAAACACACGGCTGTAATATCAACGCGCAGAGTACGGAAGAGCTGTTATTGTACAGTTCAAAAAGGAAATCATCATCTAAATACCGTGCGCTAACAGTACCCATTAAAATAAAATGAAGAATGGTTTATTTAAATAGCATTTCACACTTTTCATCGTTTTTATTTGCCGTGTTAACATGTTTCAGCAAACTTTATTATTAAACATGTCTCGCCAGAATAGAGGGAGAGTCCTACCGGAGAATTGATTTGGTAACAACTCCATTGGCCAATCGCCTCTGCTAAAGGATTGATTGAGTAGTGGCTTCGGAACCGGGCTCTAAAAGTGTTGATTTAAGGCCAAACCGTCCTGCCACGGCGACGACGGCCAAGTATTGATTTGCCTTTCGCCGTTCTTTACTGGATCGAGTATTGATTGATCCGTCTCACCTCTAATCCTATACCAGTACCCAGTACCGATCATTCTTTCTCCTTGATGTGTGTGTGTATACTAACTAACAATAACTAATGTTACTTCTTATTATACGGAGAAGATAATTTTATTTTTGTTACTGTATTAAGAATCCATTTTTATTTAAATTAAACTTATGTTTTACTAAGTCTGGTGTCTAAGAGAGAGCTACCGTTACAGCTGAGTTACAGCAATTTATCCGTGAAATCACTTACGTAAATGAGTACAATCCACAGCACCCAAAGTCATGAATCTTCCCTATAAAACAGAATATGATATTCAACAGATTATTATTTTTATTGTGACTGTGACAAAGTCACGAAAATTCTTTATAAAACAGAATAAGACGTTCAACAGTTTTTTGTACCTTATATCATTCTAATATACCCAAAAGTAGTGGGATGGTCGAATATTTCGCAAAATGAACATCCGATCTAAAAACTGAAAAATACGTTTTCAATTTTTTCAAAAATATATCGAATGATACCAAACACGGCCTCCTCCACCCCTGCAAATGATGTAGGGGAAAACTTTAAAATATTAAATAGGAATCCCCAGTTTTTTATTGCAGATTTGGATTCCTTGTGTAAAAATAACTAACTTTTATTCGAGGCATTTTTTCGAATTGTAGATAGATGGCGCTACAATCGGAAAAAACAATTTATCCTGATACACTAAGTAAATTATAGAAACGGTCTAATATCTCGAGAAATACACTTCCAAATGAAAAACCAAAAAACACGTGTTGAATAATTTTCAAAATTCTATCGAATAACACTAAAACTACTCCCACTCCGTCCCATGGAGGTGAGGTGGGGGTAACTTTAAAATCTTAAATAGGAAAAAATAAGGAATATTTATTCGAGACATTTTTTTAAAATTGTTGATAGATGGCGCTGTAATTTGAAAAATACGATTTATTAACACCATCTATCAACGAATCTAAAAAATGTCTCGAATAGACGTTACTTACTTTTTTTTATGAGGTATTCAAATCTGTAATAAAAAATGGGGGTTCCTATTTAAGATTTTAACGTTACCCTCACCCCACTTCCATGGGATGGCGGGGTCGTGTTTAGTGTTATTCGATAGGTTTTTGAAAAATATTAAACACGTGTTTTTTGGTCTTTCATTTGTAAGTGTATTTCTCGAGATATTAGACTGTTTCAATAATTTACCTAGGGGATAAATAGTTTTTTTCGATTATAGCGCCATCTATCCACAATTCGAAAAATTGTCTCGAATAAAAGTTACTTATTTTTGCGTAAGCAATGCGAATCTGCAATAAAAATGATGGGTTCCTATTTAAGATTTTAAAGTTATCCCAACCCCACCTCCAAGGTGTGGAGGGGAGTGTCGTGTTTGGTGTCATTCGATAGATTTTTGAAAGAAAAAAAAAAACGTATTTTTCAGTTTTTTCTTGTAGTACATACTTCAAATATTTGTACAAATGTTTTCGACCGTACGGAGTTAAATTGTACAATTTAATTGTACTTCAAATATATATGAACAAATTGTAAAAAATTATGTACTTATCTGGTAAAATTTAAATATATCAAAAATTTCAAATCGAATTCAAAAACACCACTTAAAAGCTTGATACACCCCCTTCGATCCCCTCATCAATAAGATAAGTATTTTCGTATTTTTCATTTCGAAAATAGATGCCTACTATAAAAGCCAAGGTAACAAAAATACAACAAGGAAGTATTCCGATCCTAATTTTTTTTGGGTTAATCCTAGAAATTCTGAAAACTATCTACCTATGTGTGCATCTTCCGCTTCTCTACAATTATAATTGCTGTCTCTTCTTGCCCCTACGCCGTTGTTGACGGATTGTTCCGACTTCTTAGACGTTATCGCCTGCGAAAATCATTAAAATTTACACTAAAAATGATACATTAAGGGCCGGTTGTTCGAACGCTAATCAACATTGATCACTATCAAATACTTAATTACTGTCACAACTGTCAATGTCAACTTTGGTTGGGTTGCCGAAAACATAATTATTGATGACAATTATGAAATTAGTTAATCAATTATGTTAATAATTGTTATGTTAATTGACTAACTAATCTCATAATTATAATTAACTATGTTTTCAGCAACCCAACCAAAGTTGACATTGACAGTTGTGACAGTAATTAAATATTTGATAGTGATCAATGTTGATTAGCGTTCGAACAACCGGCCCTTAATATTTTATTAATTTAGTATTAGTCTGAGGAAATTGCAAAATGTCCATTACACCAAATTTTATTGTTGCTGTACTAGTCCAAGAGGCAGCGCTGAAAATTTTCTTTGAATTTACGAAAGCTAAATTTTTCACAGTTGATTACTCTGATTGTGTAGAGAAACATACTGCGGTCGGTCAAGCGAAACGTAGAACAGGGGTTACTGAGAGGGTATCAAAGTTGCTTTCCTACGAAGGTAATTAAATACATTTACTAAGGCTGAAATAGTCCATTGAAATGTTACATTTAGGGTTGCATTTCTTAGAGGAGTCAATTTTATTTTTTTTTAATGTGTAGGGTGGTTCAATATAAGCATTGATTAATAAGTACAATATTTATAATCAATGGGAATATTTATAATCAATGGTATAAGCTTAAGTTCAAGTTTTTGGGGTCGCCACCCTTGTCCCCCGGCCGCCATATTGGAAAAAGGAGTGCAAAGGACTTTTGCGCTGTATCTCCTAAACTAACAATGCTACAGAAAATTTAATTACACATAAAATGTAGCAAATTAAATTTTCTACAATTTTATATCCATGATACTATAAATAAAGTTATTTATAGTATCATGTTTATATCTATTACTTTTTATCGTCAAGTGACCAACAAAAAAGTTATAAACAAAAATATGAGAAAATTTTGTAAGAAGTTTCCTTTTGGAGGTTATAACTTTTTTTCCGTTCATTTCACAACAAAATACCATCATAGCGATTTTGTAGAGGATTTTTCAATGAACAATTTTCACTATCAAGTTGTTTAATTTTATTTATTATCTAGGTTTTACAGCGCTCCAATCTTGACCATATTCTCGAATTCTCGTAGGAATACGATAAAAAAGAATGTGTGTGTACTTTGTACGCACGTAAGAAGTTGTTCTTCTATTATATAATTTCAACGAAGTAAATACACTTAACAGGTATACCACTTTCAAAAAATTTTTATTAAAACAACCACAAATTTAAAAAAAAATATATGAATCGTCCAGGGTTAGAACCCGCGACCTTCCGTGTGCTTCCGTTCTCTGATCCACCGCTCTACCAACTACGCTAAGGAGCTGCTTTTAAGTGACAGGTAAGTTTCGGATATAATTACACAACACGGTGACAATAAACATATAAAAATGTTATACCTACATAATATTTTATTATCTTACTACAGAGAAAGACAAATCCAAAAATTATAATAAATAATACATTTACTAAAAACACTAATATATTCTTTTAATGACATATTTGCGCTGATAAATAATATACATAACATACATACCTATCTTGAAAGATTAGCAACTAAACGCCATACTGTCTGTGTGCGCATGCGCGCAGATTTATGAAATTTTACTCTCAATCGCGCCAAAAGAAGAATAACTTCAAAAATACTTTATATTAGTCGAGCGGAAGCAATCGCTATGCCGACCACGAAAATCAAATTTAAGGCGAATGACCAATTTTGGTCTATTTTTATGTTTTCGAGGTCGCTGAAACCGAATATGAAGTTTATTTTTATCTAGATTTGGTGGAACATGTTCAAAAATCAAATTTTATACAAAAATATCAAAAATCAATTTTGATATTTTATACAAAAATATCAAAAATCAATTTTGATGATTTTTCAAATTTACCTCGCTGTATCTTTGGTTGCTGTAAATATTTCCTTTTGAAAATTTTACTGGGTCATCTTTGAAGTATGTAGATAACAATGAAATTTGTCCAAAATGTTTAAACATATTAAAAAATGAGTTGTTAGTTTTTAAACATTTTGTCATCATATTTCGTTAGTTTCATGTTTACTTAAAAAAGTTGAGTGACAAACTTTATAGTTTATAATTTTAACCAACGCAACAATAAAATATAATTCATGAAGAAGTTTTTTGGAAAATTTCAAGTCAAAATATACAATAGGAAAAAAGGTGTGTTACTTCACAAACAAGCGGCACACCCCAAAAAACGCTTATATCTCGAGATCCTGACCACAATGTGACGAATGGCTAATTTTGGAAGAATTTTGGATTTTGAAGTTGCGTCATTCTTCTTCTGAACCGGCGAATTTGTCCTCAAACAACTTCTTGGGCCTTTTCTATATATGCTTAAGGTTATAAGTTTTATAGTGGGGAGAAAGGTCAAAAACAGATTAATAATAGCATAAGAATGTTAAAATCATAATAAATTGTATGAATAAAAAATATACAGATAGAAAAGTAAGCCTAACTTTTGTTTTTATTGTATTCCTATGAGCATTCGAAAATCTGGTCAAGTTTGAAGCGCTGTAAAACCTATATAAATAAATAGAATTAAACAATCTTATAGTGGAAATTGTTCGCTGAAAAACCCTCTACAAAATTGCTATATTATTTTATTTTAAAATGAACTGAAAAAAAGTTATAACCTCCAAAAGGAAACTTGTTAAAATTTTTTTACATATTTTTGCTTATATCTTTTGTGTTGGTCACTTGACGATAAAAAGTAATAGAAACAAAATTATAGAAAATTTAATTTGCTACATTTTATGTTTAATTAGATTTTCCGTAGGGTTGGTAGTTTACGAGATATAACGCAAACCCCTTTGCACCCCATTTCCAAGATGGCGGCCGGGGGACAAGGGTGGCGACCCCAAAAACTTGAACTTAAGCTTCAACTAATCCCCCCTACACATTAAAAAAATAAAATTGACTCCTCTAACAAATGCAAGGTATGGCTTAAAAAATGTAACATTTTAATGGAGTAAAAATCAGTACACACATTCTAAATTGAATATAAATAAAAGTTATTATAGTCGGTCAGCTGTATGACGGGACAGAGCCGGTAGGTCGGCCCCAATGAATGTACAGGGTTATTCACTATATTTTGACCCCCCTTACTTATTCAATTTTTAAATTATGATTTTTTGACATATACAGGGTGTTTCATTAATAATTGTCCATATAGTAACTGGAGAAACCTTAGCACAAAATACGAAGATTTAACCTAAAATACTTAAATAATATGTGGTTCCTTACTGAGTTACAGGGTGTTTTATCTAAAAATTTAAAAACTATTTTTGCTCAGAATTTTAAAACTATTCGACGTATCGTTTTCATACTTGGCACAAAGTGAGACTACTGTACACCCTACTAAATTATGATAAACAAACGTATCTAGCTACTACCAGAGGCGTACGACAAGGGGTAGTGAATGGTTGACCCTTCTCAAATTCTACGCCACTGGTGGAATTACTATTTTAGTGCCATTTTTAGATTTTTCAATACTTTCTACGTAAATAATATACTCCTCATTGGTAACGATAAAGTCATTACTTTTCGAGATATTTGAAGTTAAATATGAAACGGCTCAGTTATTTTGATTCATTTATGATGTGATTCATATGATTAAAATTTAAAAATTATTTGTACCCAGTACTTTTAAACTATTTGGCGTATCCTTATCATACTTGGCAGAAAGTGTAGGTACTGTACACCCTACTAAATTAAGATAAATAAACGGTTCTAGCTACTACCAGAGGCGTACGACAGGGGATAGTGGCTGGTTGACCCTTCCAAATTCTACGCCATTGACGAAATTGCTATTTTAGTGTAATTTTTTGATTTTTCAATACTTTTTATGTAAATAATATACTCTTCATTCGTAACGATAAAATGATTAGTTTTCGAGATATTTGAAATTAAAAATGAAGCGACACAATACATTAATCAAAATAACCGTGTCGTTTCATTTTTAACTTCAAAGATCTCGAAAACTAATGACTTTATCGTTACGGATCAAGAGTATATTATTTTCATATAAAGTATTGGAGAATCCAAAAATTGAACTAAAATAGCAATTCCGCCAGTGGCGTAGAATTTGTAAAGGGTCAACCATTCACTTTCCCCCGTCGTACGCCTCTGGTAATAGACAGAAACGTTTGTTTAACATAATTTAGTAGTTTGTACTATACCTATACTTCCTGCTAAGTATGAAAAGGATATGTCGAATAGTTTTAAAATGCTGAGCAAAAATAGTTTTTAATTTTTTAGATAAAACACCCTGTAACTCAGTAATGAACCACATTTTATTTAAGTGTTTTAGGTTAAATCTTCGTATTTTGTGCTAAGGTTTCTCCAGTTACTGTATGGACAATTATTAATGAAACACCCTGTATATCGTACTATCGTGACGTCATTCATCTGGGCGTGATGACGTAATCGACTAATTTTTAAATGAGAATAGGGGTCGTGTGCTAGCTTATTTGAAAGGTTATTCAATTTCATATTCAGTAATATAAACATTCACATGATTGTTTATAGAGGGTGTCCAAAAATTTTTTTTATTTAATTAATTGTTTAATTAATAATTGAAATTTTTTTTGGACACCCTGTATAAATAATGATCTTAATGTTTATATTACTGCATAGAGAATTGAATAACCTTTCAAATGAGCTAGAACACGACCCCTATTCTCATTTAAAAAAATAGTCGATTACGTCAGCACGCCCAGATGGATGACGTCACTAGTACGATATATATGTCAAAAAATCATAATTAAAAAATCGAATAACTTTTGTTTTTTACATTTTTTTCTAATTCTGTAAATAAAGCAGTTTACAAGGGGGTCAAAATATAGTGAATAATTTTGTACATTCATTGGGACCGACCGACCGGCTCTGTCCCGTCATACAGCTGATCGACTATAATACTTAGTAAATGGATTTAATTACCTCCTCAGGTAAGCAACTTTGACAAGCTGTCGTATCCGCCATGTTTTACCGTAGCGCCTTATGGGAAAACATGGCGGATACGATTCGTATCGAGTGTTCGTAATCCGGCCCCTGTTCTACGTTTCGCTTGACCGACCGCACTATGTTTCTCTACACAATCACAGTAATCAACTGTGAAATAACTAGCTTTAGTAAATTCAAAGAGACTTTTCGGCGCTGCCTCTTCTTCTATACATATGATTGTCTACTATGTCTGTGCCTCTTCTTAATATACAGTGCGTTCATAAAGTGTCGAAACGGTATATTATCTCATGACTTAATTATTTTCAGAGATAAAGCTCTGACAGGTCGATTTTTGTTTTTAAATTATGATTTTTTGACGTATATCCCATAATAGTGACGTCATCGATTTGGGAGTGATGACGTCATTAATGACTTTTTAAAGGGAATAGGGGTCGTGTGGTAGCTCATTTGAAAACTTATTCAATTCTCTATTCAGTAATATAAACATTAACATAATTATTTATACAGGGTGGCCAAAAATAATTTTTGAATTAAATTAATTGACGCAAAAAGAAGAATATATGTAATTTATTCAACTCAAAATACATTTTACGGCTGTCAGAAAAGAGAAAAAAATGTTTGTTTGACAAATAGAGATTGTTTTTAGCTTAAATTAAATGTTTAAACTAAGAGGCGGGTGACTGTTTGACATTTGGATAGCGCTTATCTAAAAGGTACCAAGCGCCAAATTGCCATTTCTGACTTAATTACATTAACTGGCCGATAATATTAAACTTTGTTTATCTAAAAAGTCCCAAGCACCAACTAAACGTCAGAGACCTCTTTTGGCAAAGGTTACCAAGTTGCGTGTTATGAATTATAGGACTCTGTTTATCTCTAAACGGATCCAAGCGACGAAAGTTTTATCATGTCGCATGTCGCTAGGATTCCTTTTGACATTCTTCATTTCAATCATTTGGTTTTCTTTTGATTAACGTGTTTTCGTAAAGTCCTTCTGATAATCATCATCTTTAAGAAGTGCTGAAATATATAAAATGATGAAAGAAGCTGATGAGTCTGATTTGACTCTACAGACCAAGAACAAGATGATGAACAAGAAGACGAACCACAACACCACACTCGTCTAACAGGTCGACTAAAGAAAGGGGGATTTGCAAAATATCCCGGACAGTCTTTTAAATCCAGAAAAAAAATTAAAAGACGGTAACAAAAAACACTACACACTGAAAGGAATATTGAAGGAACAAAAACATATATCGACTTTCAGTGTAAATGTACATTAAAATGTAATGAACGTTTAATGAATGTTGACAGGTTATTAAAAAAAGGTTATAATTGAATGGTACGAACAACTTATTAATGTTCTGTTATTTAATAAAAGGATCCAAGTAAACAGTAGTTTTATATAAAAAGATCCAAATCCTAAAATTAGTATTTAAACAGATTCATATACATTATTTAGATTTTATCAAAAAAGAACCAAGCGCCATTTCATACTACAAAAAAGAGAAAAACTATTTTATTATATTTTTTTATAGAAGACAAATATCTAAACTCAATCTTTCCCCTAAAAAAATTGAGAAACCTAAAAAATGATAAAATGCCGATTTTTAAAACTGATAAATCTTTAATCTTAATTTACTCAAAACTGCAAAATGGCTGTTGGTACCTTTTTGATAAGCGCTATCCATTTAATTTATGCGAAAAGCAATGCTTATTTATGAAATAAACATTTTTTTATATTTTCTGGCATCAGTAAAATGTATTTTAAATTAAATAAATGACATTCATTTTTCTTTTTGCGTCAATTAATTTAATTCAAAAATTATTTATGGCCACACTGTATTAATATTGATCTTAATGTTTATATTACTGAATAGAGAATTGAATCACCTTTCAAATGAGCTATCACACGACCCCTATTCCTATTTAAAAAATAATCAATGACGTCATCCCGCCCAAATCTATGACGTCACTATTATGGGATATACGTCAAAAAATCATAATTTAAAATTAAAAATCGAATGTTAGAGCTTTAACTCTGAATATAATTAAATCATGAGATAATAGAACGTTTCCACACTTTATGAACGCACTGTATACTTCTGTAAATTTAGGCTTAACAGTAGACATTTGTAATGTTTCATTGGCGTAATAGATTAATATTACTATTTTTAAGCTCAATATGTGACTTCTAGCTATTACTTAATTCATATTTAAAAACTTTAGACATTTTGCAATTTTATTGTTAATATCTTATACTAAAACAAACGACTGAGCATGAAAAATGAACGCAGGCAAAAGCTAAATAAAAATAAACAATAAAATATACCTTGTAACGGGAGAAAAACGAAAAATCTCCCCGATCTGGAAAATAGTTCTGCAAACCACCTTATGGAAAGGAAAATAATTTAAATTAAAATAATGAGCAACTGAACATAACGTCAAATTAAAAAACATAATCATGCGAACAAACAATAAAGTTAATAGGTTTGTTCGTAGTGCGATCCAAACGATCAGCAACCGTTGCCAACCATCAGACGCATGCGCAGTTAACATTTAGCGTTACGCAGTTAACAGTTAGCGTTCGTATACTACGAACGCGCATGCGTCTGATGGTTGGCAACGGTTGCTGATCGTTCTACGAACAAACCTCTTGTTTATTAATTTTATTTAAATAATTATTTTCTTCCATTTTCGATTGATTTTATTCATTTCTTAACTTTCTGTTTTGTATTTACTATTTTTCTTTTAAAAATAGTTGGCGCCCAATTCTTTTTTCAACTAAATATCTTATTTTATTTTGCAATTATTTTCTATCCATGTGTTTTCCCCCGCTATGATGTCCGCCTTACTCCAAGGGAAAAAATATATTTGTCAGTTGACAACTCTTGACTTCCGTTCTGTCATGGCAGTCTCCGCTTAAGTAGAAAGGAAATATTTTTATATAAATCTTCATCTATTAAACATGTTTGACCCTAAAATTCATTTTTTATTTCGTTAAGACTTTTTGGGGTTTTTGACCTTAATAGATATATATTTTTGTCCCCTTTTTTTGAAGCCTACAACACGTTGTCGACGATGTAATCATGTGGAATAAAAGCATAAACTAAAAAACTGTAATCCAACCATTCTCGTTGGAACTTTACCGCGCTGAGCAGATGGGACGTGAATTATAAATTGTAAAATTCCCTAATCTTCCTTAGTCTCAGCATCCGTTATGGCTTGCAAATTGTAGAAGCCTCGGAGGTGTTACCAGAGAAGGTTCCCATTGTTTTCAATCTGGTAGGATGTAGAGTAACATCTTTAAATGTTGTTTTATGTGCTATAAGATTGAAAACTTAGTTATTTGATAGTTGATTAACAGTTGCCGCTAAGGCATCCCGGCCATTTCGTTCATTGCAATCCATGACTGCACGCCGGGGTTTGTCCTAGTTGGGTCAGAGAGAGCAGCATATGTGTCTCCTGATGAGAGACTAATAAGTTTCGAAACCGGTAGAGGTGCTTGCTGCACTCTCTGATTGAACTGGAATAATGATGCGGCTGCAGTTTCGTGTTGCAACGAAATTGAAAATGGTTATTCATTTTTGATTCACAAGTTTACTCCCATTGGAGTACGAAGGGAACCATTCTCGTTGGAACTTTACCGCGCTGAGCAAATGGGACGGGAATTATAAATTGTAAAATTCTCTCACCTTCCTTAGTCTTAGCATCCGTTACGGCTTGCAAATTGTAGAAGCCTCGGAGGTGTTACCAGATAAGGTTCCCATTGTTTTCAGTCTGGTAGGATGTAAAATAACATTTTTGGATGTTGTTTTATGTGCTATTAGATTGAATACTAGTTTTTTGATAGCAGTTGCCGCTAGGGCATCCCTGCCATTTCGTTCATTGCAATCCGTGACTGCACGCCGGGGTTTGTCCTAGTTGGGTCAGAGAGAGCAGCAAATGTGCCTCCTGATGAGAGACTAATAAGTTTCGAAACCGGTAGAGGTGCTTGTTGCACTCTCTGATGCAGTTTCGTGTTGCAACGAAATTGAAAATGGTTATTCATTTTTGATTTAAAAACTCTAACTGTCTTCAATAACACAACGGCTACTTGAAGACACATGGCAAACACCTGGATCTACCTACACCATCTAAAGCCAACTACGTCCATCATCATCATCATCCACTTCCAGCAAGCAATCCAACAGTGCCATAAGTATCACTTAAATCTCTTATAAAGCTGTAGGCAGAATTTGCTTGTTAGATTAAAATCTCATTCCGTTTCATTGTTAAATGTTAAATAAATATGCTTAGTCTTTATATTTTATTTGTTCCTTCCAAGACTCCTTGTTCACTTTTTCAACTAAGATAATATGAACTCACACCTGAGTGACAGCTAGACGCTAGACGAAGCCTTAACAATCGGCTCTCATAGTTAGTTGGAGTTTTATTTTATACATTAACCCTTATCTTTCTGTCGTAGTTCGAATGTTACATTCTTAAAAAGTTTAGTTCTCAATGCCATTTTTTTTTCTTAATTATTGTGCTTTTTACCAAATTTTTCTCTTTTTCTCTAGCGATGAGTATAAAAACTGTATATATAGCACATTGTATATTTTGTACAACCTCTTCTTCTTCTTCCGGTGCCATCTCAGCTACGAAGGTTGGCAATCATCATAGCTATTTTAATTTTTGAGGCAGTAGCTCTAAATAGTTTTTTTGAGCTGCATCCAAACCATTCTCTCAGGTTCTTCAGCCATGAAATTCGTCTTCTTCCGATGCTTCTTCTGCCATCTATCTTTCCTTGCATTATGAGTCGCAGGATGCCATACTTCTCGCCCCGCATCACATGTCCGAGATACTGTAGCTTTCTTTCTTTAATTGTAAGTTCAACTTCCTTTTCTTTACCTATTCTTCTCAGTACTTCATTATTCGTAACTCTATCTACCCAGGAAACCCTCATAATTCTTCTATAGGTTCTATAAGTTTCGATAGAATTATGGTTGTTTTTACTAATTTTCATAAACTTCGTCTTTTTGATGTTGAGAGAGAGTCTGTACTCCCTACTACGCCTTACTATTTTACTCATGAGTCTTTCCAGGTCTCGTAAACTATCGGCTATTATTACTGTTTCATCTGCATATCTGATGTTGTTAACTAGGACTCCATTTACTCTTATGCCGACTGTTTCATCTTCCAGAGTTTCTCGAATTACCTCTTCAGAATAAGCGTTAAATAATAGAGGTGATAGTATGCAGCCTTGCCTGACTCCTCTCTTTATTTCCATTTCTTTACATTTCTGTACAACCTCATATACTTGTAATTAGTATGACACCCTTTAATAAACGTTCTTCCATATTTTTCAAAGAGTTCGTTTAAACTAGTAATTTTAGGAAGTTTAAACAAATAACTAAATAACTGAATGTAATAAATACAAAAATTAATATTTTTTATAGCAAAAAGCTAAAGCATGTTCATGAAAAAAACGGTTATTATGTTTTCATAAAACATTTTCTGTTTTACAATGAAGAGAGGGGAAATCAAAGACAACATATATGATAAAATATAATAGAATAATAAAAGGAAAATCCCAGTGGTTGCTTGTATACCATAGTTTAAAAAACCTTACAATGAAGAAAAAACTTCGGATGTAGCTGTACAATGATATATATTTATCATACAATTTAAATTGTAAAAAAGGATAAAAAAATTCAGAACAATTTCGGTCTTATCAGACCATCATCAGTGACAGCATTATAATATTAATTGAAACTAGTCACATAGCAAGATCTAATAAACTCTAGATTATATATTGTAAATACAACTGTTCAGAAAAAGAAAAATACAGATCACTGCTCCAAAAAAGGACATTAGAGTCCTACGGAAGACACCAGCCAACTGTTACTGAAAGGAAGATCGCCGTTTTTTAATATAACACGTTATTTATATCACATAAAGAATAAAAAATTATCTGTGTTTGAGAATTAGAGACGAAAAATACCCCCTGGTAAGCAAATATTCAAAAAACAGGATCAACAACACAAAGGAACATATTTCTATGAAAACATAATAATTTCATTAAATGAAACACCCAAAGCAAATGTTTTTAGCCCCAAATAATCTTTCTACTTACTGCTCCTTTTCAGTTTAACTTCCTTCGCAAGTCGTCTGTCTATAGACGAAGATTCCGAACTATCCAAAGCCTCTGCAGAATCTGGAGTGTTTCCTGTTGAGTTGTTAGGAGACGATCCATCACTCAGCAAGCCGAGATCACTAGATTTGCCTTCGGAATTCACCATAGACCAAGGTCTCGGCTTGGGAGCTATTGACGGACAACTTTTTAACTGTTTCATCTGTTGCTTGATATTGTCACACTCTTCTAAAACAACAAAAACAGTTTTAAACATGCAATATAGAAGCATTTAGTATTTTAAAATGCACTTTTGACAAAAAAGATGTACAAATGTACCCAATTGGGTACACTTGTTCCCAAACGGCAACAGTGAATTATGTTTTTTGATCTTTTCAGATAACTTGGCAATCAACGGTGTATGTTTTGATAGGCTTATCTACTAGTAGGCAGAAAATACCCTATTAATTGACTGCACTGATGGCATTGACAAAAAATATTTCGTACTTTGAGTATTTTTCTCTGATATTTTTATCATTATGTAAATGACAACTGACACGTGATAAGTACATAATAGTAAATAATCCAAGGTCTCGGCTTGGGAGCTATTGACGGACAACTCTTTAGCTGTTTCATCTGTTGCTTGATATTGTCACACTTTTCTAAAACAACAAAAACAGTTTTAAACATTCAATATAGAAGCATTTAGTATTTTAAAATACACTTTTGCATGACAGAAAATATGTAAAAATGTACCCGATTGGGTACACTCGTTCCCAAACGGCAACACTATATGATGTTTTTTGATCTTTTCAGATAACTTGGCAATCCACGGTGTATGTTTTGATTGCCTTATCTACTACTAGGCAGGAAATACCCTATTAATTGACTGCACTGATGGCACTGACAAAAAATATTTCGTACTTTGAATATTACAACTCTTTCCTCTGATATTTTCGTCATTATGTAAATGACAACTGACAAGTGATAAGTACTTATTAGTAAATACTATACCCGCAAAACGTTAAAAAAATCACGCCATCTATTTATATCTGTGCATGTTGATTCTAATGCATCAAATCATCCCTTACCTTTGGATCCATCAGAAGACATCCCTTTAGATAATGTACTTCCCGGTGAATGGTCGAAACTGGATTCTGCCGCAATGCTACCATCACTACTGTCTCTGGAAACTATGCTTTCGCCCGTCAGTCTTCTAGTCAATGGGGACGAAGTGGTGTCGTTGTTTTTCCTCAAAGACGAAGGAGAGAACTTTTCCAGATTGTCTATGGACCGAGATCTGGGTGTAGGTGTCATTAAACCTGAAATAATTTTACATAAATGTTATATTTTCTAATTTGCACATATTTCTTAGTTTCTCTGTATAGTACACCCCATAAATATTATTTTTTCTTATTTTCCGTTCGTTTTCATTACATTAATCTAATCTAATAAACGGCTAGGACGACAGGTCAAGAGGAAACGCTGTTTGTCCGGGACGATAACTACTAGCGCCACCTAGGAAAGAAATCTGAACTTCCAACTGACATACATGGACAGTTGTACGTCACATTTTCAAGAGCGAAAAGAAAGTTAAATATAAATGTTCTGCGTCTCCCTATGCTTCTTTTACCTTGAATCTTTCCCTGCATAATCAATTGGAGCAAGTTGTATCTCTCTCCACGTGTAATATGTCCGAGATATTCTAATTTTTTTGTTTTGATATTTTGTTCTGTTCTGTTCTGTCCACGATATTTTCAGAATTCTTCTGTACACCCACAGTTCAAATGATTCTAGTTTTTTCATTAATGCGGCATTCAAAGGTCCACGCCTCCATTCCATAAAACAAAGTCGAGAAAACGTAGCACCTAGCCAACCTAACTCTTAGCTCCAACTTTAAATCTCTTGTGCATAGCACTTTCTCATTTTGTTAAACTTTGCTCTAGCCTTTTCTATTCTGGGGCCTGATTCTAATTCATTTCGAGGTGACAGTTTAATTTCGACTCCGCCATGATGGTCGCAATTTATAGCGATTCTTATTCATTTCGATATTAGTTACAACTGGGGATATTAACGTTATCATTTTGACACTGCTCAAAATTTTAGCTGGCGCTCCGGTTTATTGGATTTATTGGCTACGCAACCACCGCAACATTTGTTGATAGTCTGAGAAAACTATCGAAAAAATTCCATTTTTGGGAAAAGTTATTTACCAGCTATTTTTTTGCTAAAATCGAATCTTAAGATTGCATATATTAGTAATATGGGGTATGACAAGTCCGCAGAAAGTGTGTTATTTTATTTATAAACAAATTAGCACTCCTAAATCTTCTTTTTTTAATTAGGGCTCTGTAGCTCCTCAGATTTTTCCTTTAAACCAAAAACACTCAAATAAAAATTCACCGTAATTTAGTTCTGCACAAAGTTATTTTTTTCCGATTTCCTTCAACAAAAATTTTACTCGGAAAATGCGAGTTTTCCCAAAAAAATCTGCAATTCTCAATTAAAATTTTAGGGAAGTAATTATTTATCAATAATTAAATAAATTGATGACATGAAAGATTTTTTTATAGTAGATTACATATCAGGAGGCCGGCGACAATCTAACCAATAGTTTAGCAATAATTAAAATGTTAATTAAAAAATTTCGGTCGAAATAATAACCAGAAACATGATACACCAGAATAACTATGATTTTCGTATAAAAAAGCTCTCTACCTATTCAACGTACTTTACAGAATTGAAATTGGACTATTGGAGCGGTCTCAGGAATGTTATAAAGAAACACTTTTTTGGCTTATAAACAAATGGAACCACTCAGAAAATATCAGATTAAATTAAATTAAGTTAACGCTGTTGAAAAGGGCACGGCTTCTTCTTCGAAGAAAAAAAAATCGAATTGAGTGGTTCCAGATATAACCGGTCAAATTTGACCGGCATTTGCGACAGAGTTATAAACAACAGGATTTCAATATTTGAACCATTACCTTTTTATTCCGGTCCTCTTTGTACATACAAATTTTCATATCTTCAAAACACTCATAACAAAAAAGATTTATGTCACCAAGTTATTTAATTATTGATAAATAATTACTTCCCTAAAATTTTAGTTGAAAATGAAAGATTTTGTTTGGAAAACCCGAATTTTCCGAGGAAAATTTCCGCCGAAGGAAATCGAAAAAAAAAAATATCTATGTGCCGAATTAAATTACAGTGAATTTTTATGTGAGTGTTTTTGGTTTAGCGTTAAAATCTTCTGGGTTAGAGAGCAATAATTGAAAAAAGATTTCGGAGCGATAATTTGTTTTAGCATAGATTTGACTTTGCATAGCTATATTACAAATATATGAAATCTTAAGATTTGATTCCAGCATGTCCAGCAATAAAATAGCTGGTACATAATTTTTCTTGTTTTATACTAATTTTCCCAGATTATCACCTTACATCTTTCATTGAGTTGATAATAATTCACGTTGTGAACATTCTCAATTATTATATTTCTAATTTAATACTATTCTATCTAATTCCTCCAAAACCAGCAAATTTGCCTAAAACCCAGCCATATTAATACCTTTTGCTTTAGTTTTCCTTGCAAGAAACAAACAAAACACATCTCCTAAACTAAACCTAACCTCGCTTTCGGCCATTCATTCATGCCCGTGTCACAATAATTTCGGCTAGAAATTATAATATCAACCACTTTTTTGGAGTCGCTATTAATTTCGATAAATCGCTATTTTATGACATCATTTCGTTAGTTCAACTAAAATCCACAAGGCTCGCTCAGTCGCATTTCAACGTCGCCATATTGATTGCGACTTGTTTCGATTCGAAATTTGAATTAGAATCAGGCCCCCGATTTTGATTTCCTAGAAGTAATCACCTGTGGAGTTGATCATTGTTCTAAGATATACATATTGGTCGACTCGTTCGACATTGGATCTGTTTATGAAGAGATTCTCGATATATCTTTGAGTTTTCGATATTCTCGTGAACGTTGTCTTCTTGACGTTCATTGTTAGAACGTATTTTTGTCCAAACTCCGCTATTCTGGTCACAAGCCTCTGAAGATCCTCAATATTTTCGGCTAAGGCGACAGTCTCATCAGAGACAGGAAAAATAGAGAGAGTCAAGAAAAGTTAGAGGAAGACAGGATAAAACAGGAGGGAGGTACGATAAAATTGGAGGAGCTCAAAAAAAATTGGATGGAATCAGAACAATTGAATCACTTATTGTATAAAGGGAATAAGTCCACTTCTGTACGAAATTAAAGTGAAATATACATTTTGTTAAACCAACGTCGACGGATCGATGAGTCTATAAAGCAAATTTGTATCTCTCACCATACGCGAAATATCGCACGATAAAATATTTGTTGAGCGTATAAAGGGAACTAGTCCGGGACTGATTACCTTTATACAATAATTCTCGATGGCGCCACCATCGTTTGTGGCATTTTGTTTATAGAGTCGTTTATTTTATTACTTCGGTTAGCTTACGTTAGTTAGTCTTACGATGTATTTTAGGTCTTGTTTGTAATAATAAACCTTTTTTTATAAATAAATTGATAATTTAACTGTAGAAAAGCAGCACTTGTTCGTCTTTTATTCATTGATTGTATAAAGGAATCAAGTCCCAGCCTTTAAAAACGACTTTTTGGCCTTAACCCCTTCGTGCCGGACCGTCATTCGGCAAGTCGGCTCCTATATACGGATTCGACCGTTTACCGAGCGGCTTCGCGCGGTCGGTTAAAATACAGTATCACGTATCATACTACAACTAATTAAAGTTAATGTAATAATAACACTAATTTTAGAAATAAAACTATTTTTATTAAATTTATTATTCTACATAGTATGTGAGTTAAATTAAATTTTATCCATAAAATACCATTTTAAACAAAAATTAGTAAAAAAGATAAACAAGATAATTCGGATGTAATTCCCGAGATTACTTTGTGCTTGATATCGTCCCAGTCTCCTAATCTGGGAAATTCCATCCGAATTATCTTGCAAGGGATAGTAAGGTAAGTTGTAAACAGCAGCACAGTACCTTCACCTCCCACACAATCCCATCAGTCAAATATCCAAATAACCTTATCACCAATCAAATTAACTAAATCTAATCTCCTTCTGGACATCACCCACTTTTGGGCGTGGTTTCCCCACTTTTAGATTTGAATAAGGTAATTCGGACGGAACAAAAATACCTGAAATATGATGAAGATGGTCTCACCGCCTTATGGCGATCGAAAACTCATGATGCACCCGTGTGCATCACCGTACTGACCGGACAGTCAAGCATGATGCACACGGGTGCATCACCGTACCGAAGGGGTTAATCGTTTTCAAAGCCAAGTTTGTTGTATCACATGTCACTCTACTAGTCTCCTTCTACATTTCATCTGTAGAACAAAATTTGATAGGTCATCAAGTTTCTAAACTAAATAGTTTTTTTCGTGTTTCTCAAAACTAAGTATTGTGGACTTATACCCTTTATACAATAAGCGCTTCAATTGGCGGGAATAAAAAAAAGAGTAAAAGTACTTACCTCTTAAAAGTGGTGAGTTTCTGCTCAATTTCGGAGTTTTGCGATCTTCGCTGAGAGTCGGCGACGAAAAATCGTGATTTGGACTTCCGGCAGTGTGGAACGAATGGCAATCATCCGATGTCGGTGTGACTGATCCAGGACGGAAGAAAGAATCCAAACCTTCGACCAAATCTTGAGACACCGAGTCTGTGGTGTCGGGAGGATTTACCACAGGTCGGGTGGGAGCTCTGGTCTTCGCTCTTCTGGGTCGACCTGTAAATTATTGATTAATAAATAAATCTCCTAGTCCACAAAACCTATTTCCAAACTCTTTTAGGGACGCGAGAAAAAGAAAAGCATATGGACATGCATCACATTGAGGGAGACACCGAAAATATAGAACTCGCGACGATGTAAGAGGTAAAACAAGCGATACGAGGACAAAAGAGAAACAAGGTTCTAGGGATTGACACCGTACCCTCTGAGCTATATAAATTAGGTGGCGAACGCTTAAGAGGATAAATGCATATTCTCATAAACAAGATTTATAATCATAAAAAGATCCCTAGCGACTAGAAAACCGAAATGCGAAAATTATAGTGGCATAACCCTCTTGTGTACAGCGTACAAAGAATCAAACGACAACAATTAACTGAAAATATTGGTAGGGAATGTCAAACCGACTTCCGATAAGGAAAATCTACAACTGATCAGCTATTCATTCTTCTTCTTAACGTGCCCTATCAAGTCCCCTTGACGTTGGCGATTAACATGGCGAAACTGTCTCTGTCTCGAGCTATTCTAAATAGTTGTTCTGCTTTCTTTATTCCTGTCCACTCCCGGATATTCTTCAACCAAGAGGCTTGCTTGCTACCAATTCCTCTGCGTCTTTCGATTTTACCCATCATAATAAGTTGAAGAATATTATACCGGTCTCCCCTTACTACGTGTCCAAAATAGGCCATCTTTCTATATTTGATGTTATTAAGCAGCTCGCGGGCAGCATTTGCTCTCTTAAGGACTGCCACATTTGTTAGCATAGCCGTCCATGGTATTTTCAGTGTACGTCTGTGCAGCCACATTTCAAAGGCCTCCAAACGATTAATGGTGGATATTTTTAATGTCCATGCTTCGGCACCATACAAGAGGACTGACCAAATGTAACATTTAATCATGCGCTTTCGAAGTTGAAGTTGCAAGTTATCATTATAAAAGAATGACCTCATTTTTAAAAATGTCGTGCGGGCTATCTCGATTCTACATTTTATCTCTTTATCTGGATCTAGTTGTTCAGTAATATGGCAACCAAGATATTTAAAACTGGGTACTCTTTGAATTATATGACCATCAACATATAACCGTGAATCTTGATGGGCCAAACGGCTAAATACCATGTATTTTGTTTTTGAACAGTTTATGTTTAGGCCAAACTCTCTTCCCACTGTGTCAATAGCATTTAAAAGGTGTTGTAATCCATTCATATCATCACTTAAAATAACTGTATCGTCTGCATATCTGATTGTATTTACAAGAATTCCATTAACTTTCACACCCCATTCCAAATTATGCAGCGCTTCCTTAAATATTCTATCTGAATATAAATTGAATAACAGTGGGGACAGTATACAACCCTGTCTGACACCTCTTTGTATTTTGCATATTTCTGTTGATTTTCCATTTATGCAAGCTGTCGCTGTTTGACGCCAGTATAATTTTTCTATGATTCGTATATCTTGACTATCAACTCCTTTATCCTTTAATATTTTAATTAATTTGTGATGTTGTACTCGATCAAAGGCCTTCTCATAGTCAATAAATACACCAAAGACGTATTTCCTTTGATCTCGGCATTTCTGCAATAATACATTTAGTGCAAAGAGTGCGTCCCGGGTTCCCAGTCCATTTCTGAAGCCAAATTGTGTTTCATCCTGATCTTCTTCACATTTATCTCTGATTCTACTGTGGATGATACGTAGAAAGATTTTCAAAGTGTGGCTCATAAGGCTTATCATTCTATAATCGCTACAGTTTTTCGGACGTTGTTTTTTTGGTAGGGTTATGAATTCGGACTTTAACCAATCTTCAGGGATATCACCAGTCGAATAAACATCATTGAAAAGTTTGACTAGTGTTCCAATGTTTTCCTCATTTATGAGCTTTAACATTTCTGTAGGTATGTTGTCAGGACCAACGGCTTTCTTGTTTTTTGCCAATTTTATAGCATGTAGTATTTCTGATTTTAGTATTTCTGGTCCTTCACCTTCATCTAAAGTCTCCAGTTCTTCGGGTCTATCATCATTATAAAGTTCATTTATATAATTATACCAGGTAGTTCGAATTTCGTGTTCGTCTATTATCATTTTTCCCGACGAATCCTTTATAGGATGTGGAGTTTTCTTATGATAAAGACCAGCTACTTCTCTAACTTTTTTAAACATATTAAACGTATCATGTTTTTCATTCAACTTTTCTAATTCCTTGCATTTATCCTCCATCCATTTTTCTTTAGCTACCTTTATTTTTTGTTTAATTAGTTTCTGTTTTTCTTTGTATTCTGTCTTGTTATCTTTCAGTTTTCTTCTCTGCTCCATCAATTCCAGGATTTCATCAGTCATCCATTGTTGTTTTTTGTGCCTCCGCATCGTTGTTGTATATTTTTCCATTACTTTCCAGGTAAGATCTTTAAACGTGTTCCATATTTATGTATTGTTTTCATTTGTTGAATTCTTTAGCTGATTATTCAGGTCATTTTCTATTAGCGTTTTGTTGGATGTTGAGATATGTCATTTTGGTGTTTTTGGGCTTTCTTCGACTTTTTTGAGCTTCACTTGGATGTCAGCTATTAGAGGGTTATGGTCTGAACCGATATCTGCACCAGGATATGTCGTTGATCTCTTGACACTATTCTTAAATCTCTTGTTTACTAGAATATAATCTATCTGATTTCTAATTATATGAAGTGAGTTATCTCCTGGTCCCTTCCATGTGTATAATCTTCTTTTGTGTAATTTGAACCATGTATTTGCGATTATCATGTCATGTTCTTGACGGAACTGGTATAATCTATCGCCTCTTTCATTGCTCTCCCCTAGTCCATATTCACCTATCAGGTCAGATCTTCGTCCTTGACCAATTTTCGTGTTAAAATCTCCAATAATATAGGTATGTGATTTCGTTCCTTTTTAGATTGTTAAGTGTCTGTTTTAATTGACTATATATGATTCCACATCATTATCATATTTCTTTTCTGAAGTAGGGGCATATATCTGGATAACATTGACATTAAATGGTTTACTATTTAATTGGAGTATCGCTAGTCTGTCATTCACAGGTACAAAATTTTTCACATATTTCTTGAATTTACATGTTATAAATATGCCAACTCCATTCCTATGATGTACGTCATCTTCTACACTTCCAGAATAGTATAGTGTGCTTTCATCTTGTTTACATGTTCCCGCTCATTCATAGTGAAACAAATTCTAAACAAATTGTGGGAATACGACGGTGATGTCTACAACATATTTGAAACGATTCAATTAATACACACAAATCATGTCAAATATTACATAGATGTAATATCCCCTAAAAATACATCCGACTGGTAAAAGCAATAATGGACTTGTCAACAGCAACTGTCAGAATACAAAATAAGCTCACTGACAACTTTTCAATACTATTCCACCTGACTTGAATATGTGATAAGAGAGTTAAATATAGAAAGAACCAAACTCCTGACAAATTAATCAATACAGATTGCCGCCTATGCCGACTACATCAACATTATGTCTCGCAGAACGGAAGTGGCGGCAGAAACATAACATTAGCAACTAAGAACAGTGGCAAAAGAAGTCGGGCTAGAAATAAATATTCAAAAGACAAAGCTAAGACAGGCACGAGCTAGGAGAAACAGATGCACAGTTGTATTAGAGGACGATATTGACACGGTAGAACGTTTCACATAGTTGGGAGTTGCATTCAACACGGATGGAACAGAAGAACCAGAAATTCAGAGGAGAATAGTAATGGGAAACAAAGCTTATTTTCATTCGCCCATGTGTTCCTCTCTAAAAAGACACACTAGAGACATGTTATGGATGCGAGAACGGTTTGGTAATAACTGAAATATACATGCAATGGTTTTGTTTTGCTTTCAGTGTATATATATTGTATTAAATAAAAATGAACTAACCTTTGTTGAGGAAAATACCCTTGACTAGATGTTGTAATTGATGGCTGGTGTTGGGCAATTCGGTAACTGAGTCTTCTTCTTCGGAATTACCCGGAAGAGATGGTAACAGACTTGGTATGTCGTCAGCGGAGATGCCTTCTACGCTATCTACCACTGACTTAGGCCGTAGTTTGCGTCCGTGTAGACTCTTACGCTTTATGGAGAGATGTGGAGTAGCCTACAATGCAGGTATGTGTTAAAATCGAAGTACTAGCCGCGTATTTTGTATGTAACAAAAAAAACACATCTACATAGAATCCAGCAATTATTCAGACTTTGCTTGTATTTCAACCAAGGTATAACCAATGAATAGTAGTGTTTTTCTGCAATCTTGATAAGGTCACGCATATCTTACTGAGCTCATGCTGTTAAATAAGATTTGCGGTTCAATAATAGAGGGCGTTGTTACTAGCCTAATTTTATTTTGTTACGTTGGTATATTCTTCACATGAACATGTGTGAAGTTTCATTTCAATCTGGCAATTAATTTTTTTACAAGCCATTTTGTATCGCCATGTCACAGTATTTTTTTATAATGGAAACAATCAAAAATCGTGCCGTGATTGAGTTTTAGTTTTTATTTTTGGAACGTTTAAAAGCAAAGGAAATTTATGATCGAATATCTGATGTTAGTTCGCAAATAATGTAGTCTGTGCTGTTGTATTGGGCTACGACTCTAAATTTTAAAGTTGCCAGTGGGAGACATTACTATTTATTGGTTATTATGTGTTCCCACAGTGCGTAGTATACAAAACAAATACAAATAAGATTCGTAAACTCGTTCTTTGCACATGTACCTATGGCTTTATTCACAAAAAGCGGTGACTCATAGGAGTTTTGACAACGAAAAAATAACAGTTCTTATTTACCCAATTCTAGACATTTACAAAGACTTTCTTCTTCATTAAAAGTTTCACCACAAAATCCCTTAGAAAATTAACATTACATTAAGGCTCTGACACAATATTTTTATTAATAATTATACTAAATCAATTCAAGATCAAATACCAACTGACAAAAAGACAAAGGCAAAAGTGATAAAAACGAAAAGTGCGCAAAAAAGACAAACATCTAAGTTTTAAAGTGATTAACACATTTCTTTCATATACTAGTTTAATCTTGATTGCCTACCTTTTAAGATATTTTTATTATATAACATTTATAATTAGTGTATTTTGTATAGTAACGACTGTGTCTATCATCTAAATAAAATAAATAATATTTTGTGTTAATTTAATAAAACATAACTCTTTAAAATTTGTATTCCTCCCGCTATTATATCTATAAATAGGCCCTCTATTTAACAGATCGACAATGTTGCCACATCTAATATTACGGTCCGACGAATTAAAGACAGCAGTGGCTTAACTAAAACCTAAAAACAATTTAGTTCGCATAAATTTAATGATGGCGCATGTGCAAAGATTAACAAGAAGGAGTATAATAATTATAATCTACAACACAGGAAAATAATACTAAACAATAACTTATTGAATAAAATGTGAACATTTTGAATAACAAAATGTGAAAATTGAGCAAAGAATATAAAACCTTTAATAAAAAGAAATGAATACAAAAAATCTACTAAAACAACACTTATCTGGGTCATCGTAGGTATACTTACTAAATTCAAATATTCCAGCTTCTGCGTGACAAAATACGTTAAAAATATTATTTTAAAAACATTTATCTTACAAGAAGTAATTATATAAATTAAAATATGTACACTTTTTAATTTTAATCCAGTGCCATTTAGTATTTGACTTTATTCCAACTTTGATTTCGAAAATAAGAAATAAAGGCAAATATGTAACGAATTTGAATTCGTTCACAATAAAAATATATAATGGTGACTAAATACCATAGATGTAATAACACATAGATTAGGCAAGTCCGAAAAATAGCGTAAAGCGGAGCAGTTCGGGTCAGTGGTCTATCTATCTCTCTCTACCGGCGCTTAGATTTCTCTCTCTAGCATATGATGGCCGCCTCTGCGTTTGTGTCGTTCCATTACTCCCACCTCTTGGTAGATAGGCTCCGCTCACACTCGTACGACAGACAAAGATAGCTAGACCACCGTACTTGATATTGGCGTTACTCCCCGATGCATTGAGTGGCATATGACTAGACTCGTCTATGGTTAACATGTCTCTGCTAAATACACACTAACCGCAAACTTAATCGTTAATAGAGAGATATCGCAAATGCATTTTTATCGCACGCTAATAGCGGAATACGCTATTTTGACATGTACGCAAGCGCAGAATGAATGTTACGCTAATACCGGATAGCGTGTCCCGCTATTTAGGTTGAAATAAGGGACGGTAATAACGTTAACGCTAATTTGACATTTGGGATGAAACATAAAAATAATGTATAGAATACAAATTTTATAAACTAAATACTGTGAATCATCTTATGTTGGGAAACACGTGCATTTTTATTTTGTCTACAATAGACTACTTTTTGTGGTTAGGATATTATTTATTCAGATATTTTATATTATTTTTATACTAACTATTTATATTTATTGTTGGTTAAATCATTAAAATTAAAATGCATGTCAACCAGCTCAATATCCAAATTCATTTTTCAATAAAAAACAATTACAGTATTCCTCAAAATTAATTTCTAGGTTACATTGTAATACCAAACGTCGGTTGTCATAATAACGTTAAGCCCCGCCCCAGAACATTTGCGATAACTCTCTTGTTGCCTGTGCTGAAATAGAACGTTATACGTTATTTACGTCTTGACACGATATTATCGTTTGCATTTGCGATATCTCTCTAATAAGACACTGATATAAAAAAAGCTTACCAAAGGAGACAAGTCTGATTGATGACTACTGTCCGTGATAGAAATATCACTGGCACCATGTCGGGAACTATCGGAACTACTTAACCTAGATCTCCTCGGAGGTGAGTCGATTCTTATTGCACTTGCATCACCCACTAAAATCTTATAACTTCTCATTAACGCTTCGTAAACCTCGTCGGTAACTTGCTCCGACAGCTGGTTGGCAACCATTATATTTAACTCTCTAAAAAATAATTTTTATCACAATAATATATCTTCATTGCTTAATTATTAATTTAAAAAATGTTCTACTTTAACGTATCCCCCGTAATACAAGACCAGAACATTGAAATTTGGCCACAGGGCAGAGAGGTCCTATAAAAATATCTGTGTAAAGTTAAATTCAAACTGTCAGTTAATGACTGTGTCTATTATACAGAGTGAGTCTGTAATTTGGAATAAATTCAATAATTCAAATACCAATTGGTTTTTTGAAAAATGCTCAGACCTGTCGATTAGTATTTCAAATCGAAATTTTTCACATACAATAATAATGTATACAGGGTGTCCCAATTTAGAGATATGACGTCATCGTTGATTTTCTTAAATGGCAACACTTTCATTTTGATAGGGTGTGTAAAGTTATACATAGCTGCAAAATATCAAATTTTTATCCCCTACCAATTACATGATAATATAAAATAACAAAGTTATGAAAAACAAGTAATAAAATTATTGAATTTAATTATTTCAAAAGCAAATGCTCATACTGTTCAAAACGAATTTCGATCGCGTTTAGGATATTGTCAAATAGTCAATGGGAAACATTATGAGCATTTGCAATAATTAAATTCAATTTTTTGATTACTTGTTTTTCATAACTTTGTTATTTTTTATTATCTTGTAAATGGTAGGGAATAAAAATTTGATATTTTGCAATTATGTATAACTTTACAAACCCTATCAAAATGACAGTGTTGCCATTTCAGAAAATCAATGATAACGTGATATCTCTAAATTGGGACACCCTGTATACATTATTATTGTATGTAAACAATGTCGATTTGAAATACTAATCGATAGGTCTGAGCATTTTTCAAAAAAAAAACAATTAGTATTTGAACTATTGAATTTATTCCAAATTACAGACTCTTGTTTTTCATAACTTTGTTATTTTTTATTACATACCTTGTAAATGATAGGGAATAAAAATTTGATATTTTGCAGTTAGGTATAACTTTACAAACTCATCAAAATAGCTATAAAAATGACAGTGTTGCCATTTAAGAAAATGTATAATAAAATATAAAATTTATAAAATAACGTCATATCTCTAAATTTGGACATCCTGTATACATTATTATTGTATGTAAACAATGTCAATTTGAAATACTAATCGACAGGTCTAAGCATTTTGCAAAAAAACAATTAGTATTTGAACTATTGAATTTATTCCAAATTACAGACTCACTTTGTATAAGTAAAATAAATAATATTTTATGTTCATTTTATCAAACAAAACTCTTTAACATTATATTTTCCCGCTATAGGACCACTACTATATTTATAATTAGACCCTGTATTTACGACGGTCTGTTCAAATAAAAACGGCCATGAATCTATAATTATTAATAATAATTATAACAATAGCGTCAATGTAGACACGGTGACACTGCCGATAGTCGATGTAAAATCCGGCACCGGCAGTTGAGACACGACCAACACCCAACAATCGATTAAAATATATCGATTTCAGAAATGTCATCACAGTGATGTGGGAGGGAGGGGATGCGGCATACGGTGAAGTAGATGGGCTCGGTTTCACTCGTAAAAACGATCCATCCAATATGGCGGAACAACTCTTTGGTAGTATATTCTGCTCTATATAAAATATATAATTATAAAATTATATTACATTATATAAATATATAAATAATTAATAATTTTAATACCTAATTAATACCATATTCCATATGTAACGTATAAAAACCTGCCCGTCGCCATATTGGATGTAGCACAAAAGTGTCAAATCAAGTGGTCCCATTTAGTAAATACAAAATCATCGCTTATGTCGTATCCCTGTCATCATAACAAAACGAGGTTAATTCGATTCGAGAAATGTCATCATAACATCATAACAAAATGAGGTTATGAATTATTAAAGGTGGTAAAACGTGTTGTACACAAACGCAAATAATTTGATAAAAATGGCACAAAATGTGCCGAATATCAAACGAAACGCCCCAAATATATTAGTGACAGGGACTCCTGGAGTTGGAAAGTCGACTTTATGTTCACAGTTGGCAGAAGTCACGGGATTACAATGGTTAGAAATATCAAAAATAGCAAAAGATTACAACTGTTTAGAAGAGTTTGATGAAGTGTATCAGTGTCCAGTTTTAGGTAATGGAACATATATTTAAGAGAATAGGTCAAATATACACATTGATTTACGATCTACTATATGATCTAATCTAGATTTCAATATAATCAAAAATATAGAGGTTATCCCGTTTTCAGCCTCATACCTTCAAAAAATCAAATATATGCACTAAAAATCGTCCCTTGGCTCCTAGAGTGTTATCGTTTTGATAATAATAATCAAAAAATGTCTATATTTATGCTTTAATTATTGTTTTTATTTATTTACAGTATTTTAATGCAATTATGATTAGTTTTATTGTCTACTTTATTTTTAGATGAAGATAAGTTACTTGACGGACTGGAAGAAGCAATGTGCAAAGGAGGGAACATAGTAGACTACCACAGCTGTGAATTTTTCCCAGAAAGATGGTTCGATGTAGTATTTGTTTTAAGGGCAGAAAACACAGTGCTTTATGACAGATTAATTACAAGAGGCTACACAGGAAAGAAGCTAGAAGATAATGTGCAGTGTGAAATTTTCCAAACTATATTGGAAGAAGCAAAAGCATCATATAAAGAAGAAATAGTGCACGAACTATACAGTAGGACTACTGAAGAATTACAGGACAATATTAATAGAATTTGTGTGTGGTTGCAAATGTGGTTTAAAGATAACACTAGTTGATTATTTGTAATGTGTCAAGAATAAATTTTTTTTATTGATCATCTGTACCCACCAGATATAAGGAATGTAAATATATTTGTTAATATAGTAACTTTATTCAATAAAATAAAAAGTTTCAATCTCTTGTTCCTCATTGAAGGACTTAAGGTTATAATGTTAAAGATATGGGCCCTCATTATCCTAGTACATAGTTGAAATTTTGACCACTTGAAAAACATAGCACCGACGCTATATTTATAATGAGGCAGATTCAAGAAAAATCGTTAGAATACAACAAACCGGCATACTTATGTTTCGTGGACCTTAAGAAGGCATTTCACAGGGTAAAATTCAAGGACGTTATCCATTTATTGTATGCAAGAGAGGTACCTCTAGGAATAATTAAAACGATCGAAAATATCTACCAGAACAACACAATAAAAGTAAAAGTAGATGAAGAACTAACTGACCCAATTGAAGCTGGCAATGGGATAAGACAGGGAGATTCCCTGAGTCCTCTGTTGTTGAACCTGATCATGGACGAAATAATAAAAAAAAGTAAGAACTAAAAAAGGATACCAGATGGGAGAAAAACAACTTAAAATAATCTGCTATGCAGACGACGCAATACTAATCTCTCAAAGTGAAGATGATTTACAACGTATGCTGCACGAATTTAATATAACCATAAATGCATGGTTATAACAGCAGATCTAATAAGGTGTAAACTAGAGCTGGAGGGGAATTAATAGAACAAGTCATGTAGTTTAAATATCTAGGCATCACACTATGCAGCTACGGAAAGCTCGAAACAGAAGTGGAAGATCAGGTGAATAAAGCAAACAAAACTGCAGGTTGCCTGAATGAAACAATATATGTACAAAAGTAAGGTATCAACTTTCCCAAAGTGGTTCAATGCTGAGTTGAGAAATTTAATCATCCAAAAGAAAATAGCTCACAAAAATTACAAGAATACTGGCAATTGCTGTTATTACATAGAGTTTTCAAGTTTATGTAGTCAATGTAATATTTTATCTAAAGAATGTTTTATGAATTACAAAAAAGACCTTGAAAATAATTTTAATACCGATCCCAGGTCATTTTGGAGATTTTTTTAGCCGAAAAAAATCTATATGATGTTCCTAATAATATGTATCTAATAGCTGATAAAAAAGCTGTGAATGGTGATCAGATAAGTGAACTTTTTGCTGTTTACTTCTCTGAAGTTTATGTTTCTTCCCTGGATGTAAGTTATCATGAAACATTTAATAATTATTCACCTATAAAGTGTGATTCTTTGACAGCGGAAGTTATTTATGACGGTTTGTCAAAACTTTCTAATAATGTAACAGATGGACTTCCCGATTTTTTCTTGAAAAACTGTGCTTACAGTCTAACTCGACCATTGTTTGTTCTATATAACTTATCATTGAAATTAGGCATTCTTCCTGATAAATGAAAAACTAGCCATTTAATTCCAATTTTTAAATCTGGCGAAAGAGAAAATATAGAAAATTACAGAGGTATATCTAAACAATCGACCATTCCTAAACTACTTGATAAGTTGATTTATAACCATATTAGTTTTACTTGTCAACAATTAATAAATAATTATCAACATGGCTTTATGCACAAGAAATCCACAACTACAAACATACTATCTTATGAAATATCTATTATCAGAGATCTGGAAAGAAAATGTCAGGTAGATTGTGTATACACAGACTTTTCAAAAGCCTTTGATAGGATTGACCACTACTTACTGTTACATAAACTTAGGCATATGTTTTCAGCGATCAGCTTTTAAAGTGGTTTGCTAGCTTTTTAATAGGTCGCACACAAAAAGTCAAACTGGGTTCATTTATGTCAGATGCAATACAAATAAAATCTGGAGTTCCACAAGGTGCTCATTGCTCGCCCCTTCTGTTCAATCTATTTATTAACGACATAGGTGAATGTGTTAATCACTCTAAGTACTTGCTATTTGCTGATGATTTAAAGATGTACAGATCTATCAAAGATCATGAAGATTGTAGTCTCCTTCAAAACGATCTCAATAATTTAGTTGAGTGGTGTAACAAAAACAGATTCTTTTTAAACGTTAATAAATGTCATTTCATTAGCTTCCACAAAGTTGCAAAAAAATATCAATCATCATATGTCATCGACAGTAAAGCGCTCTCTTATGTTAAAATAGTAAAGAATTTAGGAGTAATATTCGATGAAAACTTAACGTTTGTGGATCACATTAACTATGTGACAGCAAAGGCTTCAAAAGTATTGGGTTATATACTTCGCAGTTGTGGTGATCTTTCCCTTAATACAATAAAGGCTGTTTACTCATCATTCGTTATATCTATATTAGAATTATTAGAATTCTCCTCTATTGTCTGGTCACCATTTTATAATGTTCATGTTGTTTGTCTCGAGAGAGTTCAAAATAAGTTTTTAAGATTTGCAGCGTACAGATTGAGATATAATGTTATTGAACTAAACCACAACTATACCATCATCCGTAGTGATCTCAATTTGCACTCCTTAAAAGACCGTAGAATTATAAATGATCTAGCTTTTATTTATAAACTATTAAATAGTGAAATCAATTGCCCTGATTTATTAAAATTAATAAACTTTAATATTCCAAACCATGATCTGAGAAATAATAACTTGTTCCAAGTACCTCATCATTCAACAAACTATGGTCTTAACTCACCAATAGATAGAACTTTGAGTCGCCTGAATGATTTGGACATCGATTTATTCTCTTCTTCCAGTGGAGTATTTAAAAACCGACTAAAATCATTTTTTCCGGTCAACACTTACGTTTAATGTTTAATATTATATTTTCAGTAGATAGATTTGTTAATTTTTGCCATGGACAATGCTTTTGTATTATGTAATTTATTAACTTTTTATTGTCTATAGTTAGTTGATTAATGTCGGTTTATATTATATTATTATTATGTATTTTCACTGCATAACGTGGATTGTGTGTACGTTAAATTTAGTTTTATTGTATGTACTTACTACAGTTTTATGCTGTCACACTTTCATTTAATTCATTATTTTATTTTTTGTTTTTTTTTTACTGTTTTACTGGACTTTACTACTACTACTTTTACTTCTACTTATTGTTTATATATGTATATTTTTTATAAAATTGGGGAAACCCGTAAATAAATAAATAAATAAAATATGGAGAAATAAAAACATCGGAAAAGAAGTAAAAGGAAGATTTTACGAAACAGTCATCAGACCAATAATGACATACGCGGCAGAAACACGACCTGATAAAAGGACAAAAAGAATGCTAGAAACAGCAGAGATGAAAACATTGCGAAAAATCGATGGTAAGACGCTGTGGGATAGAGCTAGAAGTGCAGATATACGAAGGAGATGCAAGATGGACAACATTAATAACTGGGTGAAAAGCAGAAGAGCCGAATGGAACGACCACATAAGCCGAATGACAACAAATAGAGTAGTAAGGACGGCGAGAGACGGTTCCCCAATAGGAAGACGATCAGTGGGAAGACCACGAAAAAGATGGAATGACAACTTACTGGAGGCACATTGAAAAACAGACAGAGTAATGTCTATATAAAAAGAAGAAGAAGAAACATAGGTATGTATCCATATTGCCAAACGAAAGAGACAACACAGCTGTGGCAAAAATTTGAATTAGAGAATGTAGGGAAACAAAACATTTTGGCATTTAGTTAAATAGTTATACATATTGTAAATAATATTAGATAAGGCATAATAAGGTAGCATAATGTTAAAAAGTAAATTAAAAATATACTGTTCTGTACTGCAATGCAGTAATTATCACTCAGAAGCAATAGGTATGCAAAAATTCGAATTAAGGAACGTAGGGAAACAAAACATTTGGAATAATAAGCATGTATACTTACTGGAGACCTTTTGTTTCTTAGTATCAATAAAATATTCAAATTTGTATACCGGAATTCTATTATTTTCATAGTTATGCTTACCTCGTTCTATTCATAATGTCCACTCCAGATTGTTGCTTTATACAGGTGGTAACAAAATCAAAGGGAATCTGTTTCTTCTTCTTACACTCCCTCTTTATTTCCTGGACAGTTTCTTCATCGTGTAAGACATAGGGACATTGTTCTTTGCAGCACTTCAACATTTTCTCAGTTGTTGCCTGAATGGAAACAGTTAAAAATTATATAACAGTATGAGTATCATAAATAAGAGCTGGTATGTCATGTTAGCACAAATATAAAAGAAACTTTTTAGATAAGGATGTATATTATAAGTTAAATTTAATGTAGAGCCATTGTTTATTTACACAATGGTCTAGTTATACAATGGTAGAGCTTTAAAAAAATTATTTGCATTTATCTGAAGCACTATAACAGGACAACTGGGGAGAAATCAATGAAGACAGAAATGCTTTATAGTTTGGAGGAAAATAGAAGATGGAAAGTGGTAATCAACCTGTTTCCTTCTGAGGATAAAGTATGTAGTTCTTATATTAAGAGATATAAGATAATACATATTTACCTGGATGTAATCACAAATACTGGCGTGAATGTCAGAGGCTGCTTGCTGAAGTCTCTCTTCTACTGGATTGGGCCGTTTATCATCTCGATGTTGGGCCACTTCCTGAAGTCTCACCAATAACTGCCTAGCATTTTCAGCATCTTGTATCACGCCCGTAGCATGATTCACATCATTCGTAGAAGCTATTGACTCATTAGTTAAATTCTTGATTGCATCTTGGGTTTGTTGTACTAATCTTTCCAGGGCCTAGCCATCAAATAGAATTTTAAGTATTTTATTATAAAACTTCGATCAAAATTTCCTTACCTGCTGTTTTGAAGTTAGCAAGAACCCTGGTTGCATCGGAAAGCTTTTGAGGGATTGTTGTTTCTGAGAAACGTTGCGATTGAGCAAGTCTTGAATTTTCCTCGTAATTAACTCTGTTCTTTCAGCATTGGCCTTCATGCACGGTGTAATATCATAAATTGGAAACGGCATGTATTGAACTGTTGAGTTACTCTCCAAAGCATATGCTATATCGTGATAACCCTGAAAGAGACCGAAACTATAAATATACTTTGGATGGAATGCGTATAGACAAGTGTCAGTTTTAGGCATAAGTGTAGTAATAATAAGGTATATGTAGAACTGGAGGGCAATAAGTGAAGCCGATTTTTAAGGTTTAGTTCGCGTGTTGTCCGCTAGGTGGAGACAAATAAGGGAGCAAAAAAATGTAAACATTGTTTGAAATTCCACTTGTTTTACATGGAATTTTGTGTGACCACACATACTGGTTTTTTCTAGTACTACTTCCCATAATCTATTGATGGGTTCCGTGTCATATGCCCGCGTTAGATCTACCATAAGTAATTGATACCCCTTGGGCTCTTGACAGGCTTTTTTCTATTACTTGGGTTATACAGAAAATGTTGTTTATTGTTGATCTATCTGCCTTAAAGCCGCTTCGTTCCTCTGATTCGTATGACTGGTACTCTTGACATATGAGATCTTTTAATAGTCTTCTGCACAGCCAATTCAGTGTGCCAGTTACGGTGATACCTCTGTAGATATTTGGCTTTTGTTTAATACCTTTCTTATGTACCTACAGATGTTATCCATCCTTCATTCCATATCTGTGGTACTAGTCCTGTCGCCAGGGGGTACAACGTCCTCCTTAATTCAGATGGACTTACCCAAGTTTTTTTATGTATTTTGACCCGTAGAACACGAATTTTTTGGGTAACAGTTAATCCGGATGTCGATAAGATTGTTATAAACAAAGAACTTGAGGAATTACATAACACCGATTTTTCGCAAAACGAAACATTTTTTTGTATTTTTTGGGCGATTCTCAGCAAAAAATGGTCCTACAAGTTTTTTCGTAGGATGCATAGTTTTCGAGATAAACGCGGTTGAACTTTCAAAAAATCGAAAAAGTGCAATTTTTGAACCCGAATAACTTTTAATTAAAAAATAAAATAGCCATTCTGCTTACGGCATTTGAAAGTTCAAGTCAAATTCTATCGGTTTCGATTATTTGCATTGCTAAAAATTAAGTTTTTATTTGTTAAACAAAGCTATAAACACATAGTGTTTCCCGTGCCCAATGCATGCGTTTTAATGTACGTAATCTACGTAGAAATTGTTGTATGCGCGCCTACTCGTTCGATTTCAAATGAGAAATGCATTGAAAATATCATTCAATCACTATGTGTTTATAGCTTTGTTTAACAATAAAAAAATTAATTTTTAGCAATGAAAATAATTAAAACCGATAGAATTTGACTTGAACTTTCAAATGCGGTATGCAGAATTGCTATTTTATTTTTCAATCAAAAGTTATTCGGGTTCAAAAATTGCAATTTTTCGATTTTTTGAAAGTTCAACCGCGTTTATGTCGAAAACTATGCATGCTACGAAAAAACTTGTAAAAACATTGTTTGCTTAGAATGATCCAAAAAATACAAAAAACATGTTTTGTTTTGCGGAAAATCGCTGTTATGTGATTCCTCAAGTTCTTTCTTTATAACAATCTTATCGACATCCGAATCGACTGTTACCCAAAAACTTCGTGTTCTACGGGTCAAAATACATAAAAAAAAACATCCATAACCATCCGTAAGTCGGCCACTGGCGACAGGACTATACCGGTTCTCCTTTTAAAAATCTGTTAGATAATATTGTTATTATTTTTGCTAATTTGTCGGTACCATTTTTTAGTAGTTCTGCAGGTATTCGTTGCGGTCCTGGGGCGCGGCCGTTTTTTAATTGTAACGTTATTGCTTTTTAGGTCTGTTGCCTGTTGATATTGATTGGCTGGCCTGCGACTTCGATCATGTTGTACAATGCAGTACAGTGTTCTGTTATTTTTTTACCAATTGGTAAAAAACTATTGATAGTGTTTTGTGTAATGCAAACCTATACGATCAACTTGATACCAGGGAAGGCGAAGCAAAGATATATAAAATAGCCAAACAGAGAGCAAAGAAAGCAAGAGATTTTAATCAGATTAGATGTATCTGGGATGAAAATAATAAAATACTAATTCACGAAAAGGATGTCAAAAAGAGATGGAGAAAGTATTTTGACAGTTTATTAAATGAAGAATTTGACAGACAGCCTGTGAAGTTAACGGAGACAGTAACAGCAATGGTTACCAGAATAACAAACGAAGAAGTACCTCAAGCACTTCAAAAAATAAAGAAATGAAAAGCAGTCGGACCAGATGATATCCCTGGGGAAGTATGGAGAGCATTGGGAGAGACAGGAATAAGTTAGCAGGTCTATTTAATAGAATTATGGAAGTTGGACAAATGCCAGACGAATGGAGAAGCAGTATATTAGCACCTGTCTACAAACACAAGGGAGACATACAACAATGTACAAACTACAGGGCTATAAAACTACTTAGCCACACCATGAAAATATGAGAGAGAGTAATTGATAGACGGATACGTGAAGAAACCGAAATATTCGATAATCAATTTGGCTTTATGCAGGGCAGATCAACAACATATGCAATTTTCATTGTAAGGCAACTGATGGAAAAATGCAGGAATAAATAGACCAACGCTCACATGGTATTCATTGATCTTGAGAAAGCATATGATAGAGTTGCTCGAGAGATTCTGTGGTGGGCACTCAATAAAAAAGGAGTCCCTGGCGAATATGTAAAGATTGTGAGAGATATGTATGAGGGAGTAATGACTAGTTAACATTGATATGACTCCAGATAGAATTGTGTCGAGAAATGCAATTAGGGAAGACGACCCCGCATAGGGATAAGGCAAAGAGAATGATGATGATTAAAAATTTTAAAAATCCCAATGGATTGAAAAAATGTGTCCAATTCAGAACGTTTTCGGACCTATCAGTCCATCATCAGTGAATCTAAAATAGAATAAGTAGTCCCACTATTAAAATTTAAAAATGGTTGAAATTTTGAAAATTTTGAAAATTTCAACCATCTTTCGATTTTAATAGTGGGATTACTTATTCTATTTTAGATTCACTGATGATGGACTGATAGGTCCGAAAACGTTCTGAATTGGACACATTTTTTCAATCCATTGGGATTTTTAAAATTTTTAATAAATATACCAATTACATAGAAGTGGTTTTTACTTCATGGTAGAGTTTTTTTAACTATATGGTATACAGCCAACCTAGGGAACTAGCCTTTTTAGTAAATAAAGGTTTGTCTACTAACCTGTAAAGTAATGTTGTTCCGATCATAAATGATACTCTTCAGCTTGCTGTTGATCTGCAACGCTTTCGCTAGCAATCGAGCTCCAGAGTCTCCGATCAAATTCCCGCTTATATCTAGCACCTCCAGTGACTTATTATCTCCGAGAGCATTCAACAGATTGTAAAGATCCCCGCGCAACCTACAGTCGGGTATAATCAGCGATTGCAGAAGACATTCGTCGTCTTGAACTATCTGAACTACCGAATCCATGATCAACGACATGTGTTTTTTCATACTACGGGCCATGTTTAAATGTTTTAGAGACTTATTTTTACTTATTGCTATCACAACATTGCACAGATCTGAATCCATATCTAAAATGAAATAAATATTTAAATGAATTTTAAAAAATGTGGTTAAAATTTACAATAGATCATGGGAAACACAATTCACCACATAACTGAAGAAGAAAGCCCTGAAGAGGAGGAATGCGCAACAAAAGACATGTGAGATAATCAAATAAGAATACCAAAAACTATAGAGGAATGTCTACCTAGTACAAAATACAAAGATTTAACAGACTTCATCAGACAAAAACTCAATTCACATAGAAAAAATTGAGGACTATCAGCAAGGATTCAGGGAAGGCAGATACACTACACATGCGATCCACATAATAGTGAACTTGCATAAAATTTTAAATCCGAAAAAAATGTTATAAATCACAACAGAACATAATTTAAAACATGTATCAAAGATAAAAAAGTTTTGTTTGTCTTTCGTTTGGCCCCTAAAGACGATTAAAAATTCAACTTATACCAGCCAGCCCAAAACGCGTCGTGACTGACGTCACGGGGTTATATGTTTACATTCGTAAACAAAATTGTATATAATTTTAAATTAGACATTATAAACTTCAGTAGAAAATACAGTTATGTGACGTTACAAGTATTTTTGATCGTTTGAACTATTCATAGAAAACTTGTACTTTTACAAAATGGTTTTATTTTTCATAGTAAACCTTCTTTCCTTTCCTTCAAAAACTGTATCAAACTCCAATCTCAACAAACTGGTATATATTATTACAATGACATACGATAAATGTCATTAGAATATAAATATTTTTCCTTTATTACGCGACGACGAGCTGGCTAAATACCCAAGTAGGTGGAGACCAATAAACTAAAGAAGAATATACCTAATTATAACCATAAAACGAACCATATAGTTAAACTGTGTAACGTCATGGGTCGTTTAAACTATTTTAAAATACAGAAGACTTTAAATTTGTACTTCTAAGTTATTATGAGTTTTTGAAGCGTGAAATTTTGGAAATCTCATTTTTATACAAAACTGAACATTATTATGTAATAAAAAAAATGCGCAAGTTCCCTATTATACAAACAATTGAGAAATGCCACGAATACAACATAGAACGCCAAACCCTCTTCATAGACTTCAGACAAGTCTTTGACTGTATTGAAAGAAATAAATTATTTAATATAATGAAAAAAAAATCAAAATATGTCGGCAAAGCTAATCAGACTAACAAAAATGACTATGGATGGATCCCGAGCTAAAATAACAACAGAAGAAGGTAGCACAAACACAATAATTGCAATAGAAACAAGCAAGAGTGCGATTCAGAATGTGCGAAATACAAGGTGATTCACTGTCAACCACACTATTAAACATAACAGTAGAAAGAACAGTCAAGGCTAGCGGGATTAAAGGAACTATATCCCACTGCTCAACAAAGATAGTAGCATATGCAGATGACATAGTACTTATGGGAAGAGACAAGCAAATATCAAAAGAAGCAATAACAACCCTGGCAAATAATTTTAATTTTTACTTAACCTAATCTAGAATTGACTTTATATTACATTTTAGTCTGGGCAGATTATCGGAGAATAGGCCATTTTTGGGAAAAGTTATTTACCAGCAATTTTATTGCTGTAATCGAATCTTATGATTGTGTAAATTAATAATATAGGTATGCAAAGTCAGCAGATAGTGGCTACTTTTTTTATAAATAAAATGGCGCCCAAAAATCGTGTTTTTTTCAATTTTTGCTCTATAACTCCAAAGATTTTAACTTTACACCAAAAACACCCAAATAAAACTTCACCGTAATTAAATTCTGCATAGAGACGTTTTTCCCGATTTACTTCGACGAAAATTTTCCCCGGAAAATGCGGGTTTTTCCAAAAAAATCTGTAATTTTCAATTAAAATTTTAGATAAGTAATTGTTTATCAATAATTAAATAACTTGGTAATAGAAAATCTCTTTTCGTATAGATTATAATTCCAGAAGCCGATGGAAATTTATTGAACAGTTTAGCAACAATTGAATTGTTAATTAAAAATTTACGGTCGCTATAATAACCACAATAAGTATGATACATAAGAATAACTATGATTTTTGTATAAAAAGACACCGTACCTATCTAATGCATTTTACAGAATTGAAATTGGACTATATAAGCAGTCTCAGGAATATTTTAAAATTATAAACAATTTTTTGGCGTATAAACAAATAGAATATCTCGGGAAAGATTAAATTAAATTAAATCATGAAAACGTTATTGGAAAAAAGCGACAGGGCGCTTCTTTTAAAAGAAAAAACGTTTAATTGTGATGTGTGGTTCCAACCGGTCAAAGTTGACCGGCATTTACGGCAAAGATATAAACAATAGGATCATAATTTTCAAAACCATCACCTTTTTATTTTTGTCCTCTTTCTCCACACCAAATTTCATATATTTAAAGTACTCATAACATAAATTATTATAATAAAAACTATCGATATTACGAGTGAAAATTGCCAAAAATAGCAAAATTCCAATCAAAAATTAGGTTGGAGAAAATGTAATCTCAAAGTTCAAAATCGGTACCTATACGTTAAAAAAATGCATTTTCTCGGTTTTCCATGGAGCAACTTTCTTTATTCTTTTTTTGTTCCCAAGTAACTCGAGTAGAGCCATCTAACTAACGCATTATTAAATGTCAAAGTTGCTTTTGTTCTGTTATAATAAATTAATTTATTTATTATAACAAAAATTTTTAATTTTTTTAAATAAATGTTGTTTAAATAATTATACAGCTTTCAAATAAGAATATTTGTGTTTTTAACGTTAAAAGGTACACTTGTAGTAAGTTTATCTAAAAAAAGTCTACAACTGGAGAAAATATGTAGTTTTCTTTTCTTATAAATAAATTAATCCATTATAACAAAACAAAAGCAAGTTTGACATTGAATAATGCGTTAGTTAGATGGCTCTACTCGAGTTACTTGGGAACAAAAAAAGAATGAAGAAAATTGCTCCATGGAAAGCCGAGAAAATGCATGTTTTTAACGTATACCGATTTTGAACTTTGAGATTACATTTTCTCCAACCTAATTTTTGATTGGAATTTTGCTATTTTTGGCAATTTTCACTCGTAATATCGCTAGTTTTTATTATAATAATATATGTTATGAGTATTTTAAAGATATGAAAATTGGTGTGGAGAAAGAGGACAAAAACAAAAAGGTGATGGTTCAAAAATTATGATCCTATTGTTTATATCTTTGCCGTAAATGCCGGTCAACTTTGACCGGTTGTATCTTAGGAACCACTTATCACAATTAAACGTTTTTCTTTTAAAAGAAGCGTGCTGCCGCTTTTTTACCAATACCGTTTTCATGATTTAATTTAATTTAATATTTCTAAAGATATTCTATTTGTTTATAAGCCAAAAAATTGTTTATAATTTTAAAATATTCCTGAGGCCGCTTAAACAGTCCAATTTCAATTCTTTAAAGTGCATTAGATAGGTACAGTGTCTTTTTATACAAAAATCATAGATATTCTTATGTATCATAATTATTGTGGTTATTATAGCGACCGTAAATTTTTAATTAACAATTCAATTGTTGCTAAACTGTTCATTCAATTTCCATCGGCTTCTGGAATTATAATCTATACGAAAAGAGATTTTAGATTACCAAGTTATTTAATTATTGATAAACAATTACTTATCTAAAATTTTAGTTGAAAATTAAAGATTTTGTTGGAAAAAACCGCATTTCCGGGGAAAATTTTCGTCGAAGGAAATCGGGAAAAACACGTCTCTATGCAGAATTTAATTACGGTGAATTTTTATTTGGGTGTTTTTGGTGTAAAGTTAAAATCTTTGGAGTTATAGAACAAAAATTGAAAAAAATACGATTTTCGGGAGCCATTTTGTTTATAAAAAAAGTAGCACACTATCTGCGGACTTTGCATACCTATATTATTAATATATACAATCATAAGGTTCGATTCCAGCAATAAAATTGCTGGTAAATAATTCTTCCTTGTATTTTGCTAATTAGCCCAGAGTACTTTATAGTCTGATTTTTTATATATTTTAGGTTATTTTCCGTAAATGATTATACTTACTGTTTTCAGAAATATCAAGACTAGAGATACACCTAACGCCGTGCACACATGATTCCAGAACGTGTGCCCCCTGACTGCCGAGTCCACAATTGCTAATATCTAACGTCATTTCTTTGGTAAATTCGTTACAGGCCAATCCCAACAATAAATTTCTACAACACAGATTAAAATAATGTCTTAGTTCAAATAGTGATAATAGAAATATTTGTTATAGCATATGGTTTATTAAACCGACTTAAATTCATCTAAAATATGTAGATAATATAATGTTAATATGAGTAAAAAATTATCAAATGGCATGAAATGATCGAAGAACTACTAAAAGGAGCTATAAGTGTAGTATTTTAAGTAATTTAAGAAAAAAATCAAATGGTGTACAATCTGGAGATCTTGGGGGCCACTCTAATGTGTCGCGGCTACCAATCCAATCTCCTAAAACATCTAAAAAACCACGAAAAGGAAGTGCAAAGTGCGGAGGTCTTGCTGAAATTATATGTTACAATTGCCAAATTACGATAATTTTCATTTGGAAAAATAGCTGTAAAGGCGGGTAATAAGGATAAGAGATAGTACATTATTAGGAAATCAATGTTTCCTATAAATATAATGATCTGGAGACGGAATTTCACATCGTGGTGCAACTAAACTCTGCTTTATGACGGTACGGTGGTTAATGTAGTATATTAGAAATATTTCTATTAATAATCTAATAATTATATTTTTAGATCTTGTTTATTTTGTGGTCGATCGATATAAACTTTGATTTTAAGTAATTTAAGAAAAAATCACGTGGTGTAAGATATGGAGATCTTGGGGGCCACTCTAAACCGTATCTGATAAGTAAGCACGACATAACAAAAAATAAAAAATAAACTTACTTTAGTGCCTCTTGCGGCAATTTACAGTGCGACATGTTGAGATATTTGAGATTAAGCGTAGTGCTAAAGAATTGCTTGAAGGATATCGGAGCTTCTTTGTTCTTTTTGCTACTGTATGGGTTTTTAGAAATGTTTAAATGAACTAGATTAGTCGTACAGCCTTTTACTAAAGCACCAAAAAGCTAAAAAAAGCATCCAAAATAATTACATCGTGTTTATTAATGATTATTGAGTGATCACTTACGTTTTCAAGAATGATGTCAGTGGAAGAGATGTCAATGTATTGAAGAGAGTTCGGTTGAGACAAAAAGTTGTGAAAATTCTGAAACAACAAGGAGCATATGTCATTACCATAAACTTTACTAGACTAATGCATTCATACTGCACGTTTTAGTGGATATTTTACTTTCATTTTACCCTGCTTCGTATATACTTACACTTATATCGTCTTTTAGATTATTGCCACTCAAATTGAGGTACGTTAGGGTGGTAAAACTGCTTGTGTTGTTGCAGAGCGCCGCAAACAAGTTATTGACTCCTTTTGAGCTTAAACCGCAATGAGACAAATTTAAATGGACTAGACCTTTATTGAGCTTGGGAATACAACTTCCCAAATAAGTAGCACCTAAAAACACACGTAAACGGTATGTTAGTGTATAATTTCAAAGGTTTTTACGTTTAAATAGCTGCTTATAAAATCAGCCTTTGATAAAATTATATTTTAAATTCTAAACAATTTATAATTGTATTAAAGTTAAACGGATTCAAAATAAGCACAAAATTTGAAGTTTTAGACGGTTTAAAGACTACCTCAGCCGACAAGACTGAGATACAAAAAAAAAACAGACTAAACTTTTCTGAAAATACCTGGTGCGCTGAATACGAATCGGAGCTCAAAACTGTCAAATTGAGTCTAGGTTCTGAGATATCTAACCTAAAAGTGCAAAAATAGCTGTTTTTGCTATTTTTGAGGTTATATAAACCCGTTAATTTAACATCTTAAAGTATGTCTTTCTCTTTCAAATGCGGTTGAGTATGCTCAGTTGAGTTTTTGTTGAGATATTGAATAAGTTTTCATTTTTGTGAATTTTCTTATACCTGAAAATCCATTGAGATAACAGACGTGATACAATCGATGAGTTTTTTGATAAAGAAATACGTCATTTAAAAGATTGGGATATACTTTAAGATGGTTATTGCGGTTTCTAGGAGAAAAATAATATTACGATGCTACACAACCTCAAAACAACCAAAACCCATCCAAAAGCAGCTATTTTTAAACTTTTAGGTTAAGATATCTCAGAAACCAGAACAAATTTGGCAATTTGGAGATCAGATTCGGATTCAGTGCACTAAAAACCTTCTGAAAAGTATATTCTGATCACCGGGCCCGATGATTGGTCAAATTTTGTCGGCCTGTGCTATGGAGCCTCATATCGAATATGATCATATCTTCTTAAGAAATAATGTTATGCAAATAGGCTTTAGTATTTCAACGTCTTTGTGAAATCTTAATGATACAAAAATTACTTAAAATAAGAAAATCTACGGTTTCGTTTTGATTTAAATCTGTCTCCCTCCATCCTCCGATAGTACTATTTCTAGGTCTACCTGTTGTCAAGGAGGCTCTGAGGAAGACAAATTTACACCAACACGACCTTAGTTTTGATGTGTATTTAATTGAAAGTTTCTGAGTTGCTTGGCAACGTTGCGTTGGGCTGTCAACGGCGACTCGATATAAATTAAAACTATTTATATCGCAGTTTGGTTAGAACGCCCTCTAACGGGGAATAAGTGAAATGAATTTCGACTCGATTCAAGTTCTCTGTTTAACCCAGGTATGACAATACTAAAAGGTGCCTTGGTATTGTCATACCTGGGTTAAACAGAGAACTTGAATCGAGTCGAAATTCATTTCAAAATTTACTTACTTAGGAAAGGTGATAGACGATTGAACAGGGGTTAAATTAGGCATCTCAACTGAATTTTTATCAATGAACTAGGTCTGGAAAGGCTAGATAAGATGGATGCTGCAGTTAACACTACAATCATAAATGTCAACAATAAATCAGAGAGTAAACTGAACTCAATTGTTTCGCAACATAGCAGCTAAAGGGGTCGAAAGCGTCCAAGAAGGTTACTGCATTAGTGTTTTGAAAAACCATATGGGTTTTTTTCTCAAGTCCTAACTACAGCCTAGGTTGACTACGATCCTAAACGTCAACGGCAAAGGGCAGACTAAACAACTTGGTTGTTGTACCCGAAGCACGTGAAGTGGTCGAAATTGTCCAAAAAGGTTACTGCATTGATATTTTTTTTTGGAAGAAACAAACGTGTTTTTCCTCTATTCCTAACTATAGCTCGAAACAGCTGTAGTGATATTAATTTGTAAAAAATTTTTTTTGGAAATATTAAAAACAACAATTTTCAGTGTTTTATTGTTAGTTTAAACTGTAAAAATTGCACTTACCTTTATCTTCTATTGGATTACACGATACATCTATAGTATGTAACGCGGATCCAAGATTAAGCTTAAGAACACTGGACAGCTTGTTCAAAAAATCAGCCTTTAGACCTAAGTTATCCAGATAAATTTCTTCCAGATTGAGGGACTTGCGTAAAACGTGCAAAATCCTATCGATGTTATCGTGGGATAACTTCACTTGATTCGCCCGTAACTTTGTAAACCACGTGTTGTATTCTAGAGCACTGATTATTGGGATTAAATCCCTAAAAAGGAAAAAGAAGATTATGTTAGTGTTATTTTATAATTTAACAAGTATCCTCTCCAAACAGAGATACCTCTAAGAATAATCAAAACGATCGAAAATATCTACCAGAACAATACAATAAAAGTAAAAGTAGAAGAAAAACTAACTGACCCAACTGAAACTAGCAATTGGCATTTCGTCCTAAGCAATACGCCCTCTAGTGGCTATTGCAGTAACCGAGCTAAGATCCATTATTTATTTTCTTTTACCTTAAAAGTATACTGTGTTTTCGAGTTTTTATCGAGACTTTATTTTAGCTTTAAAAATGAATTACTATTGTTGTGTTCCCGTTGTAATTCTTGGGTTAAAAGGAACCCAGAATTAAGTTTACATCTCTTCCCAAAACCAAAGAAAACGAATCAGACTGAAACTCAGGTGGTTTTGACATGCTTTTTTATAATCACTAGAAATGCTGAATATGACGTTCCAGTACGTCGCAATTAGTACTGCAAGAGTCCAGAATGTTCAATGTTGACAGGCGGTAACCTCTTATTGAATTCGAGTGATAGAATATACTGGATCATAGCCACTCATGAGCGGTCATTGTACCGTAACTCATGTGTGGCAAATGTCTTCTTCTTCTTCGTCTAACCATTCACGTCCACATCTGAACATAAGCCTCTTCAAGTCTTCCTTTCCATTGTTTTTTGTTGTACGCTACTTGTAGCCAATTTTTCCCGGCAGTTCGTTTCATATCATCTGTCCATCTCATAGGAGGTCTGCCTCTGGGTCTTTTGTGTTGGTATGGTCTCCAGGTTAGAATTGTTCTGTGCCATTTGTTTAGATCGCTCCTAGCTACATGCCCAGCGTATTCCCATTTCAATTTTAATGATTTTTGTATCACATCGGTGACTTTGGTATTCTGTCTTATCCATGTGTTTGTTTTCCTGCCTTAAGGGGGGGGGGTATGGTTTGAAATATTTAATTTCTTTTTATTATTTCAAATAAAAGTGCATACTTTCAAGAATACACTCTGAAAATTTCAAAATAATCGGAGTAAAATTACCAGAGATACAGGGTGTTGAATATCCCTACCTTCGACTCGCTTTGCCGCGACTTCGCGCCAGCACGCTTGAGCGTAGTGAGAAACGTTAAACAACTGTTCGCCTTCTCTTTTGTAGATTATTCCTCGATTCAAAAAACATATTCCAATGTGCATCACTTTACGATTTGGCAGACAAATAAGAAGATGAAGATGCAGTTGTCAAAACTTTAAACGCATTTTTCTCAAAACTGCTTTTTCAAATGCGGTGGACATTGTAACTGAAAAACTACTAGGCCGATCTATCTGATATTTTGCACAGATTTTCTTTAGACATTTCATGAGGTAACAACGTCGAGATATTTTTCTTTTTCTGCTTATTTTTGTTCAACAATAATAAATCTGTTGATTTTCACAAAATTTTTACCAAAAATTTATTCTTTTTGATTTCTGAGTGATACCAAAAATTCAAAAATCATTAAAAATAATAAAAAACTCGACGTTGTGACCTCGTGAAACTCATAAGCTAATAAAATCTTTTTGAATTTTTTGTTTCGTATGATCGAGTGTCGAGTTCTGATGTCCACCGCAAAATCCATTTTTTTGTGAGCTGCCTGTCAAAATTTGTCACCAATGGATTATTTTTCAATATTTTGGATTGAATTTTTTTCTAACATATTCTTTGAATTGTACTTAATATGCTTATTTAATTTAAAAATAAAATAATTCTACCATAGCTTCGAAAAAAATTCACAAAAATGTGCTTGATATGTTGATTTCAAACCATACCCCCTCCTTAAGTGATATGCCAAGCATTGCTCTTTCCATCGCGTGTTGAGTATGTTCATATTCTTTTTTGTGATTGTTCATGTTTGTGCCCCATATGTTAATATCGGAATAATGCATGCATCAAAAACTTTAGATCTAAGATGTAGTGGCAAATGTACAGTTGTACATTTATGCTTTGTTAGTAGCAGAAACTGTTTTGTTTTTCACTAGAGACAAGAGGAGTTTTCTATTTTCTACTGTTTTATTCAAATCTTAGTAAGAAATAAAATTTGTAATTACAGTAAGTACTAACTTCAGTACAGTTTATTTCGTCTCGAAACTTGGCAACGATATCTAACAATACAGAGGCGTTTTTGTTCCATGAACTAACAGAGTGCATTCAATACATACTTATTCATCAATATAAAAATTACATTTTGTTTTTTTACAAAATTCATATTTTCGAGCATTGTTGCTTACATACAGACCAAATAAACTGCAAAATATTTTTTACCAACCTAACTTTGTTTTGACTAATTCAGGGTTACAAACGGTTAAAGTGTATCGTTGATTGAAATATTAGTGTATTCATAACTTTACAATTATTCTTTATAAACTTTAAAAATTATATGTAAGAGAGAGAATTAGACTTTATTGGAATGTTTCCAACGGGCTGTCAATCGAGTCTTTAATATGTAAGTAGGTATGTATTTTACTGTCAACATACTGTAGAATTATTAGGTAAATAAATAAATAAAAATACTGTTTTTTATTCTTTACAAAGATAGTGTACGTAAAAATAATTATGTTTTATTTTTGAAAACATATTAAAGCAAAATTCAAAATCAATTTCCATTATTAATAGACTGTTATCAAAAAATGCAAAAACTACAAATAAAATCAAAACGGCCATTTCATTTGTATTTGCCCATAATATTTTTGATTTTTTTTATTGTATATTTTCCATATATTTGTAGGATATATCTTGAATTTTGTATTGCTTCTAAATTGATAAATGAAAGAACTATCAAATACAAGATGTAAACAATTATAATGGCTCTTAGCTCGGTTCAATTTGATACCGCATTGGCCCCTGCAATCTTAATGCGAATCGTCAATGGGATAAGACAAGGGAATTACCTGAGCATAGGCGGCAGGGAAGGCCGTGGCGCCCCTGGCTTTTCGGGTGCTTTAAATTATAATATAGTACATTCCATGTCAAATCACTCAGGCAAAAAATTTTAAATTTCCGATTAGTCTGAAAATTGGTATACTCGTATAGCTTCCGCGGGACGTAAAAATAAGATATTTAAGGTAAAAAAATCTTCTTCTTTTGAGTCTAATATTACTGCATGTAACTTTTTGGTATTGTAATAAAATTCAAATCCTTCTAACCACTTGTCCTATGTTTTGGCTATCTGTGGGCAAATTTTCAGCCAAATCGATTATGATGTATTTTGGGAATGGAGAAAAATGTAAAAACTGTATTTTAACGTTTTCTACACTATAAAATTTGATCAAAAACTTGTTTTGAATCAAAGTAACTTGTTATAATGCCATATAATGACATTTTTGAGTCCCTTCTATTAAAATATTATGTTTTCCATTGATACTTTACGATAGAAAATGCAAATTTGTTTAAATAAACACCAAATCACTGTAAAATCGCATAAAATAACATTTTGAGAAAAAAAGAAGAAGAATTTTTGACCTTACATATCTCATTTTTACGTCCCGCAGAATCTATATACCGATTTTCAGACAAATCGGAGATCCAAAATTTTTTTTGCTCCAAAATTGAGTGATTTGAAATGGAATCACCCATACAGGGTGATTGATTAGTTAAGTGGGGTAAAGCTCAATAGATCCGCTATAGTAATAGATAGCAATAAAAGTTAATAACAAAAATTTTAGCCACCTTTGAGCTTCACATTACAAAATTAGTTAAAATGTTACAGGGTGTTCGGTAACACAGTGGCACACCAAACTTATGTTTTTTTTTAATGGAACACCCTATATTTTATTTTAAATTCGAAATCCTGTTAACTTCTCCATCACAAAAATATAAAGGTTTGTTATGTTATACAGGGTATTTACAAATACATTTATAATAACAAAAATTGTAGACAACTTTGAGATTCATATTACAAAATTAGTTAGAATGTTACAGGGTGTTCGATAACCTAGTGGCAGACCAAACTTGTGTTTTTTTTTAAGGAATACCTTGTATTTTATTTTATATTTGACATCTCCTTAACTGCCCCATCACAAAAATATAAAGGTTTGTTATGTTATACAGGGTATGTACAAAGTTATAACCAATTTTATATGAAAATCGTAACAAGTTCAACATCCTGTATAAATAAAAATAAGCACAACAGAAATGGTTTATTGGCGATATTTTTTTATTGATTGTCAAAATTTTCAAAAATGATTGATGCTACTAATTTTCTTTATATCAAATATAGGGTGAGTAAAAAATGCAAGTACATCAATTTGTCAGTAATTTTAAATGGAACACCCTGTATTTTATATCACTATTGAAAAGTACCATTACCGTATTTTAATTTTTATATAATATTCCCTATGTCTAAATTTATTAGTTTTCGAGATATTTTCATTTTTCAGAGCAAATTATTAATTAGGTGTCTAAATTTTTCCAAATTTTAAGTAAGCAATGACTGAACCGTTTTTATGAAACGTAGCTTCATCTCCAAATAGTACATTATCCAAGAAATCTATCTGTTGATTGATTTTATTTAAGGCCCATTCACAGAATAATATTCTCTTTACAAAATCTTCCTGAATTAATTCTTGGTGCATTTAAATTCGGTAAGGGTGCATTCTGTTTTTTGCAAAAATTTTTTGCACAGAGTAGTTAGTTTGTTCTTTTTCTTTGGAAATATTTCGAATACTTGTATGTGGATCTTCAGTAACTGCCACCAACACATCTATTTCGTTTTCCTCTGTTACAGTACTTTTTGTTCGTTCGTGTTTTTCATACCTAACTGAACTAGTGCGGTTAAACCGATTATTCAATCTTTCAAAAATTGCTTTTGTAAGTTGTCGTTTTCCAGGGAACCGCTCATGATAAATTCTTACTGATAACAATGCATTTTTATTGCACTCCCCCAATATCCGGCCAGATTTACCATTTCCTCAATAGTAAAATTCATCTCAACTATTTAATAACACAATAACAGTTTTATCACGATGAACTGCCAGTTTTCGACAACTCAGTCATGGCTTACTTAAAATTTGAAAAAATTTAGACTTACTAATAATTTGCTCTGAAAAATGAAAATATCATGTTACATAAAAATGAAAGTATGGTAATAGTACTTTTCAATAGTGATATAAAATATAGGGTGTTCCATTTCAAATTACTAAGAAAATAATGTACTTGCGTTCTGACTCACCGTGTATTCGGTATAAAGAAAATTAGCAATATTAATCAGTTTTGAAAATTTTGACATTTTGACTTTGTATAACATAACAAACCTTTATATTTTTGTGATGGGGCAGTTAAGGAGATTTCGAATATAAAATAAAATACAGGGTGTTCCATTTAAAAAAACATAAGTTTGGTTTGCCACTCGGTTATCGAACACCCTGTAACATTTATACTAATTTTGTAATATGAATCCCAAAGTTGTCTATAATTTTTGTTATTAACTTTTATTGCTATCTATTACTATAGCCGATCTATTGAGCTTTACCCCACTAATCAATCACCCTGTATATTGTTATCCATAGTGTACAAAATGTAATGTGAAAAATCTTCACGTCTGCCCCTCCCCCCTGAAAATTTTTATATGGGCGCCCATGTACCTAAGTTTTTATTTTTCAGCCTGATCTTGGGTGAAATAATAAAAAAAGTAGGAACTAAAAAAAGATAGCAAATGGAAGAAAACAACTTATAATCTGCTATGCAGACGATGCAATACAAATTTCTTAAAGTGAAGATGATTTACAACGTATGCTGCACCAATTTAACATAAACGCCAGAAAATTTAACATATTAATTTCCCCAAAAAAAAGACAAAATGAATGGTTATAATAGCAAATCTACTAAGATGTAAATTAGAGCTGGAGGATCAGATTATAGAACAGGTTGGTGATGGAATTTAAATCTAGGCATCATCACACTATCTAGCTACGGAAAGCTCGAAACAGAAGTGAAAGATCAAGTGAATAGGGCTTTTCATCGACTGTGATTTGTTTGGAGCTTCTGTCATGTGTCACATAATATTAATATATCTACGTCATACGTCTTTGGTTTCTATCATTGGTATATACCAATAACGTATGAAGTAGATATATTAATATTGTGTGCCACATAACAGAAGCTCGAAACAAATGACTGTGAATGAAAAGCCCTATAGAGCAAACAAAGTTGCTGGTTGCCTGAATGAAGAATGGAGAAATAAAATTATTAGGAAAGAAATGAAAGGCAGAATTTACAAATAATGATATACAGAGAGAAGAATTAAAAAATACTGATACAGAGAGAAGAAAAAGAATGCTAGAAACAGCAGAGATGAAAATCCTGGTAATATAAAATCGATGGTAAGACACTGGGATGGAGCAGGAAGTATAGATACAGTATTTCTCATGATCATCTTTCAGTGCGTCACAGTTTTTCGATTTCTTTCTAACGCATTAAATTGTATGTGACAGAAAAAAAGGCACGTCGGTGATTACATTTCGTCGGTGACATTTTTATAACATTTCTTCTAGTTATTCTAGTTGTCGATAGATGGCGCCATAATAAAAAAATATTTTTTTTAATTAGATAATAATATTACAAATATAATCTGTATAATTTATAAGACTATACAAATCAAAGAAAATGCCATTTTATAAATGCAAGAAACACATTTGATTTGTTTTTATTCCAAATTGAAAATAAAATGTGACAACTGTCAGATTTAACTAAAATGTCATGTTAGAATAAATGTCATAAATGTGTATTATCACGGACTTACCCTTTTTCCTATCATTTGTTACGCACTGAAAAATAATCATGAAAAGGACAATATACGGCTGAAATGCAAGGTGGAGAACATTAATAACTGGGGAAAAAACAGAAGAGTAGAATGGAATGACCACATAAACCGAATGACAACAAATAGTGTAGTAAAGACCACGGTTCTTAGACATTACTACGGTAGCCTAAATCGACTAACCAATGAACATTAAGGGTGAGATTACGTCACGAGAGTTTACTGTCATTTGAATCGTAATATGATTTTTTTCGAATCCTGAGGAAACCAATTATTTTAGAAAAATTTAAACGCAGGATGCAAGATTACATTATTACCGAGGGCGGAAAGCCCCTTAGAATAAACAAGCAGATTCTATTGAACGAAATATTTGAAATTAAATATCACACTTCTCTTTTATTTTCAGCCCTGTAACTTATTAAAATAAACATTATAGAAGTTTTCAGGGACTTTCAGCCCTCGGAAATAATGTAGTCTTTCATTCTGAGTTTAAATTTTTCAAAAATATTTATTAGTTTTCTCAGGATTCGAAAAAAATGAATACAATTAAAACACATTGGGAATTTTGACATGCGTCAAGGTTTTGCATTAACTCAATGTAAAATTCTGAACTGTTGAATTCCAGCTTCCCTAATAATTATTTTACATCAAAAGACATTAGAAACTATTTGAAGAGGATTGAAATCTGTATTGGAAATAACTGTTAAAATTGGTCTACGTAATTAAACATATTCCAAAATTTTGTAAAAATGTAATACATTTTAGTTTTCAGCCCAAACTTAGGCCACACACAATGCAATAATGTTCACATTTTTGAACTGTCAATATTTTTATTTTATCATCTATTGTTTAAAAACAATACAGTTGATAAGATACCATCAGTTGCGGAGAAAGGATTAATAATAAAGATTTTTTTATTCAGTCAATGGTGTGAGCACTGTCAGTTAAATAGTAACGTGTGGCCTTACTTTTACACGCATACCCATTGTGGCAAATGTATCATATTTTTCAAAATTTTGGAATGCATTTAAATCGTAGAACAATTTTAACTTTTGATTTGAATACAGATTTTAATTCTCTACAAGTATTTTCTCATGACTTTTGATGTAGAATAATTAGGGAAGCAGGAATTCAACAATTCAGAATTTTACATTGAGTTTCCTATGGCCCTTTTTACGATTCACCACCCGGTATTAGATAAAATGTCTTTATGTCTATTTGTCTTATTATTTCATAATAACACAAATAATACACATATATACACAATAACACACATTCAATGATCGAAAATAATTTAAAAATATGGGAATGTAAACTCTTGTGACGTAAAGTCAAAAATATAAGTCTCCCCACCACCGTCGGACAAGACAACCGTAATAAAGTCTAATAACCGTGAGTAAAGACGATGCTCCAATGGGAAAACGATCAGTGAGGAGAACACAAAAATGATGGAACGACAACTTACTGGAGGCGCATTGAAAAACAGACAGTCATGTCTATACAAAAAGAAGAAGAAGAATGTCTAACTGGAAGAAAAGATGGAATTTTCTGATACTGGGCAAGTTTTAAAAGAATCCATTTTAGCGACATTGATAAAGTAAATCATAATAATGAATCAATAGTGAGTGCAAGTTTGTCTAAGTAACAGATGGCAACTATGAAGGCCTCTGAATGAATGTCAAGCTTCCAATCTTTTCGCTAAAAAGAAGGAATCCAGTGGCTCAAGTTCTGGACTGGGGTTGCATAGCTAGTAGTTGGAAATGAGCATTACACTTACTTTTGATCGAGGTATTCGAAGTCCTTAAGGCTAAGCTCACGAGTATTCAATGAGACGTAAATATTATCAATATCCCACGCCACTTCTTCTCTATACGTCATTCCGTGAAAGTCACACATGCAAGCGTATTGGTTCGAGAATCCGCCGCATGGACCCACTTCTCTTCTGCTGCTGGCTATAGCTTCTAGATCCCGTAGTTGTTGAAGCCTCGTATTGGGAATCACTTCAATCTGAAAGAAATAAATACGTAGGAATTACTGACAATGGGTAGTTATTTATACAGTATCGGAAATAATTTCTGGTAAGTATGCGCTTTTAACGGTAGGACAAGGGAGAAACATATTTAAAACGATATAGTTATATTAGTAGGCCGGGCCACCAAAACAATTTGTTTCGAAGGTACGTTTATCTAAGAGTAGCGTTGCCGGGTCTTAGAAGAAGATAAAAATAACAATTCTTACCTTCCTAATAATATGTTGTAACGGTACAGTAGGAAAAATATTTCTAATGGCATTGTTGAGGGCTCCTATCATATTGTCAACTTCCGTGCTACATTTCGAATCTTCCCCAACCAAAAAGGAGTATACTTTGTCATTGACTGTCAAGCTTAGCTGATTTCCTCTTTTGCTTTCCAAGGCTTGGATCTCCAAGTAATGAAAGTGAGAGTCGATCTAAAAAAACGTTAATTACAGCTACGAAATAATTAAAAATACAATTACGTTCATAGAAATCGGTCCACTTCCTTATTTTTGAATGTATTTATTTTTAGAAATTATGTCAAAATTAAAATAAAACTTGAAAAAGTGTAATAGATGTTTTTTTATCATGAGCATAAAATGATCCAGAATATATGGTGTGTATGAGAGTGTAGCAACTAAAAACACAAGAAACGTATATAAGTATGAGTTCATCATCAATGGTGCTACAGCCCTATGAAAGAGCCTCGACCTTCCCAAGTCTATTACGCCAGTCAGTCCTATCCATTGCCAACCGTTGCCAGTTTGCTGCGCCTATTTTTCTCCCATCCTCATCCACACCATCCTTCTATCTCAGTTTTGGCCTACCCCTATTTCTACTTCCCACAGGTTGTGACATAAGGATTCTTCTAGGAGGGTTGTTCTGCTGTGATCTTGCTAGATGTCCTGCCCATCTTAGTCTTCCTATTCTTATAAGAGATACTACGTCTTTACTACCAAATTTTTGTTTATATCTGTGGTATACCTCGTAGTTGTACCTCCTCCTCCCAGACACCATTTTCACAGATACCACCGAATATTCCTCTCAGAATCCTTCGTTCAAATATAAGCAGAAGGTTTTCATCTGCCTTGGAAATGGTCCATGCCTCTGATCCATATGTCAACACTGGTTGTATAAGGGTTTTGTATATGGTTATTTTTGTTTTTAGGCTTAAGTTTCTGCTTCTCATAAGTCTACTCAGTCCAAAATAGCATTTATTTGCTAGGATTATCCTTCGCTTGATTTCTTCCGTCATGACGTTCTCCTTGGTGATCAGGGAGCCTAAGTATGTGAATTTGTCCACCACTTCAAAGTTAGAGTTATCAACCGTGAATTGGTGACCGATGTTTCTGGCTCTATTGTTGGGTGTTGATGCCATCATCTTGGTTTTCTCCTCGTTTACTTGCAGGCCCATATTTTTTGAGGCATTTGAGAAGGTGGTATACATTTCTTCTAGTGATGTGCGGGCAACTAGGTCCACGTCATCTGCATATGCCAAAATTTGGGATGATTTATTAAAAATATTTCCTCTGTTGTCTATTCGGGTATCGCTGACCGCCTTTTCCAGCGCTATGTTGAAGAGGAGACACGCCAGCGCATCTCCCTGTCGCAACCCAACATGCGTTTCAAACGCCTGTGATTGTTCGCCCTGTATTTCGACTTTGCAAACAACTTTACGCATTGTAGCCTTAACCAATCTTATCAGTTTATCAGGGATGTGGAATTCATCCATGGCTTCATACAATTTATTTCTTAGAACACTATCATACGCCGATTTAAAATCTACGAAAAGATGGTATGTGTCGATATTGAATTCATTGGTTTTTTCCAGTATTTGTCTTAGAACAAAGATCTGGTCTATTGTTGATCGACCAGACCTAAAACCACTTCGATATTCTCCAAGAAGCTCCTCTGAATGTGCACTTAGGCGACTATATAAGATACTCGAAAATATTTTGTAGGCTGTATTAAGGAGGGTTATTCCCCTATAGTTTCTAAATTCCAATTGATCACCCTTTTTGTGTAACGGGCAAACGATTCCAATACACCACTCTTCCGGGATTTGTTCCTCATTCCAGACTCTCATTATTATTTTATATATTTGATTAGCCAGAGTAGCACCTCCATATTTAATAAGTTCCGACGGTATACCATCACTTCCTGGAGATTTATTATTTTTCAGGTGTTTTATTGCATCCCTTACTTCTTGAATTGATGGAGGTTCTAATGGTGTATTGTTGCTTGCTCCTGGGGGTGGTTGATTTGGATCTTCTACTTCGATAGTAAGTAATTCTTTATAGTGTTCCACTAACTGCTGCTTACGACACCATATGGACTTATCTTTGAATTTCTCAATACTATACTGTATGACAGAGTTGATACCCTACTAAACAATGTGCTCTGCGATAGCTCTGTGAGGCAGTAAGGTCAGAGTATGGAAATTGCAAAAATGGGCTTCCTCAAGGATCAGTGATTACCCCAATCCTCTTCAATACGTATATATCTGACATCCCTCCATAGATGGCAAAGATACATATGCTAATAACTTCAGCGCAGCATCAATCACACCTGAATTGTTCACAAGTTCATTGCTACATTGGACATTGAAGCAGTGCAAGTCTATTTTGTTCTGACGAGACCAGAATATATCTTTTCTGAAGACATAAAGTGTACAGAGGACAAAATGAGAGGTTTGCAGAGTGCTGCATTACGAAATGGACTAGAACTTGAAAAAATGGCATAATAAAAGTAGAATATGACTAAAAGAAGCTGTATGACTTTACAAAAAAAAATTGTAATTTTTTTAAAATGATAAAAGTTAGAAAATTATTAGACTTGTTGGAACTGTTTCTCCTTCGGATGAATTTTGTTTTCTTAAAATTGACAATCTAAATTTTATTATTTTTAATAGATTAATAGAAAAGCTTACCTTGGTTGGCACTTTTGCTGTAAGTAGAAGTATCCTGCATGGTGAAAATACCTACAAAATATTAAATATTGTAGTGCTGTAGTATTGTACCAACAATTGTAGTGCTGTGTAATATTTCTGATGACTCATTATTCTTTTAAAAGTTATTCACAGAGTTTTTAGAAATATTCCACAACCATTGACACTTTCGTTGGAGAACCTGCCATATGGCTTCTTTCTTATCTCTCAGACAGCGCCATCTGGCATTATCTGCACATGCACATTGAATATGCTATCAAAAATTTCATGCTACACAGGGGGATAGTTCTGAAATAACTTTCCACAGCTTAAGTGTTAAGACACACTGAAGAATTAATTTTGTAAAAGTTCCAAATTTGCTACTATTCGAGCAGTTCTGTAAAGATATACAGGGTGTCCCGAAAAGATTGGTCATAAATTATACCACAGATTCTGGGGTCAAAAATAGGTTGATTGAACCGCACTTACCTATATACAATAGTGCACACAAAAAAAGTTACAGCCCTTTGAAGTTACAAACTGAAAATGGATTTTTTTCATATATCGAAAACTCTTAGAGATTTTTTATTGAAAATGGACATGTGGCATTCTTATAGTAGCAACATCTTAAAAAGAAATTAAAGTGAAATTTGTGCACCCCACAAAAATTTTATGGGAGTTTTGTTCCCTTAAACCCCCAAACTTTTGTGTATGTTCTAATTAAATTATTATTATTTCACTATTAGGTAAACACAATATTTTTAAAACTTTTTTGCCTCTTAGTACTTTTTCAATAAGCCAGTGTTTATCGAGATATTTTGAATATTTGTCGAATCCACCACATATTTGTATATGGTTAAGTACGATTATAGAGAGCTGTTAATAATCTGAAAATTTATTTATAATTTACATTATTAGGTATATTTTGAAAAAGAAGCCACATCTCGATAAAAGGTGACTTATCAAAAAAAGACTAAGAGGCAAAAAAGTTTTAAAAACACTGTGTTTACCTAATGGTACCACAATGATAGTTTAATTGGAACATACACAAACATTTGGAGGGTTTAAAGGAACAAAACCCCCATAAATTTTTTATGTAAACATATTAAAAAAGAAGCCGCATCCCGATAAAAACTGGCTTATCTAAAAAATACCAAGAGGCAAAAATTTTTTTAGAAACGTTGTGTTTAACTAATGGTACCACAATAATGAATTAATTGGAACGCCCAATGAATTAATAGGCCCAAGCATTCTAGTAAGGGGAACATTTGTTTGATTTGTCGTATTTTTTGTTAGAATTCCTTTCATTATTCTGTACTAACATTATCTTTAATGCATGATCATTCCTCCTTGGAATTTCCCTCTTATCTAATCTAACCATAATGAGAGTAGATAAGGACTTGCACTGTGACTTAATGCAATTATAATCCAAATTGTTACCAAATAAGTATCTTTTTACTTCATCAAAACCATCAAATTTTTCCACAAAAGGTACACAGACCATATGTGGTCTGTAAACAGTGAACCTGTCTGTGGTCTATGGTTTTCTCCTCAAATTTTATAAAGTGAATTATATACTAGAGGCTGAAATATAAAATAATAATGAAAGAATCAAACTAAATAAATATATAAATTTATTTACAAACTTAAAAATTACTCTTATAAAAATCTAAATTATATACAAGTTTCTTCAAAAATATTACAACTGTATGTACAAATGACTGTATGTTAAGGGGGTAGGCGCATCTTGATCCAATGCTATTTAAATGCATTCATTTTTTTTGCATCCTGAGAAAACTAGTATGTATTTTTGAAAAATTTAAATGCAGAATGAAAGATTACATTATTACTGAGTGCCGAAAGTCCCTTAGAATAAACTAAAAGTTTCTTTTGAATGAAATATTTAAAATTAAAAATCACACTAAATTTTCTCTTTTTTTCACCCCTGTAACTTATTAACATAAACATAGTAGAAGTTTTCAGGGACTTTCGGCCCTCAGTAATAATGTAATCTTTAATTCTGTTTAAATTTTTCAAAAAATACTTTTATTTAATTAGTTTTAACTAAATTAGTTTTTTAGGATTTGAAAAAAATGAATGCATTTAAATAGCAATAGACCAAAATTTTGCCCCTAGCCCCTTAACCCAGATCTAATTGTCAATAACCAAAATAAAGCAGTCAAAGAATTCATATATCTATGGACATTGGTTAACCCCAATAATAACTTATCAGGGGTAATAAAAAGCTCATCATAAATTGCAAATAGATGTTATGATGGTCTATCAAAGTACTTAGCTAACAAAAAAACTGTCGGTCTTAAAAAACTAGTACAAGACTGTATAGAATACTAATAATTTCAGTTCTCAGATATGGATCAGAGGCAGGAACCCTAACCAAAACAGGTGAATCCTCTCTATTGACTTTTGAGAGAACAATACTATATTTGGAGTGGTCTGTGAAAACAGAATACAGAGGCATAGACATAACTTTGAACTACAGAATATCTACAAGCATAAGTTTGATGGAAAATATATTACCACTATAAGTGAAACCATCTGCATTAGGCAGGACATGTAGCCCAGGACTAAGAAAGGAACATAATAAAAAAAATTTTAACAGTGCAGCCAGTGGGAATAAGTAGACAGGGCAGACCAAAGCTGAGGTGGATCAACATGAAACCACAGGATGTTGAGAAGATTGCTGTAAGGGACAGAACAGAATGGTGCAGAAAGCTTGAGGCCTTCTCAAAATAATTAAAGAATGTCAGAAATACAAACAAAAATACCAAAATAGGTGCCAGTAATAAACACAAAGGATAACAGTAACACATGTTAGGCATAAGATATTTTAAATGTTTTCAATGAAGACCAAATTCTTTTCAATATGTGAACTTATTGCCACCTTTAACAATTTCATCATTAGATGTCATTTCATTCCATTATACATTGGAAATTTCATAACGGCTGTCCCAAGTAGAAACACTGTAAGCGCCAATTCGAAAAATGTTCACCAGAGTAGAAAACGTAAAGGACTCAACTTTTCAAATTACTATTTTCTTTTAAATAAAAGTGAGCACACATTAATTTAATAAAAAATACTCCTGTTTTTTAGTAAATATTTTTATCTCTGAATTTTATTTCCTGACTAGGTTTTGAACACATACAGTGTTTTTATTTAGGAAATCTGAAAATATAGTATAAAATTTCCCACTTTTTAAAGATATTAAGTACCACAAATGATACTTTATTCAAGTTCCTTTAACAAATATATAACAAAATGCAACAATTAAATGGTCAGTGTCTGGGTCATGTAATTGCTGTCATCCAGGGTTATGGAAAAGCTTGTCCACTAGTGTCTCTGAGACTGACCAATTACGCCAAAAAGATCATCTGTTTTCAGGCATCAAAGAAATAAGTTTCTCTATTATTTTTGTATAGGTACATATTTATACAAATTATATTAAATTCTCTATATAAACAACTTATATTATGCAGTTTTTAATAAAAAATTTTCCTTTATTCTTATAACTTTGTATACCTATTTAATATTTATATTAAGGTTTAGTTTTACAGCTTGTAGTTTTTTTTTTATTAATTTGGGCTATTATAAAGTTATCTTACTCAAAATTCAGCCGACTTACAAGTGAAAAATCGACTAAATTCTGTAATTTTGCAATGTTTCTGCAGCATCTGTGTTTCTAATTATTGGTCAAGGTTTACCAAACATTATTTTGTAGATTTTTTTAAGAACCAAATTAATTTCGTAAAGACTTTATATTTGTTACTTTACGAATTATAATTACTTAAACAATTAAATTGTTTATAAAATTCTCGTCACTTCCGGCTCAAAAGAAAGTTATAAATTCGAATTCAGCAGGTCAAAATATTATTCGATTTTTATTCATATTTGATAATTAATTGGTAACACCCAGTTTAATTTTAAAAATATATTTTAAATAATTAATACAATAGGTAAACTTAAATATTTTATACCTACACAACAAATTTCTACTGCACTTATCACAATAACCATCAATAACTAACAAACAACTAAAAATTGCCTGGGTAATATCAATGGTCTTGGCGAATGTAAAATGTAAACCATGCGATTCCCAGGGTAAATCACTGTAAATCCCAAAAACCAAATAAAAACACTGTATATCCCGTATTTATAGTGTTTATACTTGGGGGTATGGATATAATGTGTTTTAAATTGGTGAAGGGAAGATGGAATGTGATATAATGTGTTTCATAGCAATGTTAAATTGTAGTTCTACTAATTTTTTATTTTTTTCTTCCTTGGTAATTGGTAGATAACAACGCCCTAAATCCAAAAATGCAATAAAAGTGATTTTGAAAAAAATGGATATGTAGTGTTTCTACTTGGGGCAGCCGAATTATGCCACTATGAGTTCATCATTAGCAAAAAAATTATTGATCATTTAGTTTACATATATCCTCATATTGAACTCCACTAACTTTCCTCCCTTTTAATACCCCATTGTGTATTTCAATGTCTACACAAAAGTTTTTCTCATCAACATTTAACAAAATAGCGGTTTCACCCCTATAAGCACCATTAACAACTTTAACCAGTTTTCCTAAAGCTGGTATTACAGTTTCCAAATGTTCCTGGTCTATTTTAATTTTTTTTCCACTATCAATAAGTTTCACTATAGCTACATACTTGTCAATCACTTGTCTCACTACACCCTTTTCTTTATAATATTCGTCACCCAAATTTCTAGTAATTATTTTCACTATAATATCTTCCGTTATCCAGTAGTCTTTTCTGTTTCTCTTCTCCTTCTTATTTTCTTCAGATTCCCTAAGTTCGTCTAAAGCTGACTTCTTTTTCTCTTCAAGTTTCCTCTTTTTTGTATCCGAAGGAATGGAACTTGGAGCTTTAAACACATTTTGTACAACAGGTGCTACTAATCTATCGTTTTTTAATTTAATATCTAATTTAAGAACCTCTTCTTCATTTTCCCTCACTAATTCTGTATAGATTGGTTCCACTGATGGCCCTGCCTTCTCTTGTGCTAATCTAGCCTGCTTCTCTACAAACTCTATTTGCTTCTCTTCATCGTTCTTATCCATTTTCTCTTTTTTCTTTTTCGATTCTGCCTTTTCTACCGTCTCGGGACTTCTATCTATGTAAGTGATGTACCAACCTTTCTCTGTTTCGTCAACAACAGCTTGTCCAGTTTTACCTAACCATTTAACAAATCCAGTAAGTGTCACCCATCTAGTACCATTCATGTGGACATGATCCCTGTCATGTATGTATTCTTGATAGACTCTGTTAGCATTGACTCTTTTTGTACCAAATTGTCTTCGAAGGATCTCCATATATCCCTTCGCGAAATCAAATGAGAAGTCATCTATATACTTTTTGGAGTTGTCTGCAAACAACAGTAGTTGTCTTTGGTGAGATTCAGAGGTTGTATGGCACTTGAAACCATTTTCATCTCTGCACTGTTTCTGACACATTTGACAATACCATCGAAGCTTTTGCAGACCTTTGGCTTTCATTTTATTTGCCAGGTACTTGGGAGTACCTACTTCTGCCTTTTTACCCATTTTATCGAATTATTTCTCAATTATTATTAAAGAACACAAAAATAGATCAACCTATTTGTTGACAAAACCACACCAACCTGAAGTTAGCTGCACTTGTTGACAGTGACATGTAAATAATACAAAACTAAATTCCCTAGGTTTTGGTGGATAATTCAAATGTGGTTAATTATTGATTAGTCACATAAATAATAAAAAAATTATATTTGGAATATGATAAACTTACCAAAACTCTATTTTCAGTCTTGTCACCTTTGGTTTCCAGTCGGACCACATTTTTAAATAGAATTTTTACTTTGTTGCCAACTGAAGACTTAATACTTTCTGAAAATGAAAATAAACACTAAATAAAATATGTTGAAAGTTATTAGAACAATAATAAAGCGGGATATACATTTTTTCGTTTCAAAATTAGTGAAATTGTATATTACTACTGGATAATACAGCTAAATTCATAAAAACTTTATATTTGTGACGAGAATCACATAATTTTGTCTTTTACTTTGTAATTTATCATAGAAATACATCTAAAAGTGTATCATATTCAAATAAGAAACACTATGCAAAGATACATAATATAATTGTTTTGAATACATAATATTATTTCTTTTGCATTCAATAATAATTAACTATGTTAATGAGCCTTTTACAGTCCTTATGCGGTGACAAGATGTTAAATAAGAGGTCAATGGGTCATTGTATCAGAGATCATAAAAATTTATTAACTAATTAATTCCGAGAATAATCTATTTGCCATAAATCATAGTAGCCTTCAAGAATTAATTAGGAGAATGAGTCATAGATACACAACTAATTGAATAAGCGTAATCCTTGATAAATATAGAATGATATTTATACAACATTCTAATTTTATGTAAACAATAGTAAACAATTCGCGAAATTATTGTCAGTATGACACTCCCCTTCGAGCACCAAACTACAAAAAAATTGTTGAAAATATCAGAGAAAATCTCCACTTACCATTTAGATCTTTAGTGAGCTGTGATCTGGTAGACATACTTTATAAAAACACAACACAAACACATGAAAAATTTTATATTATCATTTTAATTAAAAACAATTCTGATTTTTGCACTAAATGTTGCTGTCACTGTCATTATTTCCAAGTGTTTCCAAACCAGTGTTGCCAGAGGCCAGATAAATTTTTGTAAATGCACCGGAATGACTGGAATAGTGACACAAAATGTACTAAACCAACATATTTTATACTAAAACTTAAAAAAACGTCGTTTAATGTTATTTGAAGCAAATTTCTTATATCACAAAATTTTAGGTTTTTACTTTAGGAGACTAGTATCAAAAGTTTGGTTGTTAATTGTATCAAATTGGTACAACTCTGGCAACGCTGTTCCAAACTTCAGGATGTTAGTAGGTTTTTGTGTTTTGATATGCCCTATGTCACAAACGGTGAGGTTTGGTTGGTCGAAATTGTTTACGTTTTTTGGGTGATAACTGTTGGCTGCCATTAATCGCTGACAGTGTATAGTCAACCTATACTCCGGTTGGTTTTCATTAAAATGTGGATTTTGATCTGAACATAATTTAATTTTAGATTTCTGTTATCTGTAATTTTTAATAGGAAATACACACAATTTTAATTGAAACTACGTTTATTCTAATAATTAATGGATTCGACCGTTACTTGATGGAAGTTCATTTTATCTAACAATAAAGCACTGGAAACTTTCGCTTTCAGTAGGTACTTCCACAAAATCTAATTGTCACTACAGCTGTTTCGGCATAGTGCCTTTTTCAAGTGAGTTATTTTACAATGTCTCTGCAGTTTAAAGTGTCTAACTGAATAGGTTGAAGAGTGGGGAGCTGTTTGTCTCAAGTTGGTCATTCAGAATTATATCTGTATATGTTTCAATTTATTGAAATGCCTTTATTTCGAATATGAAGAATTTTAAACTGTTCATTAAAAGAATGATTATGATCTAGAATTCTAGAACAAAGGTTCTCAACCTGTGGTACTACATATACCACTGGTGGTACATACCTATCATTATTTGAGGTGGTACACAAAAACAGCCAAAATCTAGCATATTTGTATTTAATTAGATTACCTGGCTCGATAGGTATTTCAGTGAGATACGGTACCAAATATAATTAAAATATTTTCGTGGTAGGTATGTCTTCTTCTTCTTCTTCTTCTTCTTCTTCTTCTTCTTCTTCTTCTTCTTCTTCTTCTTCTTCTTCTTTTTTTTCTTCTTCTTCTTCTTCTTCTTCTTATACAATCCACTAATGGATGTTTGCGATCACGTTTGACCATTTTTCTCTATCCCTTGCAGTATGTATTAGGTCTTAGGTCTCCTATGTTTTTAGTCCTGTCCATTGTATGACATTACGGAGCCATGACATTTTCTTCCTGCCCACTCCCCTTCTTTCTTCAATCTTTCCTTCAATTAAGGTTTGCAGAAAGTATCTTTCGTTTCTAATTAGGTGCCCCAGGTATGCCGTTTTTCTTTGTTTAATTGTGTATAGCAGTTGTCGTTCTGTACCAATTCTTCTCAGGATTTCTTCATTTGTTATTCGTACGGTCCAGGGAACTTTAAGGATTCGTCGATAAATCTACATCTCAAATGCCTCTAACTTATTCATTGTGTTTATTTTTAAAGTCCATCCCTCCATGCCATATAGGAGCACCGACCATATATAGCATTTCGTGAATCTTAGTCTTAGGTTCAGGTCAAAGTCAGAGCTCGTAAAGACGTTTCTAAATTTTATGAATGCGCTTCTGGTCTTTTCTATCCGACATTTAATTTCCATATCCGACATCCAGTCTTCACATAGCCAGGTTGCCAGGTACTTAAACTTTCTTATGAGCTCTACATCTTGGTTGTTATATGCTAGTCTTGCATTTTGATGTTGACATAATTGACGGCTGATTATAAGGAACTTCGTTTTTTTTATGTTGATGCTAAGTCCCATGTTCTCGCTATGCTCTCCAATTTTATTAAGAAGGTTTTGGAGGTCTTCTATATTGTCTGCTATTAAGACCGAGTCATCCGCATATCGTATATTGACCCAGGTACCATTTACTTTGATGCCGCTTTCGCATTCCTCAAGAGCTTCCTGGAAGATACTTTCTGAATATAAATTGAACAGTAGTGGGGAGAGAATGCATCCCTGTCTTACACCTCTGAGAATTTTTTGAGCTTGCGTTGTTTCATTATCCACCTTGACGACAGCTGTTTGATTCCAGTAAAGAGCTTGTATGCAACGAATGTCTTTTTGATCTATGTCGAGTTGTTTTAGTATATGTACGAGTTTATGATGTTGTACTCGCTCGAACGCTTTTTCATAATCTATAAAGTACATCATTACATCTTTCTTTTGATCGTAGCAGTTCTGAGCTAGCACTTGGATTGCAACTAGTGCTTCCCTGGTACCCAGGCCTTTTCGAAATCCAAATTGTGAGCAACCAATAACCTTATCGCATTTTGTGGAGATTCTGTAGTGAAGAACTTTGAGGAATACTTTTAAAGAATGGCTCATCAGACTTATCAGTCGGTGGTCTTGACACTTTGTTGCGTTGTTCTCTTTTGGCAAAGGGATAAAGGTAGATACAAGCCATTGGACAGGGAATTTTCCTTTTTTATAGATTTTGTTGAAAAATCTTTGGAGTTTCGTAATTCCTTCTTTATCTAACAATCTGAGTAACTCAACAGGAATTTGATCAGTTCCAACTGCTTTCCCGTCTTTTGAGGTATTTATTGCTCTAGTAATTTCTTCAATTGTGATCTCGGGACCAGATAGGTTGTTAATATCTTTCACTTGTTCCTGAACGACTTCTATCTCAGGCCTCTCGTTTGCAAAGAGATTTTTGATGTATTTTTCCCATACGAGTTTCCTCTCTCTATCATCTTGTGCCATTTTTCCTTGTTCATTTTCTAAGTTAGAAAACTTATTTTTTCTGTATATTCCAGCTACCTCCTTTAGTTCCTTATGTAGATTGTGGTCATCATGTTGTTTTTGTAACTGTTCCATTTCCTCACACTGTTTCTTTAGCCACTTATTTTTTGCAGTTCTTATCTCTCTTCTTATACGTTGTTGTTGTTCTCGATATTTGTCTCGGTTCCCTTGGTTTTTATGTTTTCTTCTTTCTTCGAATATTGCCAGGATTTCGTCAGTCATCCAACTTTTCTTTTGTATTTTTTGTTTATAACCTAATTCTTTTTTAACTGTATCCGTCATTGTTTCCTCTATGGCTCTGTATGTGTTATCCAAATTAACTTCTCTTTCTAGTTCTACTTTTGTATCCTTTGTTAGTTCTTTGCTTAATTTCATACTTAATTTTCTTCTGGTATTCTCATCTTTAAGTTTAGCATAGTCTATTGTTGGTTTTGGTTTGCGTCTCCTCATATTAGTGATTTTTATTTTTATTTCTGCTAACGAGAAGGACATGGTCTGATGGGACATCGGCGCCAGGGTATGTACAAGTTCTAGTTATTGATGATCCAAATCTTTTGTTAACCATTATGTAATCGATCTGGTTTCGAACTATACTCTCGGGGCGGTCCGCTGGGGCTTTCCATGTATATAAGCGTCTAGGTGGTAGCTTGAACCAGGTATTAGATATTTTCATATCTTCCTCTTGGCAAAATTGATATAGTCGTTCGCCTCGGTCATTTCTCTCTCCCAGGCCGTACGGGCCTATTAAATCGTCGTCTCTACCTCTCCCTATCTTGGCATTAAAGTCGCCCATTATGAGGTTTACATCGTGTCTCTTAACATTACTAAGAAGTTGTTTAAGTTCTGCGTAGAACATTTCTATATCTTGTTGAGTCCGATGTTGAGGCATAAACCTGAATTATGTTGATATTGACTGGACTGGCTTTCAGTTTGAGTAAGGCCATGCATACGGTCTGAGAGTGGGAAGAACTGTATTACCGATGCAGATAATTTGCTTGTGATTATTATACCTACTCCCTTTCTGTGGTTTTTATCCTGGTAGGTATGTACATGACTTAAAAACGTTGAGAACCACTGATCTAGAAGGTGAATTGCGTATGTAGAATCTGTTTTTCTATTGTTGAAAGCCCTTTTTTGTTCTGTTATCCGTTTGCAAACGGTTCTGCCAGTTTGACCGATGTAAAGTTTTTGCACAGTCACCACATGTCAGTTTGTAAACACCACTCTAATTGCTTTCTCTTTCTGCTTTTATTTGTTCTTAATGTATATTTGCTTAAGTTGTTGCTAGTTCTGAAAGCTGGTATTATTCCTTTCTGTTTTATCTATTTGGCATATTAAAAGGTTTCCTGGTTTAAAAACATAACAGAGTATTTGTACACTCGTATTCGTGTACAGATTTTCCAATAGCTTTCTCTAGAGAAATGTTAAATATGAGGCACGATAGGTTATCTCTCCGTCGAAATCCTATTTGTGTCTTGAAAATTCGATACTCATTTCTGCACTCTAACTTTACACTGTTAGTAAAGTTAGAGAGGGTTACTGAATGTTGAGAGGATTGCTTTCACTAATTTCACTAAGTGTATTGGGATATCGAATTCTACCATGGTTTTGTATAGTGCGTTTCTTTGTACTGATCATAGGCACATCTAAAATCCTAGAATTCTTTCTGTTTGGGCCTTAAAATTCTTTCTTCCATTTCCTGGTTTTAACTTTACATTTTCTGTGATTAATTTTCTTTTGTCTGAGATGCGTCATATGTAAACGTAAAAACTTTATAGAAACTTAAATTAAATACAGGTCGTGGTAAAATATTATTGTCCTGATGGTCCATTAGAATAATTTTACAGCAGGTTAGGGGTAGTAGGCACTACCTTACATTATAAAGCTAATAATACATGTTAAACATTTTATTGTGTAAACCAATCACAAGATACTGTAGTGAAGTTAGGTTGTAAGTATTTGTTACTTGATTGGTGCAATCAAATGACATTGTTCACATTTGAAATGTCAGCTAATGTCAAATTTCATACAAATAAATATAGAAAAAAAATCTACTTTTTTGATTATTTGCGACTGCAACGTGCAGGTGCAGTAAAAAACGAATTAATCAGTTGATAGTTAGGTAATTGCGTAGTACGAGTATTTTACTGGTTTTTTTAGATATACAAAGCAGTTCTAGTCAGATGAAAACAATTATTCCTAAAATATTAATAGCCTGTGAACTATGTCCTTTATAATTATTCCTTTAAATAGGAGGATAGGAGTTAGAAGTAAGTAGATTTTTAATAAAACATTAAGAAAATATTGTAATGTATTCTTTAATATATGAGCCCAAACAACTAAATGTTGGGACAAACGAATATTTATTGAAAACGTTCATCTTCACAACCTTGCTGATTGAATTAAAGAAGGAGATCAACAATACATTAACACGTTAAGCGCCAGACACAATATTGAAAAAATGCCACCCGGGCAAAGGCATTTAGTCATAGCAGTTTCATCAATACACAGTGGTCTCTAGGGACCTCCATGGAGTATGGGTAACTTCCTATGGTTCTTAATGGTGCCATGGTGCTTAACGTGTTTTAAAGTCTATCATTAATAATAAAGTATTGAAATGGCCTTTTTCTATAAACTTTGAATTACAGTGTTGGCAGAAGAAAACGAAAATATTGCATAATCTTATGGCAAGTGGCTGTTCAGACAATTCAAGAAATTACACCTTTTTAATGGGGGTTACGTCACCACGTGCCTTTACAACCATGACAGTCCTGACCGACATGGTTCTTATTAAGGATTGACACAAATCAGGGTAGAAACTATCCTATATTCACCTAATTTTCTCGTCAAATTGGCAACAGTTCTCTTGGAATCAATACACAGTTTATGTTTCATCTTGTGTCATAATGTCTCAATTACATTAAGGTCTACACTGTTCGAAGACCATGAGAGGACTTTAACACCTTGGTTGCGTTTAGAGATATTTATAAACTTCCTTGAGTTCATTACTAGGCATATACAGGGTGTAACAAAAATACAGGTCATCAATTAAATCACATATTTTGCGACCAAAATAGTTCGAATGAACCTAACTTACCTCGGTACAAATATGCACAGAAAAAAAGTTATAGCCCTTTGAATTTACAAAATGAAAATCGATTTTTGCGAATATATCGAAAACTATTAGAGATTTTTTATTGAAAATGGATATGTGGCATTCTTATGACAGAAGCATCTTATCGAAAAATTATAGTGAAATTTGTGCTCCCCATAAAAATTTGATGGGGGTTTTGTTCCCTTAAACCCCCCCAAACTTTTCTGTACGTTCCAATTAAATTATTATTGTAATACCGTTAGTTAAATTCTATATTTTTAAAACTTTTTTGGCTCTTAGTATTTTTTCAATAAGGCAGTTTTTATCGAGTTGCGGCTTCTTTTTTAATATGTTTACATAAATATTTTATGGGGGTTTTGTTCCTTTAAACCCACCAAATGTTTGTGTACGCTCCAATTAAACTATTACTGCGATACCATTAGTTAAACAAAATGTTTTTAAAACTTTTTTGCCTCTTTGTATTTTTTCGAGAAGGCACCTTTTATCGAGATATGGCTTCTTTTTTAATACGGTTCAAAATATACCTAAAAATGTAAATCATACATAAATTTTCATATTATTACCAAGTCTCCAAAATCGTACTTAACCATATACAAATATGTGGTGGATTTGACAAATATTCAAAATATCTCGATAAAAACTGACTTTTCGAAAAAGTACTAAGAGCCAAAAAAGTTTTAGAAATACTGTGTTTAAGTAATGGTACTACAATAATAATTTAATTGGAACGTACACAAAAGTTTGGGGGAGTTTAAAGGAACTAAACCCCCATAAAATTTTTATAGGGTGTCCAAATTTCACTATAATTTTTTCTTAAGATGCTACTGTCATAAGAATGCCATATGTCCTTTTTGAATAAAAAATCTTTAATAGTTTTCGATATATTGAAAAAAATCGATTTTCATTTTGTAACTTCCCAAGGGTTGTAACTTTTTTTATATGCACATTTGTACTAAGGTAAGATGACCTGTATTTTCGTTACACCCTGTATATGTTCGTAGTGAACCTTTGCCACAGTGCATTACTACACAGTCGATGCAGCCACTCGTTAGTGTAATATGGAGTCTATTTGTCTTGTAAGGCAGCCAAGGTGTTAATGTTATTGTCTGCAAACCATTTTTAGTTGTTTCAGCCATATGGCATGCAACACCATCCTGCTGGAATATAAAATTCAAGTCCAAGTAGAGATCGTGAGCACTTAGTACAAATCTATGTTTAAAATTTTCTTGATACTTTGCTGCATTAATTGTGCCTTTCACCACCTCATATCTTCCTAGACCAGCTAATGACATGCACCCCCAAATTCTAGTTGCTTTGGTAAATTTCACAGTTCTTTTGAGGCAATCTTTATGGAATGCTTCATTTTTACTTCTGATAACCTGTTTTCAAAAGTCTCCCACACAAACATCAAATTTTCATTTGTCACTGATAACTCTAGACCAGTCATCAACAATCTAGGAATTTTTTGATCTTGCCCATTTGAAGTGATTTTTTTTCTGCTTCTCTGTTACCATAGGTTTACTTTCGTCAAACACATTATGAGTAATGTAAAAATTACAAAGTCAATAAAAAAATTATAATTCTACCTTATATAAACCTAGTCCTGATTGATGTGTCCATTTTCTGCAGCACTCCCTTGATAATTTTTTCCCATTTCTGCGTTCCATTGTGCCGTCATAGCTTGTCAAGTGTTATGATGGACATGTTTGCAAATTCTCATTAGTAATTGTCGATCCTTATTAGACATAATTCCTGGTCTACGCAAACCCGTGCCTTTATGTTGGCACTCGCACGATAATGCTTAAGTATGTCCGCAACTGTAGACTTAGCCAGATCTAATTCTTCAGAAATACCTCATATTTTTTTACCTTGACAATATTTTTTAATTATAATTTGATGAAATTTAGTAGTAGTTTAATGTTCCCCTGGCCATTTTGGAATAAATATTTTATCAGAGCTTTTCGCTAGAAGTTTGTCAGGAGTACCTGTTAAGGTTACATTTTATGATAATTTAATGTCAAAATTATGTATTTTATACACAGTAACCAGATAATTCCGAAAATTTAGTTGCCAGCATATTATGCAGTATTTTCGTTTATTTTCCGCCAATAATTCAAAGTTTATAGGAACCAAGCCATTTTAATATTTTATTATTAATGGTAGACTTTTATGTATTGTTGATCTCGTTTGTTAATTCCATAATAGTCCAGGGCGCATCTGTTTTGAGATGGACGTTGAGAGGTGACTCATATTTTTTTGCAGAAATTTCTTGGAATTAACTCCTATAGTAATAATTGATTATCCTCCCACTCAAAAATGTGCGGAACATTGTTTAAATAATCAAAAGGTTGAAAAATGAAGGAAAAAATCGATTATTTTCTTCGTTTTTTGATTATAACTTTCAAAGTATTCACTTCCGAGAAAGGTTGTACTGATATAAAAGTTGCGTAATTAAATTTCCTACAATATAGGATTGGTTCCAAATTTTAAAAATTGTCACCCTTGTTGCAAAATAGCAATAATTGCGAAAAAACCACAAAAAAACAAGTACAGTGGAACCCCGTTAACTCGGATTAATTGGGACCGCGGCCGATCCGGGTTATCGAAAATCCGGGTTAGCCGGAGAAAATGGTAAAAATTAATAAAATATGGTATGCTTACAGATAAACTCCGTTATAATTGTCACACAGACACTGGTAAACCACGTTCGCATTCCACACAAAACCACACATACAAAGCGTCGTCAAAAGTCTCATTCTTAGCTTTATTAGCTTTGCACCGATTAAACTGTCTTTTGTTATCATTTTGAAAAAAAAATTCTTCGATTTTAGTTCTATTTTTCTTCCAATCCGATACTGTAGATGTACCGACACCATAATATAATGCTACAAGATTCACCTTTATCAATTCTACTTAATGCTTCTAGTTTCTTTTCCATTGTCACTACAACATTTTTACGTTTTGTTGCCCTTATAGACAAAAGACACGCAAACACAAAATCTGAATAAATTTACGAACGATTACAAAACGGAAGCGAACAATAATACGACTTTACTACACACAATACCGTCTCTGATGTTATGTTATTTAATAACAGTGATGACTAAGACCATTGTTAAAAAAAGAATTTTAATAGTCTTTTCTAAACAATGCTAACACAGACAGTTTCAAAAAAATTAAGGATAATACAGGTTCCTGTTGTTTTCGACAATGAATGTGGTGTACCATGAGTCATTTTTACTATGCTATATGTAGTTCAATCCGGTTCCATTATCTCTCAAATATTATATTACATAGAGTTGGTACAAAACCTCGTGAACCTTGAAAATGCGTATGTATAAACGAAATAAAATGAAGCCAAAAACATACGACTATTTTATTTGCTGCGAATTGCGCGACAGGGTCCCATCTGCACCCTGATATTTTCAGTAATGTCGGATTCATCAATCGTTTCGTTCGTATATTGACGTCACCAAATGAATGAATTAGGTTCACGAGATTTTGTAATAGCAATACATTTTTATTGTTGAAATGTTTGTCTGATAAAAATCGGTCCGGGTTAGCCGGAGTTCCGGGTTATCGGGGGCCGACTTATCGGGGTTCCACTGTATTTGCATTTTACGTTCTTCAACCATTTATGCTAAACTTAGGACCTTCATATTTTACCCAGAAAAACTTTATGATATAATAAAACAATGCTGTAAATTTCATTAAGATCGGTTCAATAGATTTTGCAAAATAAATTTTGTAATCCAGGTTTCGCAAAAAGAATTCATTTTTTCAAAATGTTACAGGACTGAAAATAAAGCAGATAGCAAGTTGAATTTTTTTTTGCACATAGAAGAATATTGTACCTTTCATTTGCAATTTGCAAAATAAAATCCATTAACTACCACGACGTCAGAAATTTTTTAAATAAACATTAATGTTTGGTGCTACGCACAGGACAGCAGTGTTCATTTCACACAAGTTGATTTCCACCAAAATTTCTTCCAATCTTTATCTAATATATTATTTTCTTACTCTATATTTTGTTCAAATGTGTCTGTATTTTGTTGTATTTTAATATTTTAATTCCACAAAAATCAAACTAATTTGATTATTGTTTGTAAAATATTGTTTAAACGATCGCATATGTTTAAAAATATTAAAATGTTATTCTCTAACTTAAAATATATGGACAAAGAAAGTTTTTGCCAAAAAAGTGTTATTTCAAAGGACAGGGTATGTGTTTTTATTTTGCAATAAACACATTTATTTATTTATATCGAAATGTACTAAAAATTAAAATTTATCAATCATTATCAAAGGTCATTGGAATGCCCAATCAGAGCAAACTATCCGCTGTCCTGCTCTTAGCACCAAATAATAATGTTTATTTAAAAAAATTCCTGACGCCGTAGTGATTAACCGATTTTAATTTTGAGAATTGCAAATGAAAGGTACAGTATTCTTCAATATCAGCTTTCAATATCAAAGTACTTTCAATATCATGGTTTTCAGCTTGATAACGTGCTGTCATTTGATGGACATTTTGAGTATATAAGTAAAAATTCAAAAAAATTGTATTTTTTCACCAGAATAGCTCAAAATCTGTCGACTGAGACTAAAGTAACTGTATATGATACAATAATACAGCCACACTTTGATTACTGTGCATCGATTGTATATTTATTCAGTCTTAATAAAATTAGTCAGTTACAAAAACTTCAAAATAGAGGGATGCGCATCATATTAAGAGCTAGTAGAATAACGCCAATATTGATTATGTTAAAATCACTGGAATGGTTGTCAGTTCGTCAACGTTTGCATTACCTAACCATGGTTTTTATGTATAAAATATTGAACTCGTTGGCTCCATCTTACTTTCAAAAATATGTTTCTTTTCAGAGAGATGTACATGATTATAATACAAGGGGTACAAATAATCAACATATTGTTGAGTTTAAAAATAGCTTTATGATGAATTCTTTAATTTGCAAAGGGTTTAAAGAATATAATGAACTACCTCTCGATTTAAGAACTTGTAGAAACATTAATACATTCAAGTACAGTTTAAAAAAATATATTATAGAGAATAAGATGTGTTGAATGTATTTGTGTTGCCTTATATGTATACTTATTGTGCTTACATTAATCGCATTAATATTTTATTCAAATGTTTGTGGCTTTCGATATTGACATTTTAATTAGTTTGAGTTTTTTACTTTTTAAATTTTAAATTATCAAATGTTTGTGGCTTTAGGTATTGACATTTTAAATTAGTTTTAGTTTTTTACTTTTTAAATTATGTTATGGACTATATCAATACTTGTATTGTTTTGACTATATGTACTTTAGCATGTTTATATTAGGTTATCCTATTTCAAATAAAGTATTATTATATATTAATATGTAAAAAAAATCAACTTGCTGTCTGCTTTATTTTCAGTCCTGCCACATTTTAAAAAAATGAATTTTTTTTGCGAAAGCTGGATTGCAAAATTTATTTTGCAAAATCTATTGAACCGATCTTAATGAAATTTACAGTATTGTTTCATTATATCATAATGTTTTTTTGGGTAAAATATGAAGGTCCTAAGTTTAGCATAAATGGTTGAAAAACATAAAATGCAAATACTTGTTTTTATGGTTTTTTCGCAATTATTGCTATTTTGCAACAAGGGTGACAATTTTTAAAATTTTTAACGAATCCTATATTGTAGGAAATTTAATTACGCAACTTTTATGCCAGTTCAACTTTTCTCGGAAATGAATACTTTTAAAGTTATAATCAAAAAACGAAGAAAAAAATCGAATTTTTCCTTAATTTTTTGACATTTTGATGATTTAAATAATGTTCCGGACCTTTTTGAGTGGGAGGATAACTCAAATATTATTGCTTGAGTTATTTTCAAGCAATTTCTGCAAAAAAATATGAGTCACCTCTCAACGTCCAAATGTACTAATATTTTTACAGATGCGCCCTGGTCTATAATTAAAATTGTGAAAATGGATGTTTTGAATAAAATTTCGTATCTCCGAACATTTATTTGTTAGGGTCCGTATATAATATAATCGTTATCGTCTCCAACACAAAAATCTCTTTACAGACTCTGAAGCTCGCTCGTGTTGAAAGTGAAAAGAATTGTGCCTATCAAGATGTCCGATCAAAGTGTAAGTGACGAGTTTGTGAGAAACATTGAAGATCTGTTAGTGAAAGGAAAAATATCTGAAGTTATACTACTGTTTTCTGCCTCAGAAAATACTGCTAAGATCAGTAGATGTTCCTGTGAACTAATTTCAACCCTTATCAAACATCTAAAAGACGTAGATACAAATTCGGAACTGTTTTTAAATACTAAAAAACTCTTAAATGCTGTTATAGTGATGTCGTGTCCCGAAGAAACAGTGTTACAGATACTGGAAGAAATAGAAGAGGCGGACAGTGATATTAAGTTCCAAGCTCTATTAGAACCTTTATTGCTAGTTCTTTCAAAGATACGGAAGAAAAAATCATTATTTCTTGCTTGGGCATTAAATGCTGTACATAAATATTTTTTGAAGTATGCTATACCAGAACCTGCGAATTTACAAGGCAAAGAAAAGATGCTGCTAGATGATAATGATGAAACTAAGGCTATTAATGAAATTTATAAGACTGTGTTAGGTTTTTATGAAAAGTTGAATCTTGATTTTTTAGATGACTTAGAATTTTTAGAGGAAACATCTTTTATGCGACTAAAATTCTTAATACAGTTGTTAGGCAGACCACTAGTGTACTTGGATGTTGAAACATTCGATGATTTTAAGAGTAAAGCTAGATTGTTGTCAGAAAGCATAATTTTTGTGATATTTCAGCTAAGGACTGATCCAGTATCTTTAATAGATAACTGTTTCAATGATTCTGATGACGATTTAAGAATTAGTAAAGCAGATTTAGCTTCTTTGTATTATTTGGTATATACTGAAGGAATAAGCATTTACGGTACACCAAGAGTCTACCATCCAGTTTATTTTTTTCAAAAAAGCCTCTTTTTAGCAACTACGTTTTTGAAAGTTAGCCACGATATTGTTGTAGAAAAGGGACTGAAATTGGCTATGACTTTTCTTGGCCATTTAAAACACATACAGCTGCCTTATATTCTATTAGATTCAGATGATCATGAAGAATTTTGTAGAGCGTTATCAGACGTTATTGTTTACAACGAAAAAGAATCTTTAAGAAAGTTGGGTTTGAACGTCTATACAGTGTATTTATCCTCTTTTGAGACACGAGGATTCTATTTACTAATTTACCACCTTATGTCTATTGTTACACATTCAGGATTGAGGGGTTATTCGATTACATTGTACAAAAATCTCGTAGTGAAAGAATTTCAAACGCAGAAAGATCCCAGTGAGTTTTCTGTGTACGTAAAAGGTAAAAAACTGTTAAGTTTGCTTAAAAGGTTTTGTACTTTAAACGAAGATAGTGATTTGGCTGATTTGTCAGATGAAATAATAGCTTCCTTGAACTTCTTGAGGTATCTAACAATAAGAGATACAGAAAATATTACAGGTATTTGGGATTATCTTCCTGTTATAGACAAAACATACCTGCAAGTTTTACGAAGAGCCATTGAAGTATCTAGAACCAGTTATAAATTTCAAATTATGGAGATTGAAAAAGAAAGAGATTTATCAAAAAAAGCTGATCTGGATATTATGGTTAAGGGTGAGAGTTTGTCACAATTGAGCAAGTCTGAGAAGATACAGAGGTTGAATCAGGTCTGGACAGTCTTTGATGTGATTGATAGTATTTTAAGCAGATTACAGCAGTGTATAGATGCAGGAAAGATATGTTTGAATGAAAATAAGACTAAACAGAATTAGTTTTCATAGTAAAGATGTCTAAGAAATATAAAATATGATATAGTTACAATGTAAGAATACTGTTTTATCTTAAAATGACCCATAAATGTTTCTTAAATTGTTTTAATATCTTTAACATAACTCAATTGGGATGGTTTTTACCCCTGAAAAAAACTTCAATATTTCTTTCTTTGTTGTACTGCTCAGCATTAACTTTCTTGATTTTCTCAATTTAGCAATTTTAAGATTTGAATGTCTTCTTCCAAGGTAACAATATGATTGTAAGGATTCACCTGTTAGTCCAGCCGTCAGAGATCGTCAGAGATTTGATCTTTAAAAACTAGACTCACAAACTGAATTTTCTGAGAATATCTATTTTGGGACCCCAAAAAATGCAAAAAAATTCCACTCCTACCACCAGGCTTCTAAACCCTCCTCGTAGCGGAATAAGGAAAACATTGATTTACTAAGAATCTGTACGTCGTAGAAAAAATATTTCAAGCAAGAAATGTAGCTGATGATTTTAAACAAAAAAGTTTATTAGTACTTTTTGTGTAGAATGAACAGCGAACTGTCAATCATCATTCTCTTTGCCTTATCCCTATGCGGGGTCGGCTTCCCTAATTGCATTTCTCCATACAATTCTATCTTGAGTCATATAATATTAATCCCCTTTACCAACATGTCCTGCCTAATCGTCTCCCCCCATGTCTTCTTTGGTCTTCCTCTCCTACTCCTTCCAGGAATCTGCACTTCAGCAATTCTTCGTATTGGGTGATTAGTGTCTCGACGTTGAACATGACCAAACCATCTCAACCTATGCTCTCTCATTTTGGCATCAATTTGTGCCACACCTAGACTTCCCCTAATATACTCATTTTTAATTTTATCCTTTTTTGTCACTCCACTCATCCATCTAAGCATTCTCATTTCCGCAACATGCATTCGTTGTTCCTCTTTCTTTTTCACTGCCCAACATTCAGTTCCGTACATCATAGCCGGTCTTATGGCTGTTTTATAGAATTTTCTCTTCAACTTCATTGGAATTTTCCTGTCACACAGCACACCACTCGCTTCCTTCCAATTCACCCATCCAGCCCTAATTCTACTGCATGCATCTCCATCTATTTCTCCATTACTCCGTAATACCGATCCCAGCTACTTAAAACGATTGCTTTTTACCATCAGTTCACCATCCAAAGATACCATGTTATTTGTAGTAACTCCATCTTTAAATGAACATTGCAAATACTCTGTCTTTGTCCTACTAAGTTTTAAACCTTTTTCCTCCAGAACTTGTCTCCACTGTTCCAGTTTTTGTTCTAAGTCTCTTTCACTATTTCCTACTAACACGACATCATCAGCATACATTAAGCACCATGGAATGTTACCCTGTAGTTTCTCTGTTATTTGGAAATTTTCTGAAATTTATCAGTCTCTCCCACACCTGTCCTAATACTAGTCGGTACTCCCTCATACATATCCCTCAATCTTTACATATTCACCAGGGACTCCTTTCTTATTGAGTGCCCACCACAGAATCTCTCGAGGAACTCTATCATATGCTTTCTCAAGATCAATGAATACCATATGAGCGTTTGTTTCTTTACTCCCGTATTTTTCCATCAACTGCCTTATAATGAAAATCGCATCTGTTGTTGATCTGCCCTGCATAAAGCCAAACTGATTCTCAGATATGTCGGTCTCTTTACGTATCAATTACTCTTTCCCATATTTTCATGGTGTGGCTAAGCAGTTTTAAAGCCCTGTAGTTTGTACATTGTTGTATCTCCCTTGTTTTTGTCAACGAACAACGAACTGTCAATACGGATGGAGTGGCTCCGTCCCATTCAAACAGTGAAGCGAGATTGCGGCCAACATACAAGTGAGAGGTCCTAGAGAGAGACAGAGCATGCCAGGGAAAATTTGCTATAACCACCACCAGAGTTGCCAGATGTGATCTTATAAATCCTCCACTTAGAAACTGAAATTCCCTCAAATTGAAACTCAAACCCATTAAATTTAAATGTTTGCCGCATTTTAATAAATTAGTAGTTAACTGTAGAGAACAGTAAACCAAAATTATACTACTTATCAATAGAAGGCCCTGGAAATAATTCATAGATCCTATCGTCTTCGATTATATGAGAGTATAATATAGGTACAGTTCTATGTATATACGCAAATTGAATTTACCATAACCCCTTAAAATCCGTCATAATTGTCCCCCCCCCCCCCAACCATTTTTGCTTAGAAAAATTCCTCTAGACGCTTTCAAATTACTCCAAAATTATGGGAAAATACCCCAAGCTGGCAACCCTGACTGCCACGATCAATTTTTTTGTTTACGAAAGATGGCGATTATCTTCTATCCTTCCCTGACTAAACTCTCTCATCCTGGCCGCATTAAATTCACTTCTTGCCCATTCATACGTATTGACAACAGTTCAAGTTCATTGAGAATGAACCATTCTGACAGAAACGTAACCGACCGGCCATTTTGAATGACAATAATTATATGCGCGAAATCAGTTTTTTAAATAAAATTTATATCAACTCAACTCGATTTTTATCATGCGTTTTAAAAGTGAAAAATGCAGCTGTCAGATACAATAATTATAAGTTACCGCAAATGGAAGTTTAAGCAAATCTTCCACAGGTGAAATGGTTTGTAATGTGAAATTCCACGGTGACTCACTGGTCAATGGAAGTGATAAGTTTTATTGATCTTATGAGAATTTAAAAAAAATGGCCAAATTCGCACATTTATTTAACATCTTTGTAGAATCTGACTTCATTTGCGGCAAAATACAAAAGCTGCATACGAAAGCTGCATTCTTGACCTTAAAAACGCATTTTGATTTCTGTTGATAGGACACTCTGATCAAAAGATTTAGAATTTCTACTATTAGGGGAAGCAATAAAGCACTAAAATCTGCCTTACCTCCGAAAAAAAAACGACAAGACGGATTTTAATAATTCTTTTTACATTGGATTCGTGAATGCGCCAGGAAACTTTGTAACCCAGAGCCATATTGAAAAACTGCATACAAAAAATGCATTCTTAAAGTGCATCTCAAACAGACAATAAAAAAAATTCAGAACTCGTCAATTATCGGCAGAGATGAGTTCAATTTTGTTACTCGGGGGGTTTTTGAGGTCGCTGAAAACGAATATGACGTCGAAAGTGATCTCCGGAGTACCTGGTGCCTAGGGTATCTACTGTTTACCTCGTCTTGTGGAGTTTTCGGCAAATTCATTAAAAATTAGTCAAAAATCATTACTCGGGGGTTTAGGGGTCGCTAACGACGAATATGACATCGGAAGTGATTTCCGGAGTACCTGGTGCCCAGGGTACCTATTGTTTACCTCGTCTTGTGGAGTCTTCGGCAAAGAATTTATTAAAAAATTAGTCAAAAATAATTACTCGGGGGTTTTTGGGGTCGCTAACGACGAATATGACATCGGACGTGTTCTACGGAGTACCTGGTACTCAGGGTACCTACTGTTTACCTCGGTTTCTGGAGTTTTCGGCAAATTCATTAAAAAATTACTCAAAATTCATTAGTCTGGCGGTTTTTGGGGTCTTTGACGACGAATATGACATCGGAAATGATCTCCGGAGTACCTGGTGCCCAGGTTACCTACTGTTTACCTCGTCTTCTAGAGTTTTAGGCAAATTCATTAAGAAATTAGTCAAAAATCATTAGTCACGAGATCAACAGTAGGTACCCTGGGCACCAGGTACTCCGGAGATCACTTCCGATATCATATTCGTCGTCAGAGACCCCAAAAACCCCCGAGTAATGAATTTTGACTAATTTTTTAATGAATTTGCCGCAAACTCCAGAAAACGAGGTAAACAGTAGGTACCTTGGTACTCCGTAGATCACTTCCGATGTCATATTCGTCGTCAGCGACCCAAAAACCTAAGAGTAATGATTTTTGGCTAATTTTTTAATTAATTGCCGAAAACTCCAGAAGAAGTAGGTACCCTGGACACCAGGTATTGCGTAGAACACTTCCGATGTCATATTCGTCGTTAGCGACCCCAAAAACCCCCGAGTAATTATTTTGACTAATTTTTTAATAAATTCTTTGCCGAAAACTCCACAAGACGAGGTAAACAATAGGTACCCTGGGCACCAGGTACTCCGGAAATCACTTCCGATGTCATATCCGTCGTCAGCGACCCCAAAAACCCCCTAGTAATGATTTTTGACTATTTTTTTAATGAATTTGCCGAAAACTTCACAATACGAGGTAAACAGTAGGTACCCTGGGCACCAAGTACTCAGGAGATCACTTTCGACGTCATATTCGTTTTCAGCGACCTCAAAAACCTCTCGAGTAACAAAATTGAAGTCATTTCCGCCGATAATTGACGAGTTCTGAATTTTTTTATTGTCTGTTTGAGATGCACTTTAAGAATGCATTTTTTGTATGCAGTTTTTCAATCTTATATCATGGCTCGTGGTAACAAAGTTTCCTGGAGCATTCACGAATCGAATGCAAAAAGAATTATTAAGATCCGTCTTGTCGTTTTTTTTTTCGGAGGTTCAGTGCTTTATTGTTTCGACTACATATACAGGGTGAGGCAAATAAAGGGCCTATTAGAAATATCTCGAGAACTAAAGGCAACAGAATCATGAAAATTTGAATTAAGGGGTTTTGAAGAGTCATCTATTTAATGAAAATATTTTCATCTATTTGCTACTTCCGGTTATACCGGCAGTTGCTTATAACTTCGTTTTTTAAATGGGACACCCTGTATATTTTTACATTTTGGATTCTCTTCGGTGTTTTCTTTCTTAAAATATGAGGTTTTGTAATGTTATACAGGGTATTTTAAAAGATAATTACGTTTTTTTATTAATTTTGTAGCAACATTCACACCCTGTAGAATTGTAGTAGTTTGACCTCTAAAACTCTACTTACGTTCAAATGACTTTTAAAATAGTCTACTATTGTTAAGAATCATTAGTATAGCTAAATTTTTAATTTTAGTATACAGGGTTGGTCGAAACTCGGAATGAGTATTTTCTGAGTTTTCTTAAATGGAACACCCTGTATTTTAATATTGTAATGAAATGATATTTTATGGTACTTTTTTATTTTTTAAGCATTCCCTATACCTAACTGCTTTAATTTGTGCTTAATTTTTAATCGCACCAACAATCTTAACTATGTAGGTATTTTGATAGCTACACCATTATTGATAATTTTAAGGATCAGTCTGGATTAATATGTATTTATTTCTGAAAAATTATTTGTGGTAGAATTTTTTCACGGCCAACCTAATAAAGTTTTACGTATTTTTTGTTGCAATTAATGTTTAGCTTGAATCACCAATAACTCACAAATTAAAACAATTAGTATAGAGAATACTTACAAAATAAAAAAGTACCATGAAATATCATTTCATTACAATACTAAAATACAGGGTGTTCCATTTAAAAAAACTCAGAAAATATTCATTCCGAGTTTCGACTAACCCTGTATACTAAAATTTCAAAATTAGCTATACTAATGATTCTTAACAATAGTAGACTATATTAAAAATCACTTGAACGTAAGCAGAGTTTTTAATGTCAAACTATTACAATTTTACAGGGTGTGAATGTTGCTACGAAATTAATAAAAAAAAACGTAAATATCTTTTAAAATACCCTGTATAATATTACAAAAACTCATATTTTAAGAAAGAAGATATTAAGGAGAATCCAAAAATGTAAAAATATACAGGGTTTCCCATTTAAAAAACGAAGTTATAAATACCGGAAGTTGCAAAGAGATGAAAATATTTTCATTTAATAGATCATCCTTCAAAACCCCTTCAGTCCAATCTTCATGATTTTGTGGCCTTTAGTTCTCGAGATATTTCTAATAGGCCAGTTATCTGCCTCACCCTATATAGATTTGATACAATTTTTGTTTGAAAAATTTCTATCACGCGCGTAATTAACATTCAAAATCGCTGGCTGCTTCAAGTGTTGTTTCGGAGAGAACGGTTCATTCTTCACAAAAAGTGCTAATAGACATTTTTGTTTAAAATTATCTCAGCTACATTTCTTGTTTGAACCATTTTTTGTATATCGTACAGATTCTTGGTAAATCCATGTTTTCCGTTTTCCCCTTACTAGGGGTGGTTGTAGGAATAATCCTGGGGGTAGGATTTGTTTGCTTTTTTTGGGGTTCTAGTTCAGTCTGTTCGTATGATTTTTAGAGGTTTGGTGACATTTTTATCTCTAAATAGAAAAAGACTGGTTGACTTGTACACACTTCTATATAAATCAAAACGGGAACTGGTGTATGTTTTCAAAAAACTGATCGAGTGTAAAGAAATTTATTATAATTCAGCTAAGTATTTTCAGCATTTTAAATGCCATCATCAGAGCTATCGTCTCATAGTTGTAAATACCTCAAATGAAGAGAAATAATAAATAATAATAATAAAATTTATTACACTTAAATACATTAAGTTTTAACAAAAAAAGAAATGTATAAAGCCAGTCAAAGATACAGGTTTAAAATTATGACATTTACATAAAAGTAAAAAAAAACAATAATTGGCAGGTGCACTACTTACATAAGTTTATATAGGTACATTTAGATATGTTAGTTCCATGTACTATTCATAAAATCGTTTGTTATATACGGTTCTAATTTACACAAAAAGCTTACAATCTCCCTTTTTATCATGGAGATATCATCAGATATCTTAAAATGTAGAGGCAGGTGGTTGTAGAATTGTATACCTGCATATAAAGCTCCTTTTTCCAGTAATGTGAGTCTATGATAAGGGATATTGTAGTTGAACTTGTTTCTGATGTCAAAGTTGTGGGATATGTTAAATGGTTGAAAGTACTGCTTATTGGTAAATACGAGTTTGAGACACTCATATATGCATAGAGCTGGTATAGTGAGTAACTTTAGCGATTTAAAATGACTCCTGCATGATTTAGAGTATTTTAATTGCTTCATGACACGTACTGCTTTTTTTGTATTATAAAAACTTCATTAAAAGAACTACTACCTCCCCATACTATGATGTTATATCGAACTCTCGAATAAAAATTAGAAAAATAAAAAACATTGATGTTAACATTTTTTACAAGAATTCTCAAACCATAGCAAGCTCTGCTTAGTTCTTTGCAAAGATTCTCGATATATGTGGAATCTAAGTTTTGGCGTCATCAGTCAACGGTTTTGGTCAATCCATACCCCTAAGCATTTGACATACTCAGAAAAGGGTATCAGATGTTCATTTAGGTTAATATTGTCAGGTGTGTCTGGACCTCGGTTTGTTTTAAAGAATACAGCTTTAGTTTTTTCAGGATTTAAAACTAGTCTTGAATTCAAGAACCAGTTTTCTACTTCTGACATCAAAGAGTTACCTGCCAGAACTATTTCAGGTAAATTTCGGGCAGAAACCAACAGTGTACTGTCATCTGCATAATTAATAATGAATTCCTTAGTTTTAACAACTGATGCCAAATCATTTAAGTAGATAATAAATATTAGAGGTCCCAGAACCTGGGCACTGCCAGAGGCTCTGACCGCACATATTGCATTGTTCTGTCCTTAATTTTTAGTGCATGTGCAGTAATGTAGCTCTTTAACCAATTTAATTCCACACCTCTAACCCCGTAGTGTTCAAGCTTCACAAATAAAACATCAAACTAACGCAGCCAAAGGCCTTGCTTAAATCCAGAAAAATCCCACATGAGACATTCCCAGCATCGAAACAATTATATATCTCATTAGTTAATTCAAATAGAGCAGTCTCGGTGCACCTACCTTTAAAGAAACCTTGCTGGCTACGGCTGAATAATTCTTCATTAAGGAAAAATTGAAACAGCTGATCATGCACAACCAACTCAAAAATTTTTGAAAATGAGCTAAGTAGACTAATTGGTCTATAATTATCAAAAGAATCGAAATCATTGAACAAACACTCAGTCAGTAACAGCTGTTAATTGTAAAATGATAGCCATTATTTGATCCCTGGGTCAATTTTAAATTTGTAATGTGTTTGTTCAATGATTTCTCTTCATTTGAGGTATTTACAACTATGAGACGATAGCTCTGATGATGGCATTTAAAATGCTGAAAGTACTTAGCTGAATTATCATAAATTTCTTTACACACTATCAGTTTTTGAAAACATACACCAGTTCCCGTTTTGATTTTTATCTCTGACGACTAGATGTAGATAAGATTTACTATTATAAATTTGAAATATAATGTAATTTAACAATAATTATTTTTATAATACACTTTATTTCTAATGGAGCTAGTTTTATTTAAAAAAATGCAATTTTCCTATTTTAGTTAATTTGAGATTCTCCACCATAGCAAAAACACATTTGAGGCTACAAGTTAATCTAATAAAACTAAGTAGATGTAGGTCACAAACAATGATCAAGTAGCAAAACTCGAAGATCTAACGGTTGGAACATACACTATCGAAGGAGTAAGAGAGTTCATATATCTAGGCTCACAAATCAACCAAAGTAATATACACTCGGGTGCAAAAAATCGATCCACTGAAAATTTGGTCATTTTTGATGTCTCGAATTTCCTAAACGTGTTGTCAGATTTAAGTGATTTTTTTACCATGTTATAGCCTTATTCATTAACAATATCGCTGTAATAATATTGTTGCTAGACAGGTAAACTGTCATTGTATACCGGGTGTACGAATCAAACTGTGTTTTTTCTCAAAGTTCGTATCACCCTGTGGACTATTCAAGCGTTTATAAAATACTGAAATTAAAAACCAACTATAGCCGCAGGTTTTCTTAACATTCTGTTTTTAGATTTATTCGCTTGTGTTGTATAATAAAAAAGTTAAGTACTTTAACAACTAGCCATGTTCTACATCAGTACAAGGTGTTTCTAAATAAGTGCGACAAACTTTAAGGGGTAATTTTACATAGAAAATAATGACAGTTTGCTTTATAATCATGTGTCCGCAAACGCTTCGTTTCCGAGATACGGGATGTTCAATTTTTTTTTACAAACTGACGATTTATGTATTGCTTTAAAACCAAGTAAGATATGCAAATCAAATTTGGTGGGTTTTAAGACGTAGTTATTGCACATATTTTGACATACAATTAAGAATTTTATATTCACCATTGGCGTGCATACGGGTAATATGATCGGTCATAATAGGACAAAACCTCGAAATTTTTACAGAATGGATCGATTTGCTTAAAAATTTGAGAATAAGTAGTGGATAGTTAAAGGATCAAAATGTATATGATGCCGAAAGGCGCTTTTACCATGAGGGTGGTTGCCACCCCAACTCGGGGGTAGAAAGTCTTTATAGCATTTTGACAGCAAAAAAAGAATGTGTGTGTACTTTGTACGCACGTAAGAAGTTATACTTCTATTATAATATAATTTCAACGAAATAAATATACCTACTTAACAGTTACAATACAAAAAATTAACAATTACCAAAAATGAATCAAAACTTAACAATGCCAAATATTAAAAAAAAAAGAAAAAAGTATGAATCGTCAGGGATTTGAACTCGCAATCTCGCGATTTTTTATCTCTGGTCCAATGCTCTACCAACAAGGCCATCAAGCCGCATGCAACTTACCTTTCAGATATACATAATTATACATCACGGTGACAAGTGAAATATAAAAATAGATGTTTTATTATTTTACGCCCAAGGAAGACAAATCCAAAGACACAAAATTATAATAAAAAACCTTTTAAACTACCTTTTTCAAATTGCGCAAGTTTTATTATTAATATTAATGTTAATAAATGAAATATAAATATTTTGACGTTTCACAATTTGACAATTCACTTTTAACTGCAGCGCCTTAAAAATTTTAAAGCACTAGTGCCTTAAAGTAGCATTTTTAACGCTCCTATGGAGTCCTAAAAATTGCATTTTTAACACATTTGTAGAAAAATATATTTAAAAACACTAATATATTCTTTCCACGCATTTTCTGGACTGATACATACATAAATTAAAACATTTGGAGTATAACTTCAAAAATATCATACGAAAACTATTTAAAAAGGCAGTATAACTATTAACTAACCTTTGTTAAGGAAGGAAAACGGAATCCAGGCCGTAGAAGAATGTCGTGGATGCGGAATTTGAGAGAGTGGTTTGGCTGCACCACTAATGAACTTTTTAGGTCAGCTGTAAACAAAGTCAGGGTAGCCTTGATGATTTCCAATCTCCGATAGGAGTGGCACAAGAAGAAGAAGAACCTTTGTTGTTTCTCTTCCCACAAATTTTAAAACGCAACAACCATACATAACCAAGCCGTCAACCGTCCAAACCACAGCTGCGCTACAGCTGCCATATTGGATAATTTTTGACATGTCATTTGAACATCCAATCAGAACAAAGTTATAATGCGCATGCGCCCGGATCGTAGGTTTTAACATATAAAAATTCACCCTCATATCGCGCGTAAAGAAGTATAACTTCAAAAAGGTTTTAAAAAAATTGAGTTAAAAGCGGATAACAAATTTTTCTAGTTTGGAAAAAACTGGCCTTTTCTTCAGAATAGAAAGATTAGATGTTTAAATATGAAATTGTAGGCTATTTAATTCCCAAGAACCTGGTTTGCATAAATTTTTCCTACGGCAAAACTTGAGTGAGCTATTGACAATTAAAACTTGTAATAACATGCAAAAACCACCTTTACCAACCTCTTTTTGCGACTGAGGATTTTAAAAAGATTTAATATTAATAGGCTTATAGATCTTGTAAAAACCTACAAAATTCTTTTTTACCAAACTTTCTAAGATAAAAAATAAAAAAGTTACGGTTGAAAAATCAATATATTAAAAAAAAGAGAAATCCAATTGGAAGCATAATAATGTAAGTTAGCGGTGTTTTTAGTCATTGGTCTTATTCATTCTTCTTTATTTATGTATTAATAAGAGATTCTAGAAATTTGACTGGATTAGAATGATTAGTTTTTAAAAAACTGGAGTTAAAAGCAAATAACGAATTTTTGTAGTTTGGAAAAAAATGCCGTTTTCTTCAGAATAGAAAGACTAGCATCATAGATACGAAAAAATGTTTGAATATGAAATTGTAGGATATTTAATTCCCAAGTTGGTTTGAAAATATTTTTTCTACGGCAAAAATTGAGTGAATCGTAAATGAATATTATCGAAAAACACTGATTTTTTCGATATAAAACTAACACTTTCGATAGCGAATAAATCGAAAACTATTAATTTTATCAAAAAAATGTATAGAACATTTTTACTTTAGAATGAATGTTTTTATCAACTTTTGCGGTCAAAATATAATAAAAAGTTTCCGCCCCCGAGATAAGGTGGTAACCACCCCCATGGTAAAAGCGCCTTTCGACATCATATATATTTTGATCCTTTGACTATCCACTACTTATTGTCAAATTTTCAAGCAAATCGATCCATTCTGTAAAAATTGCGAGGTCAAAAAGCTTCGGTTCCTGGACTAATATGACTAAGAGTGATGTGCGTATTATCGTAGATCTCATAACAGGTCACCAATATTCGAGTTTGATAGCAGTTGCCAAAAGTTGAATGTTTTTTCAGACAATAATAAAGTAAGCATTTGTTCGTATTAAAAAAAAAAGTTATATTTTTTACATTATTTCAGACTCCAGTTGCATATGGTCAACTATTAGGCTCTTTTCATCAGAGACAACAAGCTCAGATGAACAAGGAGATGATAAGAATTATGAGGAAGATATTCGTAATAAGATACTAGAAGCTTCGTTACCTAACGTACCTGAACTAGGATGGTCCAAAGAAGCGATAGCCAAAGGCGCACAAGCCGTAGGTTATCCCGGGGTTACACATGGGATGTTTTCTAGAGGAGGTGGAGATCTACTACACTATTTTCAAACTAGTTCCAATTCTAAGTTAGTCCAATTTTTAAAAAAGGTATAAATTATTTATCTTAGAGTAATACCTCAGGAAACGAAGTCGAAAAAGCACTTGAAGAATCAAAAAATTACTGGTCGTTATTTTTTAACTGGAATATCTCGGAGAAATCAATAGAAAAGCGGCACCATCTCTCGGATATCGAAATTTATACTGCTTCATGGTTTTTTTACGTGAATTTTTTCATTCATTTCAATATTGTGAAAAACAACGCATTGTAGATGAAAATGTTGAACAGAAGACTTTCTTGAATATACTTTAAATTTTTAAAATGAGATTTTCCAAATTTAAAAATGTTTAAGATAATAATTATTAAGATTTTTAAAATACATTTAACAATGCGAGTATTTATGTAGTTACTACCTACATGTGCCAAACATGGACCCGATCGGTCGAGTAGTTTTTAAACGATTCTATTTATTTATTCCATTTAAGAAAAAAAAAACGATATTTTCAAATAGCCGTGTATAGGTGCCTTGTCAATATTTTGGTCTCATCCTCTTCGCAGTAACTCAAGTTTTCGCGTTTTTTTTAAGTACATATATTCATTTTCAACGAAAACTTTTCGTTTATAAATTTGCAAAAGTCTGTGTGTTATTGCGTTGCCGCTCCTGCAATACTTAGAGCAGGTGTATCGATTTATTCTTATGTAGTTTTGCCTTCTGAATCCAAATCTGAAAACGGCATTTCGATATCTCTAACCGTCTTCGAGATAATCGACCTCAAAGTCTAAAATGTGACGTCACAATCCGGTTATTTCCTACTGACGCACTAAACGTCAGCTCAAATGGTTGATTAGGAAGTAGGCTACTTTTTAAACTCAATTTGTTCAGCAAAGCATAGTTTATTTACATTTGAGTTTGACACTTCGTGAATGTCAAACTAGATTTTAAATTATGTATTAATAAAACATCAATGACATTTGATAGTGAATTTAATTATTATATAAAATAAATAAGATGTTCAAAAATACAATTTGAGTATATTTTAAAAGCAATAATTTATTAAGTAGGTATATATTTACGAGTATACGGCCTACCCTTTATAATAAATGTACTGTTCCATTTGTTATGAAATTAAAATACAGGGTGTTCAGAAACTCTACCGACAAACGGAGGTTCCTCAGATAATTTTAAGACAATTTAACCCAATTCATCTAGTCCGAAAATGCTTCCTAAAGATGGCGTCTGGTAATTAGTTTATCTTAAATATCTCCAGAACGCTTCTATTTAGAAGAACGAAAATTGGTACACATATTTATCTTCCAGGGATAAATCGAATTCATTAATTGCAAATTTCTAGTACCGGTCATAGGCGTCCGTTTGGGCAGGGCATCAGTTATATTATCGCATAACTTTTTTGTTTTCAATTTTTAAGCACTTTTGAGTCTGGATTATTAAAATGTAAGGTATTATAGTACTAAAAGGTACTCTTACTTTAAGTCGATAGGATACACCGTTTTCTAGAAAAATCGATTTGAAAATTTTTCGTTGTTTGAATATCAAAAAAAGATTCAATAAAAAAAATATTTAGAAAAACCAAAATTGGTACATTTATTTATATTCCAGAGATGAATCGATTTTATTAATTGTGAATTTCTAGTACCGGTCATATGCGTCCGTTTTGGGTAGATCAACGGTTATTTTATCGCATACCTTTTTTGTCTTTAATTTTTAAGGATTTTTGACACTAGATTATTAAATTATGAGGTATTCTAGTATTAAAAGTTACTTTTGCTTGAAGTTGGTAAAATACACCGTTTTTTTTTTAATTTTCAAAAAAATTTTCAAATTCAGGAAACGAAAAATTTTCAAATCGATTTTTTTAGAAAACGGTGTGTCCTACGGACTTAAAGCAAGAGTACCTTTTAGTACTAGAATACCTCACAATTTAATAGTCCAGTATCAAAAGTGCTTAAAAGTTAAAGACAAAAAAGTTATGCGATAAAATAACCGTTGCCTCACCCAAAACCACCACCCAAAGTCACCATAGATGGAATCGATTTATCTCTGGAAGATAAATATGTGTACCAATTTTCGTTTTTTCTAACTAAAAGCGTTCTGGAGGTATTTAAGAAAAACTAATTACAAGACGCTATCTTCAAAGAGCTCTAACTCCCTTAGGAAACATTTTCGGACTAGGTGAATGTGGTTAAATTCTCTTAAAATTATCTGAGGAATCTCCTGTCTTCGTTTGTTGGTAGAGTTTCTGGACACCCTGTATAGTCGGTTCGCTAAACTCGACACAACTGGCTAGTGATATTAGTAGGTAATTTTTTTGTTTTTGCGAATTTTGCCAAAATTGGCAAAATTACTAATTATTTAGTAATTATTAACTAGGTAATTAGTAATTATTTTTTTTGCCAAATTGGCAAAATTATTGACTACAATCACTTGCCAGTTGTGTCTGAGTTTAGCGAACCGACAGTATATGAAATAATATTGTTTGGTATAAAAAATTATGGTCTAATATGTGCAATTCTAATGGAAAAAAATATTTGAAGATTTTTCTCAAATTATGGATACCAACATTTTCATTTATAACTCTTTTATTTTTAATTTGACAAAGGAAAGTTATTCTTCATAAAAAGCTATTCATGTTCTAAGATTTATGATGCAACCAACATATTATATAAAGTTTTATTAATTTTATACGAGGTATATAAAAATATAAATTTAGATCAAGAGTAAACTACCTTTATAGTTCATAACATTTAAATTAGAATGATGTAATTGCACATTAAAACATAATTATTATTTCTAAACTATTTTCATAATAGCAATTTTCCATATTACGAATTAAAATACGTAAACAATTAAAGTTTTCGTTATGATAATGCTCGCATTTTCAGCTTGTTAATTATTGCTTACAAATAATTGAAAATGACAACTTTCAATAGGGTGGACATCGAATTAAAAAAACAAAAAATATAATGTTAAAACTCAGTCAAGCATTTTAAATTGGCGATGTTAAGTCACAATGATGACCTCTCGTGGATTTCGGCGGAACTAAAATTGAGGACTTTTCTCTTTTTATTGCCCTGCTATAATGGCGGTTTTTAATGTCAAATCGTTGTTAAAATCGTTGTCAGTATTTTCGAAAATCAATATGTATAATTAATAAATTTTAATACAAAAGATTTAATTAAAAGCTTACAAGCCTTTTATCAAAAGTGTTCTTATGTGTGTGTTGTGTTGCAGAATATTTGGAGTAAATTTAGGACGAACACGTTCTTTTGATTCTACTGATGCTGATAGATTAATAATCGATAGAACTACTAACTTTTTCACTTTATTGATTTTCGAAAATACTGACAACGATTTGACATTAAAAACCCCGATTATAGCAGGGCATTAAAAAGAAAAAGGCCTTAATTTTAGTTCCGCCGAAATCCACGAGAGGTCGTCATTGTAACTTAACATCGCCAATATGCGCAATTCCATTTTGATTTTAAATGGCATCAGTCAGTTTATTATTTATTATTTACTCAAAAAACGGTAGAATTGTGTTTTTCCGGCATTTTTAATATTTTATTTGCATTTTACGAAAAAATTACAAGTCTTAAAATAACCCAAAATACCAAAAAAAAAATCGAGAAATAATTTGTTTAAAAAATAAATAGTTTGCAATCGAAAATTTTCGGTAAATTTTTAAACATTGGCATATTGCCATCATAATCTATAGATTAAAACAAGTTTCAGCCTGTGGACAATTTTGTCAAAAAATTGAACTTTTTTGACAAAAGTCACCAACATAAAACAATTGCGAACTTTGAATTAAGAGCACACAGTAGCGATCAACAGGTAGCAACATCCAAGATTGCGAAAGTTCTGCGAACTTTCAAAAGTGAGGCAACAGTGCGTCGGTAATTCGACACTGACACTGATGTTTATACTATCAAAAACATTAATTTTTATACACATAGGCGCGAAAGGTTGCCAAGTCAGTGACGTTCGATTTCTTGTTATAAAAAAGTCGATTTTTAGTAGTTCCAATGTGACACAAAATCTAGGCACGGGATAAAAAAGTTTATTTGAAGAAAGTGTATTTTTTTGTCTTTCTTAATGGCGGTACAGGCTCCTTTTTTCAATATTTTATTTAGTTATAGAGTAATTTCCACATACTAACATAATTCTGAAATTGGGCTCTGTACCGCCATTCTTTATTATATTACGAATATGTGTGCCTAATATCTCGAAAAATATTCAAAATTAGAACCGCAATCTTGGAACGCGTTTGTTGCTACCTGTTGATCGCTAATGTTTGCTCTTAAAATAAAATATCTTCGGTTCTATGAGTCTTCTTTTTCTTTTAAGGTGTGTTTCCCAGAACCTTCCAGATGGTGTATTTTGTTGTTTTGTACAGGTTAAAACGGCGCAGATAATTTAATTCTTTATAAGGCAAAAATGCATTAATTCATTGTGCATCAATTATTATTATTTGTAAGTGAATAATTAAAAATGAATATACTTTTTAAAAAAAATGATAATTTAAAACCTTACTAAGAGAATGAGACCACAAAAGCCCTTCTAAACATTGGAAAAGCACCCGTACAAGCATTTGGAAATATCCTCTTTTTTTTCTTTTTAATGGGATAAATAAATAGAATTGTTTAAAAACTACTCGACCGATCGGGTCCAACTTTTGCACATACAGGGTGATTGATTAGTAGGGTAAAGCTCAATAGCTCCGCTATAGTAATAGATAGCAATAAAAGTTAATAACAAAAATTTTAGCCACCTTTGAGCTTCACATTACAAAATTAGTTAGAATGTTACAGGGTGTTCGGTATTATAGTGGCAGACCAAACTTATGTTTTTTTAAATGGAACACCCTATATTTTATTTTATATTCGAAATCCTGTTAACTTCTCCATCACAAAAATATAAAGGTTTGTAATGTTATACAGGGTATTTATAAAAGTTATAACTAATTTTGTATGAAAATCGTAACAAGTTCAACTCCCTGTATAAATAAAAATAAGCACAACAGCAATGGTCTATTAATGCCATATTTTTTATTTATTGTCAAAATTTTTAAGAATTATTGATATTGCTAATTTTCTTTATGTCAAATACAGGGTGAGTCAAAACGCAAGTACATTATTTTCTCAGTAATGTTAAATGGAACACCCTGTATTTTATATCATTATTGAAAAGTAACATTAACGTACTTTAATTTTTATATAACATTTCCTATGCCCAAATTTATTAGTTTTCGAGATATTTGCATTTTTCAGAGCAAATTATTTTAGGTGTTTAAATTTATCTAAGTTTTAAGTAAGCCATGACTGAATTGACAATTGAAGATTACCGATTATCAATCCGGTAATCAATGTAACACTGTAGCAAATAAAGAAATAAAAATAATTTGTTAGTAATACATTTTGCAAACAAAAACACAACCACTACATGCAACATTTTTGAAACAATTAAAAACTACCTTTTTATGTAAATGCAACAAATAAACAAAGAAAATTAGTAATAAATTTTACAAAAAAACACACAAACACAAAATACAATATTTTGTGAAGACAAATAAACACTACTTTTGTATGTAAATGTAACAATGTAACAAATAAAGAACGAAACATAATTTATCAGTAATACATTTTGCAAAAAAACATGTTTGAAAAAATTAGAAGCTACTTTTAATAAAATATTTTTAATATTTAATTACATAAGGTGTTCAAAATTATCTCCTAACACATTTATGTACGCCTAAAAACGATCATTGAATGAGCTACTTACTCTACGGAGCATTTGTAAATTAGCACATCGAAATACACTTTGTATTCTATTTTTTATCTCATCCCTTGTTGTTGGAGGTATTTTATAAACTTCATTATTAACGTAACTCCAAAAAAATCAGTCCAGTTTATTAAATTCTGGTGATTTGGGTGGCCACGCTACTGGTCCATTGAAAAATGAAAATATCGAAAACTAATAAATTTAGACATAGGGAATGTTATCTAAAAATTAAAGTACGGTAATGTACTTGCGTTTTGACTCACCCTGTATTTGATATAAAGAAAATTAGCAATATCGACCATTCTTGAAAATTTTGACAATACGTTAAAAAATATGGCATTAATAAACCATTGTTGTTTTGCTTATTTTTATTTATACAGGTAGTTGAACTTGTTACGATTTTCATATAAAATAGGTTATAACTTTGTAAATACCCTGTATAACATAACAAACCTTTATATTTTTGTGATGGAGAAGTTAACAGGATTTCGAATTTAAAATAAAATATAGGGTGTTCTATTTAAAAAAACATAAGTTTGGTCTGCCACTGTGTTATCGAACACCCTGTAACATTCTAACTAATTTTGTAATGTGAAGCTCAAAGGTGGCTAAAATTTTTGTTATTAACTTTTATTGCGATCTATTACTATAGCGGAGCTATTGAGCTTTACCCTACTAATCAATTACCCTGTATAGTAACTACATAAAACTCTCATTGTGGAATCTGTTTTAAATATCTTTATTGTTGATTTGAATAATAACTAATAATTGAAAAAAAAATGATTCTTTCTGGATTTTTTTATTTATGTATAAACATTTTTTAATTTAGAAAATCTAATTTTAAAGAGTATTTAAGCATTTTCAAGAAAGTCGTCTTTTGAAAGTTTTCATCTACAATGCGTAGTTTTTTGACAATATTGAAATACATAAATGAAGTCGCTTTTTTTGCTTAAATGTTAGATCATAAAAAACCGCACCGCAGTAAAAATTTCGATACACACGAAATGGTACTCATTTTGTGTTGACTTCCCCCGTTGAAAACTAGCACCCAGGAATTTTTCGATAATTTTAAATGCTTCGTTTCTTGGGGTATAAGTGATTTTCTCTAATTACGATTTGTTTTAGTATAAAGAGGATATGAAGGAGAACCCTATTCCACCGGCCGACTTTGCGGAAAGGGCTATTCAAGAACGTTTAAAAATGGTCGGACCGTATGTAGGAAAATGGCCACAGGCACTAGCCATTATGGCATTGCCGCCTAACGTACCAAATTCTTTAGCGACTCTATTAACAATGGTCGATGATATTTGTTACTATGCAGGTGATAGATCAGTAGATGTAAGTATGAACTTAAGTCATACATATATGCAATAAGTAGTTGGTGTTGCAAGTTCTTTAGAAACGTTTTATAATAATGTAGCATTTTTTTCTTACTCTGTATATCATAAAATCTCTTCTTATTTACACAGTCAGGATAGCATTTTGACCTTGCATGACGAGCTGCCCGAAATTTGATTATTCTAACCTTTAAGGGGGGTCAATACTAGTGTAAATTTAAAATCGCGACTGAATTCCGCCATTGCGTTAGTCGTCATCTTGAATTTAAGGGAGAACCGTGGTTGCTGAATATCTCTTGTCATTTTCAACTGTAGGTACTGAAATTGTTCCAAATGCGATTTCCTACAATTTATTTTTAACATGATGTGGGGGGGGGGACATAATTATTGAATTGAATCTCGTTTTTGACCTGCATTGTATAGCACTCGCTCCGTTGTCGCTCGTGCTCTAAACATCGCGTGCGTTCGCAAAAAAGCATACTTCACGAACTGTTTCATAAATAACTATTTGATAGACCAAGTAAACATTGATCACCCCTCATAATGTTCCCTAATTTTTTTTTCAGCATAATTGGTATTTACGTAGAATAGGCATAGCAGGTGTATATAAAGCTTCAGAACTGTATATGATTCAAGATAAGTCAGAGGAATTTAAAAATACGTGGGTGTTTCTAAATAAGAGATTACTCGAAGCAGTCCAACTGCAGGATTTATTGTTAAAGTCAGAAAATGGTACCCAGATGGCTAAGGATACTGTCCAGTCAGTGTTTGTTACAGTGAGTATAAACAAATTAAATAAAAATATCACAAGGAAAAATTCCTGTACTGGCTGTATACCATAAATCACAAAAAATAAAAACCTTATCTTGTAAAAAGTATATTTAAAATCCCTAAAAAGGGCTGTATCACAACAAAACGTTTTCGGAATCAATATTCCATCATCAATGTTATCACCTAAAATAAGTATAACTCTATAAGTAAAACATACGTGAGGTTAAATTTTGACAAAGGTAAAAAAGTGAATAGATAGTTATACTTACAGGTTTACATGCTTTAAGCCACCAAAATGTACGGGTAAAAACCCTTAAATTGATATTAAACAGTTGGGGTTACATTATATTATCTGATTTTAAAGGATGTTAAAAATATTTCCAGATTAACCCCTGGCATCACATGCCATCAACCATATTGGTTGGGAAATTGTAGGTAGAACCTTAAATGGCAGAGTTTAGGTGACGCCATAATGACATTGTTTAACTAAAGTCCCTGTAGATACTGAAGTAAATAATTTAGGATTCCTTGTCAATGAAATATGAATATAGTTTTATTTTATTCCAAACGATACAAATATAATATAACAAAGATTATGAAAATTTTATTGTTTTGGATTTAATCAATTCCAGTTAAAGGTAAATAAATGAGAAAATATAACTTGCTGTGATTTTAGTTGATTAACAAACGACTGCTAATTAACTTAGTCAACATTATCAACAATTGCAACAAAATGTTTACTCTTTGTGAGTAACTCTTTATACTATTTGTGCTAATTGCATGGTGTTATGCAATAATGGATTAAGTCCCATTTTTCTAAAATTGAATTATGAAACTCTATAATATCATAATCTCTAAACAAGCATTTCCGAAAAACTAAAATGAGCACTTGGAGTCCGGCCCTGAACGACCTACCGAATGGCGTGTTTATTTCTAGTCCCAACAAAATTGCAAATTTTTTGTAGAAAAAGTAATAGTTTATTTGTAAATAGTTAAGTGACAATATTAGTAGATACCAGTAAGTGAATTAATCGTATAATCTTTGTTTAATCTAACGTAATAAACTAGTTTTAACTAATTCTTATTAATAACATCAATAATTACGATATAAGGAACAACTTATTCCAGTTTTGTTACTGGTTTAATTTCCTGCTTAATTACTGGTCAGGTCCGTATTAGTTTTGAACACATATCTCGAGTTAAAATTAAAAATGGAACCTAACATTCGGAATCTCTCTGACTCGCAACATGTACAACAACTGCAGACAAATACCAATAAACCCTATTCTTCACCCACTTCTACACCTTTCCCGTCCAAATTTCAAGCGATTGTCTTCAGCGGCTTAGAAAATACGAAGCTGCAAGATTACTTAATTCCATTGGGCAATCTAATTCAACCAACAAATATTATATTTTCGTCTCGATTATCGAACAATAGGATATGTCTGTACCTTTCAAGCAAACAACTGGTGGACGAATTTATGCAAAAGCACGGACAAATAAAAATCGAGAATAATACTGTACAAGCTAGAAGACTGATTTATCCAGCCGAACGTATCGTTTTATCACACGTATGTCCCACTATACCACACAGTTTGTTAATTGATTATTTACAAAAAATAGGCCTTAATCTTCTCTCCCCAGTCACTTTTCTAAAAATCAGTTCCAATCTTCCTGAATACCATCATATTTTGAGCTTCAGAAGGCAAATATACGTTAGTCCTCACAATATCTCCTTACCCGACTCATTTACCTTAGACTTCGATAATACAACACATCGAATTTTCTTATCTCAAGAAACTATGGTCTGTTACAGCTGCAAAAAGTCTGGACAGATTGCCGCAAATTGTTCCGATAAAATTAAATCAATAGCAAGTTCAAGTAACAGTCAACCTATCTCTTCTTCCTCACCCGAAACTATGTCTCAGCCTACAGCTACATTCCCATGTAACGAACATATTCCTATCGAAGAAAGCTCAGCAAATAATCTCAATAATCCTAATATAGAAAAAAATCAAGAAGTTAGCAACATGGACAGTTCCATAGCCATTAATGCCGACCTTCAGTCGAAACGCAGTATCAATGAGGTTCTCACTTCTCCAGAAACAAGTCATACAGAAAAACCCTTTGCTGTACCTTCATCTAAACCTAAAGCCAAGAAGATTAAAAGCAACGAGGAGCATAGAGCAACGAAATCATCAAAATCGTATAACCTTGAACCAGCCAAAAATTTTATCGAAAATCATTCACCCGCATTTGTCCTCAACTTTGGTCAACTGAATCTTCTTATAAGCAATATTAGTGACGCGCAAAATCCTATTGATATAATTATTCAAGATTTTACTTCCGACCTAATGCGACTATACGATATGTTAACTGAAATTTATACACAATTGAAAGACAGATCCTTCAAACGTTTTATCAACACTCTCAGAAAGAAAATCCTATGGCACTTGGGTAACGAGGCCTCTGAATCCGAGGGCGAGTCATCTCAGGGTAACCAGTAAACCACATAATATTTTTATATAAATACCATCCCACATTGGAATTGCAGGCAACGAAAAAGCTGACCAGTGCGCGAGTGAAATTGCCGTATGTGCCGATATAGAAAAAGATGAGTGTTCAAATACCGCGAGTGATATAAAAGCTTACATTCAGAATCGTGTTTTGTGCAAGTGAAAAAACGTCACTAAAACTAATTAAAAATGACATTACAGCCTGGGAACCCTCAACTGGAAACAGAAGAGAACAGTTGGTGATAACTCGATTGAGAATTGGACACACGAGACTTATTCACTCATATTTATTGTCTAAAAGCGACCTACCTGTATGTGAAATATGTAATGTACCAGTTACTGTTAACCATTTGACAATATTGTAAAGTTTCTATAACTCATAGGAATATTTTACAAAATTTAACTTTGTATACTGTAGCCGCCGCTAATCACCATTAAGGTGGATGCGGCTGTATTTTCTAAATAAAAAAAAATGAGCACTTCTGTACTCATCTATTCTGTAAATATCTGTATTTCTAGCTCTGTCCCATAATGTCTTACTGTCGATTTTTCTAAGGGTAAGAACAGAACAAGTGGGTCGAGGTGGAGGTGGAGGTCGTGGTGGATGCTACTAGTTAAGTCGCAGTAACAGCACATAGCAAGAAGGTCACCTGCGCTGTCAGTCGAGCTAGAACCACTATCAAGTGAAGTAGTTTAATGAAATTTGAATGACAAAAAGACTGTGCTTTTGCGATGTTGTGTCAGTCAAGTGATGATAGTGATGAAATGTCAGCTGTAAATAACCAGATCCTCCTTCATATTTCAAAAATTTACTGAATTTAATTATTACTTTGGAAATTCAAAAATAAACTGAATACAAAAAAAGGGATTATATAAAAAGTATCAACTCAGATAGCCCAGGTAATGACAACTTGGCTTCGAACGGACCAATCACAGGGAAGCATCCTTGTAGGCCGCGCAGTAGACATCCATGTAAAACATACTCATTTTATTGCCAACCTCCTGGATGGCATCGCGCTAAACCTCCACCGCGATTTACCTGCTCTGTTCTCTTCCATTCACTACAATGTGTTTGTTTTACATGGATATCGACATCGACCGCGACCTCCACCTCCACCGCGACCCACTTGTTCTGTTCTTACCCTAAGGGTTTTCATCTTCGCTGTTTCTAGCATTCTTTTTAACCTCTCTGTCCTCTCTTGCCCTTTCATTTCTTTCCCGATATTTTTATTTCTCCATATTGTTTCATTGAGGCAACCTGCGGCTCTGTTTGCTCTATCCAAATTTTCCACTTCCCTTTCGATCTACTTTCGAGATCGAAAGTAGTCTGCCCATGTTTCCTTCTGAATGTGTTTCGTTTTTATTAGTTCGTTCATCTATTTTCTTTGTACTCTGTCATTCTCCATATTTCGTTTTGTGTTCCGCAGAAGTCGGTTTCCATCTGTTTAAGAACATCTGCCAGTGTTTCTTTTTTTTTATTTGTCTGGCTAAAGTATTCGTTTCATCTCTGATTTGTTTATTAGTCTGGGCAGATTATATCGGCGAATAGGCCATTTTTGGGAAAAGTTATTTACCAGCAATTTTATTACTGGAATCGAATCTTATGACGGTATCAAATAAAAATTCACCGTTATTAAATTCTGCATAGAGACGTGTCTTTCCCGATTTACATCGACGAAAATTTTCCCCGGACAATGCGGGTTTTTCCAACAAAATCTTTAATTTTCAACTAAAATTTTAGATAAGTAATTGTTTATCAATAATTAAACAACTTGGTAATATAAACGCTCTTTTCGTATAGATTATAATTCCAGAAGCCGATGGAAATTGAATGAACAGTTTAGCAACAATTACATTGCTAATTTAAAATTTACGGTCGCTATAATAACCACAATAATTATGATACATAAGAATAACTATGATTTTTGTATAAAAAGACACTGTACCTATCGAATGTAATTAAAGAATTGAAATTGGACTATTTAAGCGGCGTCAGGAATATTTTAAAATTATAAACAATTTTTTGGCTTATAAACAAATAGAATATCTCGGGAAATATTACATTAAATTAAATCATGAAAACGATATTAGAAAAAAGCGGCAGGATGCTTCTTTTAAAAGAAAAAACGTTTAATTCTGATGAGTGGTTCCTGAGATACAACCGGTCAAAGTTGACCGGCATTAACTGCAAATATATAAACAATAGGATCATAATTTTCAAACCATCACCTTTTTATTTCGGTCCTATTTCTCCACACCAATGTCCATATCTTTAAAACAGTAATAACATATATTATTATAATAAAAACTGTCGATATTACGAGTGAAAATTGCCAAAAATAGCAAAATTTCAATAAAAAATTAGGTTGGAGAAAATGTAATCTCAAAGTTCAAAATCAAAAAGAGTAATTTATTTATTGTAACAAAAATTTTTAATTTGTTTAAATAAAGATTGTTTAAATAATTATACAGCTTTCAAATGAGAATATTTGTGTTTTTAACGTTAAAAGGTACACTTGTAGTAAGTTTATCTAAAAAAAATGAATAACCATTTTCATTCTTGTTTTCATTTTGGTGGGATGTAGAATAGCATTATGTTGTTTTATGTGCCATTAGAGTGAAAACTTAGTCTTTTTATCTAAAAAAGTCTACAACTGGAAAAAATATGTAGTTTTCTTTTCTTATAAATAAATTAATCTATTATAACAAAACAAAAGCAAGTTTGACATTTAATAATGCGTTAGTTAGATGGCTCTACTCGAGTTACTTGGGAACAAAAAAGAATGAAGAAAATTGCTCCATGGGAAGCCGAGAAAATGCATTTTTTTAACGTATACCGATTTTGAACTTTGAGATTACATTTTCTCCAACCTAATTTTTGATTGGAATTTTGCTATTTTTGGCAATTTTCACTCGTAATATCGATAGTTTTTATTATAATAATATATCTTATGAGTATTTTATAGATATGAAAATTGGTGTGGAGAAAGAGGACCGAAATAAAAAGGTGATGATTCGAAAATTATGATCCTATTGTTTATATATTTGCCGTAAATGCCGGTCAACTTTGACCGGTTGTATCTCAGGAACCAATCATCAGAATTAAACGTTTTTTCTGTTAAAAGAAGCGCTGCCGCTTTTTTTCTAATACCTATTTTGGCGATTTAATTTAATTTAATATTTCCCGAGATAGTCTATTTGTTTATAAGCCAAAAAATTGTTTATAATTTTAAAATATTCCTGAGGCCGCTTATATAGTCCAATTTCAATTCTGTAAAGTACATTAGATAGGTACAATGTCTTTTTATACAAAAATTATAGTTACTCTTATGTATCATAATTATTGTGGTTATTATAGCGACCGTAAATTTTTAATTAACAATTCAATTGTTGCTAAACTGTTCATTCAATTTCCATCGACTTCTGGAATTATAATCTATACGAAAAGATCTTTTATATTACCAAGTTATTTAATTATTGATAAACAATTACTTATCTAAAACTTTAGTTGAAAATTAAAGATTTTGTTGGAAAAACCCGCATTTTCCGTGGAAATTTTTGTCGAATTAATCGGGAAAACACATCTCTATGCAAAATTTAATTACGGTGAATTTTCATTTGGGTGTTTTTGGTGTAAGGTTAAAATCTTTGGAGTTATAGAGCAAAAATTGAAAAAAACACGATTTTCGGGCGCCATTTTGTTTATAAAAAAAAGTAGCACACTATCTGCTGACTTTGCATGCTTATATTATTAATATATACAATCATAAGATTCGATTCCAGCAATAAAATTGCTGGTAAATAACTTTTCCTAGTATTTTGCTAATTAGCCCAGAGTATATAGTATAGTGTTTATATGCCTGTTGTGTTTTGTATTGTAAAAAGGATTTCTTCTTTTTTCACTTCCTCTCTAAACCATGGGGGTTTTCTTTTTTGATACACTGTCTGGGGTTATTGCGGGGTGGATCGAGTAGCTCTGCGGTTACCACAGCAGGCCCTAAGCCGGATAAAACGTGGAGGTTGATTGGCACGGTTAGCAACCCACCAGCCTGTTAAAGAATTACTGCTCAAAAGCACGTTTAATTACTGTGGAATATTTAATTGATTTGGGATACTTTGTAAGTGTTGAGTCAATAGTTAATGGGTGGTTTGAATTGTTTATTTGTATGCCTAATTTAATAGTTGAAGCAATAAAGCACTGAACCTACGAAAAAAAAAAACGACAAAACGGATCTTAATAATTCTTTTTGCATTCGATTCATGAATGCGCCAGGAAACTTTGAGACCCCGAGCCAAGATATAATATTGAAAAACTGCATACAAAAATGCATTCTTAAAGTGTATCTCAAACAGACAATAAAAAAATTCAAAACTCGTCAATTATCGGCAGAAATGAGTTCAATTTTGTTACTCTGGGGTTTTTGGGGTCGCTGAAAACGAATATGACGTCGTAAGTGATCTACGGAGTACCTGGTGTCCAGGGTACTCCGTAGGGAACTCATTTCCGCCGATAATTGACGAGTTCTGAATGTTTTTATTGTCTGTTTGAGATGCACTTTAAGAATGCATTTTTTTGTATGCAGTTTTTCAATATTATCTCAAGGCTAGGGGTCACAAAGTTTCCGGGCGCATTCACGAATCGAATGCAAAAAGAATTATTAAGATCCGTCTTGTCGTTTTTTTTTCGGAGGTAAAGTTTAGTGCTTTATTGCTTCGCCTAAAATCAATTTCAATAATAATCATTCATTTTAGGCCCGCAATATATTAGGAATCAACTGGAATAAATAGGATAATGATGGAGTGATCATCATACCGAAAGTATTAGGAGTTAATATTTTTTATTGCTTCTCTCGGTAAGATATAAAATTGAAATTGTGATTTTTAATAAATAAACACACTGTTAGTTTATTGAGAATCGTTTTATTTATCACAAATTTGTAAATACAGATTTATAAAACAAATGAAACAAATTATAACAATTTAAAGTATTTCTATTTTGGGACTAAATGAAAATTGGAAATGAAACAAAAAACTCTCAGCTACTACACTTGCCTTAGCGTGTAAGGATCTTTCATTGAAAAGAGCATCATGTTGCACTTTTAAAATATTGCCATTTTGGAAGAGACACTGGGCGTCAGAGAAACCGGACCCCCACAAAATTTTAGAAATTGTTTTCTTATTAATATCAAATTAAATGTATGTACTGAGTCAGTTACTCTTGTAGCACGTAACCCAACATTATCATTAGTAACAAATGGAAAACAAGGAAAAATTTGAGAAATTAATAAATGTATTGAAAAATTCAATACACCATTTCGGCTGTTGATTATGTATTTTAAAGAGGAACTACAACGTTAACGGGGTTTTATTGTTTCATTTAGTTAATGGACCTCTAAATATGAAAAACCCGCGGAGTGTTACCATTTAAAGGAGTGCGTTTTTGAGACAGGGGTAAATTAGTCCCTAGGCACAGGGCGAATTAGGGTGAGTTCTATACACTTTTGGTACAAACACGTCTACAGGAAATTTGTTCCAGGTTAAATTGACTATCGAAACATCACCTTTTAAAGTCAAAGATATTTTTTTTCAAAAACATATTCAAAAGAAAAGCAAGAAAATAATACGATTGATAGCAATTTTGTTTTTTGCCCCATAACTTTTTTCCACAGGGATATAGGTATAGGCATTGCTTCATAGAAAAAAAAAGTACCATCCTTCCTCTTTAAACTGACGTTTGGTAGAAGTCTTTATGATTGATAGTTTCCAAAATATGATTTTTCAAAGTTCGCTACTCACAGCGATTTTGGCCCATTTTCCTTGTTACCTTTCAAACATTGCTCTGTAATTTTTTTCTACGTAGCTTTAGGTATACGCAATGGTACATTTAGTAGAAAGAGAAGTCAATTACCTTTAAAATGTTCTATTGTAGAAGGCTGTGTGACTATTTTTAAGCAAGATATGGTTGTTCAAAGTTTTATAATTTTATTGATTTTTGATATATTTTACGATTATTTTTAAATTTCTCATTATAACTTTTTTTATTGTATATTTAGGTTTTAGGTATATACATTGTACAATAAAAAGAAAGCTTACTTTCTTTGCTTTAAAATGGTGTATTGTAAAAAAATTCTAGGACTATTCTTAAACAAGATATGCTTTTTCAAAATGAGACATGATACACATGCAATAGGTCCCACTAAGCTGGAACCATATGGAAAACTTTTATATTATTAACTTTATGGAAAAAAATTATCCTTTATAAAATGCTCTGCATAGTCTAAAACCTAAGATGCAATCATCAGATATAAAATTTTATCAATAGTGTACGAGGTATGTTAAAAAATATGAATTTCGCTCAAGAGTAAAGTACTTTTATATTTCACAATATCGAAAAGTGTTATTAAGAAAAGTTATTTGGAATTTAAAATTATGTTATCATATGCAATTATATTCTTCTAATTGAAAAAAATTTCCAATTTTTCTCAAAACACGGATACTCTCGGATATCCTACGGATATCTTGTTTAAAAACTGTCCTAGAATTTTTTGCAATACACCATTTTAAAGTAAAGAAAATAAGCTTTCTTTTATTCCACAATGTATATACCTAAATGTACAAGAAAAGAAGTCATAATGAGAAATTTAAAAAATAATCATTAAAAATATCAAAAATCGTTAAAAGTATAAAACCTTGAAAAAGCATAACTTGCTTAAAAAGAGCCGTATGTCCTTATACGATATACCATTTTAAAGGTAATTGACTTTTCTTTCTATTAAATGACCATTGCATATACCTAGAACTGCGTAGAAAAAAAGTTACAGAATAATGTTTGCGAAATAATGGGGAAAATGGCCCAAAAATGCTGTGAGCGGCGAACTTTGAAAAATACTATTTCGGAAACTATAAATCCTAGAGACTTTTACCAAACTTTATTTTAAAAAGGAAGGACGGTCGTTATTTTTCGCTGAAGCAATGCCTATACTATATCTCTGTGGAAAAAGTTATGGGGCAAAAAAACAAAATTGCTTTTCTTCGTGTTTTTTTTCTTGCTTTTCTTTTGCATATATTTTTGTATAAAAAAATATGTTTCCATATTTTAAGACCAAATAACTTAGCGGTATTTGATACAATAAGGTTCGAACTTGTATTTAGGCACTTCGTAGTTTCAAAAATAATTTTTCTACTTGTGTTTTTGAACCTAGAAAATTGTCATTTTTCGATTTTTTTCAGTTTTAAATTGTGTATAACTCGGAAACGATTAACTTTTGTGGAAAATTACAAAAGACCCTTTTTGTGACCAAGAAAATTGATTTTTATAATTAGTTAAATTTTTTTTTTATTAATAAATGTAGCAATAACTTAGAAATTATGGCATTTAGGTATAGGGAATATAACATGAAAAATAATCAGTATTTCTTAAGAACTTCAAAACGCAAAAAATATACAGGGTGTTTCATTTAAAATAAGTAAGTTTATTAGATTTCCAGAAAAGCGAAAGATTTGACAATGCAATTACCACTATAAAATCGGGCGCATTAGAACACCCTTACCCGCCAAAATTTATAAAAATCGTTCAAGCGGTTTCCAAGAAATTATCGTGTTTCCATACTTTCTCACTACCCTGCATAAAAAAATATAAAATTTCCAAATTTTTTGTGGGTGGCCCTTTTCTCTGACGAGCAGTGTATATAACTGCAAATTTGGAATAAAAGTAATGTTTCAGTTGGAATTATGTAAGAAAAAAATAAATTCCTTGCCGAAATATGGACCTAAACTTACACTTAATGTAAACCAGAGAAATGACACAGACAAGAAGAAATCTATTTTTACACACAGTGTCAATCCATATCATAAATTATAATCTAATTTGTTGCTTAATACGTTTAACAATAAAGGAGGCCATGTACTGTGCGTTTATGTTACAGTTTTATACTTAATTATATACTCGTAAATATGCTTAGTTTTAGGTGTAACCATTATTCCAAGAACTGAGCTAGATCTCACAACTATTTTATTGTCACATTTGTTTCATAATATGGAAAGTTAACAACCAGCGCCGAATAAAGGGACAGGCTAGCGGGACACCAATATAAAAATAAAATATATTGTACAAAAACACAACACTGATACAGGCAAATGCTATTTAATCTCTTAAACAAGTTTATTTAAAAAAAATATTTGTAATCAGTATCACAATCTACTTGAAAATTTTACGAAGATCAAATTTATAAATTACAAATATCAACAAAATTATGAGTAAGTGATACTAGATACTGGAGCCTGTCTGGCAGAGAATATTTGGAGAAGACGAACAAATTAAGGAATAAAGAGGATGCACGGAAAACCAATTATTAGGGCAAAAATAAGAACAGAACCAGGCGTGAGAGATTATGGAGAGAAAGCATAAATTTAAATTGTCGTTTCCAAATTAATAATAGTTTGAGAAGAAAAAAATATATATGTATGACATACACCACAAATATTGATGAGATTGATCAATTATAATAATAATAAGAAGGAAAATAAAGATACAATTGTCACAAAAGTGATAACAGCAATTGAAACAAATTGTCTGGTTACAGATACAGAGTTCAGAAAAAAAAATTGATAACATAAATGATAAAAAATATATGGATATATGAAAAAAGGTCAATGCTTACAATCTTTATTAAGGTGTTAAAGAAGGCGACCGGTTTCGAGACTTTACATTTTATGCCCCATCTTCAGGGGTTTGTAAGAGTTTGTTTTGTAAAAACAGTACTAAAAGATATTAGTTTTAAGAAGTTTTAACTGATATCTTTTAGTACTGTTTTTACAAAACAAACTCTTACACTGAGCCTGAAGATGAGGCATAAAATGTAAGCCTCAAAACCGGTCGCCTTCTTTAACACCTTAATAAAGATTGTGAGTATTGAACTTTTTATATATATCTATACATCATTGAGTCCATGAGGTTGAGACTGTTTGCAAACTTTTGAATACCTGATAAAATATACTTAACTTCCCATATTTAATTCATTTTCATATTTTTGGCATTCTAAAAGAAAGGTAACAAAAATGTAATAAACAGTTCATTGCTCTTAATCTAAAATAGACTTTTCATAATAACAAAATATCTAATTGAACAGGAAAAATAAAGGCTCCGAAAAAAGTAAAAACATTCAATTGTTTAACTAAAAATTTTATACGAATATTATTCAAAACTTGTTTAAAGCGCCCTCTAAAGGTATGTATCCATACGTGGGTGCTCCATGTAGCAACTCCACGTAGTGGATACGTTGGTGCTCGCCGCTCACCCTCTTCGATTCAACCGGTTTGCGGTTTATATGTAGGGGAGCGCATGCCGTATCCATTTGAGTAGCTACACGGAGCACCCACCTATGGATACGTACCTTAACGGTCAATTTATGGTGAATATATTGCACAAACTTACAGGACTGGAAGTCCAAAAGATCACCATCTTGCATCGCAGCAAATGTTGAACATGCTGTATATCTATCACAGTTTATAGATTGAGAACTCATCATCATCAGTGGCATCACAGCTTATTATGAACCAAAACCTTTTTCAGAACGATCCTCTATTCTTGCCTGTATCTGAAAAACTCTTCTCCATGTCTAACTCCAATAGAGTTTACATCGTCCTTTAAGTTATCTTGATACCTAAGTATCGGACTTCCTCTGTCTCGTTATCCCATCGATCCCATTCGGTCAAAAACTTCTCAGACTGTTGCACCATTGCACCTTCCTCTCTCCTGATTGCATGCCTTTTCCATCTAAGGCGTGCTACCTTAATGAGTTTTACACTGTTGTCAGGTTTCCCAAAACTTCTACAGGGTGAGTCACCACTAACGGGACGGAAGATTACCGTAAAATGGTAAAAGATTTGTAAAAAATTTTAAATTAATAGGTTGTAAGTTGATAAAAGCTACAATTTAAAATTATTTTGAAATATACAGGGTGTCCCAATAAATGACGACGTATCAAAGTTATATTATTTCTTATGGAACACCCTGTATTTTATTGCATTTTTTAATTGCCCGTAAAAAATAAGGTATAGTTTTACAAGGCTTCCCTATACCAATGTACAGAGTGTTCTGAGTTATGTTGACTTTTCTTAAAATTTAAAGTTTTAAAAGAACGCTTGTTCTCAAGGTATTTAAGAAACTATTTTTACATTTCTTCTTCTTCTTGTAGTTTCATGGCCTCCACCTCTTAGGTACTTGGCCAGTCCTCGTATTTAGACTAACTGGAAGGGAATCCTCTTTTCAAAGGGTCTGGATTTTCCATATTCCCTTCTTTAAATTCATTGTGATATGATTTTCAAATAACTATTTTTATTTTATATTTTAATTTGAAATATTGTTAAAAATTGATTGATCTTTCTTAAGGTTTGGTCATTAATATTATGTAGGAGATTTTGTATTGAAATGGGGGTTGGACTTCCTATATTAACTAGTTCCTGATACAGGTCTTAATTAAAATAATGTATTTTTACATTTAAATAGCTGGATACTGGTTGGATGTATTCTATTATTGATTATTGCGCATTTATTTACAGAGTGTTCAAAATTTACAGTTTCATTATTGTATTATTCAATATGTCATATTATGCTTATTTTAAATGGAACACCATGTATATTAATAAATAATTATACTAAACAGATTTATCTCTTTCGAATGGTGTATGGATGTCCTATACCTAGGTCTCATAGTTTTTGCGTAATTTGCAATTATTTAAATTCCTTAATCTGTAAATCGATTTTAAAACAAAATATGTAGGTATATAGTTAATTAATGTCATTGTATGACATTGGAATTTTATGACAGTATGGTCTGGTAATTATCAAAAATATAAACATCCGTGTATAATATTCAGATGTAATTTTTAAATGGGGTTATATTAAAAATATTGTATATGCTACACTTGCTACTACTCCAGATGATATGAAATTAAGAATTTCGAACGCTTTTTCGTCTATAACACCACCTATGTTAAATAATGTAAGCAAATCATTTGAAGATAAAATCGCTTGTTGTATTGCACAAGAAAGCAAACATTTTGAACATCTATTACATAACTGATAATTTCTTACTTATAGCAAGTTTTGGTTCATTTTGTATTATTTATGTACTTGTTTTAATAACATTCTTTGTTTCGTTATGTATTTAATTATTTTCAATAACGAAAAAATTTATTTTTCAAATCAACAACTAAAAGTATACATTTTTATTTACAACTACACTTGTTTATACCAACTATGCCAAGATGATGGGTTTAAAAATCGAGAGTGACTCTAAAATAAATATTTTTAAAATCGAGATTTACCGTTTAAGAAAATTGTAAATTACGCAAAAACTATGACTCCTCGTTATAGAACATCCATATACCATTCGAAAGAGGAACCTTGTGTTTAGTATAATAATTTATTAATATACGCCATACGGTGTTCTATTTAAAATAAGCATCATATAACACATTGAATAATCCAATAATGAAACTGTAAATTTTGAACACCCTTGTAAATAAATCGATAATAATCAATTATGGAATATATTAATTATAAGATAATTACCGGACCGTATTGTCATAAAATGACAATGCGATACAATGACATTAATTAACTACATCTTTTGTTTTAAAATCGATTTACAGATTAAGAATTTAAATAATTGTAAATTACGCAAAAACTACGAGACCTAGGTATAGGACATCCATATGCCATTCGAAAGAGGTAAATTTGTTTAGTATAATTATTTACTAATATGCATGGTGTTCTATTTAAAATAAGCATCATAGGACACATTGAATAATCCAATAATGGAACTGTAAATTTTGAACACCCTGTAAATAAATGTGTAATAATCAATGATGGAATACATTCACCAATATCCAACTATTTAGATGTAAAAGTAATTTTTTTATAATTTCATAAATAGCTTAGAATAAGTATTTTTTTAAAACTACATTTTAAGAAAAGTCAACATAACTCGGAACACTCTGTACATAGGTATAGGGAAGCCTTATGAAACTATACCTTATTTTTTGCGGACAATTAAAAATGCAATAAAATATAGGGTGTTCCATAAGAATAAATATAACTTTGATACGCCGCCATTTATTGGGACACCCTGTATATTTCAAAATAATTTTAAATTGTAGCTTTTATCAACTTACAAACTATTATTTAAAAATTTAAACTGTATATAACTCAAGTTGCAACGCCTGTCCCACAAACCTTGCTTTTTTATTTCTCCATATATTTTATGATTTTTCTCTCGAAACGTTTAAGCAGTTCTTGGCCACGTTTCTGCTCCATATGTTAGCACTTGTCGTATTAGTGTTTTGACGCCCACTTTAATTTTTCTGTGTAGTTTTGAGGGCACCTGTCTTCTGAAGCCATAGTAACACTTATTGGCAAGCACTATTCATCTTTTAATTCCTTCGCTGACGTTGTTATCTTTAGTCAACAGCGAGCCTAACTATATGAAGATGTCTACAGCTTTCAGTTCTAAATCGTCAATTATTATTCGTCTAGGTATCTGGTTGCTTGACCTGGTACAACACATATATTTGGTCTTTTGGTCATTTATATTTAGTCTCATTATCTGTGCAGATGCCTTTAACGACAGGGGGAGCCTTCGGTAAGAGGCTGTGGGGACGTAGCTATGATGTGACATAATTATGTCACAGACTGTTTTCAGCTCCCGGCTTAACAGACGCGAGTTGTTTACCAAGTAACCTTTTTTTATGATTTATGATGTTCTATTCCTTCTCAACTTTTGGAGTAAATTATTTTTTGTTTCTTGTAAATACTATTCGAGATGTTATTTTTTTCTAGAACATTGAATGTTGTATAAATAATAGGTTTTAAATAACGGGCGTGGTATATTTTTGATAGATAAATTATTTGATTTAGTGTAATAAATAAATTAGATATCGTAGTTTGTAAAATAAAGAATATAAATTCAGTGTTTTTCATTTGTTTAGATGTAGTTATTAAAAATAAATAAAGTCAACTAAAATTAAACATTAATGCCTAAAAGATCATAAAAAAGGTTACTTGGTAAACAACTCAGGTCTGTTAGGCCGGGAGCTGAAAATAGTATGTGACATAATTATATCACAACGTCATATCCAACAACTTGTACAAATTTGTTGAAGATATGCTTCTTTTCATGAGCATTTTTCAGTGCGTCACAAATGATAGAAAAAAGGTAAGTCCGTGATAATATACATTTTAGTGACATGAAATTTTAGTTAAATCTGACAGTTGTTACATTTTATTTAGAATTTGGCCTACAAACAAATCAATTGTGTTTATTGCATTTATAAATGGTAGATATATTATATAATTTGTAAATAATTTTTGTTCTTATAGCGCCATCTATTGACAACTCTGTACCGTGGAGGTAAACAGTCGTAACTCCACTTTTTGCCGAAATGGAGTTAATACCACGCTCCTGTTGTTAGATTTTCATAGCATATTGTGGCAAAAAATCGTACATCCAGCATTATTAGTTGCCTAGATAAGGCGTTTAGAAACAATAGCAACTCCATTAGTCAGTTGAGGTAAACAGTAGTATATCCATAGCAACTCCATAAATACGTGCGTATATAGATAGTATGCTTTCGTATGCGGTAGTGGTAAACAATCGTAGCTCCATGTTTATATTAAATGGTATTTTGAGGGTGTTAAAACGGGATAATGAAAAACAAGAGTTCTTTTTTGTTCCAAACATTGTGATTTGGTTTTTGCATTTTTAAATACAGAATATACTATTTTTGTAATCACTTACGATTTTTATTTTGCATATTACCTGTTTAAAGACATAGAGGTAAAAAGTCGCAACTGCCATTATTATACATCAGGTAAATAATTTCTTAACAATACTAATACCCAGTAATAGATTTGCATTTACATATTATAATATACCAATAATGTTGAAATCGACGTAATGGAAATAACATTTTTTATAGGTTATTGACTAGTCTGTATGTTTTGCGCTTTCTTGCAAATGTATACATTGTGGATATACGACTGTTTACCTCCACGGTACAGAACTAGAATAAATGTTATAAATGTCACCGAGGAAATGTAATGACCGACGTGCGTTTTTTTCTGTCACATGCAATTTAACGCGTTAGAAAGAAATCGAAAAACTGTGACGCACTGAAAGATCCTCATGAGAAAAAGCATAGTGGCATTGTAGGCTATTATGTACTATAGAAAGGAACTACAACGTTAACAGGGTTTTATTATTTCATATGGTCAATGAATCTCTATATATGAAAAAACCGCGGAGTGCTACCATTTAAAGGGGTGCGTTTTTGAGAAATGGGTGAATTAGTCTCTGGGCACAGGTTACATTAGGGTGAGTTCTATGCACTTTTGGTACAAACACGTCTACATAAAAATTGTTCCTGGTTAAATTTCCTATCTAAATATAATTTTTTAAAGTCAAAGATACTTTTTTTTACAAAAATATATTCAAAAGAAAAAGCACAAAGAAACCCAAAAGAAAGAAATTTTGTTTTTTGTCCCATAACTTTTGTCCACGAGGATATAGGTATAGACATTGCTTCATAGAAAAAAAACTTACATATTTTTTCTTTAAAATGATGTTTGGTAGAGGTCCTTAGGATTTACATTTTTCCAACTATGATTTTTCAAAGTTCGCCACTCACAGCAATTTTGGGCAATTTTCCTTGTTATTTCGCAAATATTGTTCTGTAACTTTTTTCTACGTAACTTTAGGTATATGCAATGGTACATGTAAGAGGAATAGAAATCAATTACCTTTAAAATGGTCTACTGTGTAATGTTGTACGACTTCTTTTAAAGAGGTTTTTTTTTCAAGACTTTATACTTTTAACGAGTTTTTATATTTTTTACGATTATTTTTTTAATTTCCCATTATAATTTTTTTTTCTATATGGTATATATTATATAATAAAAAAGAAAGCTTATTCTATTTACTTCAAAATGGTGTATTTTAAAAAATTCTAGGGTTATTTTTGAATAACATATGCTTTTTCAAATTGTAATAAGTACTTGCAACGATTTTTGATTTTAGGATTATTTTTAAATTCCTCATTATAACTTGGTAATACTTTGGATCCACTTGACTCGGCCGGGCAAACTTCAAAATATGGATTAATTCCATTATTTACTGTCAAAGCTCCTGCACCATAAGCTTTGCTTGAAAAAATAGCATGTAAATGTACCAAAGGTTGTACAAAAAACTGCGGTTGTAGGAAGATAGGAATTAGTTGTTCAATATTCTGCAAATGGTGCATGTGCATGGGTACTAATTGTGGGAACTCTAAGATAACTGAGGTGTCAGAAGAAGATATTGAAGCTAATGCTAACGAAGAGATGGACTTTGATTTTGAAAATTTTTTAAATGTCAACGTTTAAATAATTTTAACTAAAGTGATGTTTTTTAAGACTAATGTTTATGTAATTTTTGTAAAAGAAATAATTTTAAATAATACAGGTAAAAAAATATCAAAGAATCACTCGGTTTCCATTATGTATTTAAATATAGATGATCCACCATTTTAAAGAACAGAAAGTAAGCCCTCTGTTGCCCAATATATAGATAGTATATTGTATATAGTATAAAAAATGTAAAAAATAATATTTTTTTATATTAGGTATTATATAATATATAATATAATAATTTTATTTTATTTTTATATTATATTATAAAAAAATCGTTAAAAGTATAAAATCTTGAAAAACCATAATCTCTTTAAAAAAAGTCGTATAACATTCTACAGTAGACCATTTTAAAGGTAATTGATTTCTATTCCTATTACGTGTACCATTGCATATACCTAAAGTTACGTAGAAAAAAGTTACAGAACAATATTTGCGAAATAACAAGGAAAATTGCCCAAAATTGCTATGAGTGGCGAACTTTGAAAAATCATATTTCGAAAACTGTAAATCCTAATGACCTCTACCAAACATCATTTTAAAGAAAAAATATGTAAGTTTTTTTTCTGTAAAGCAATGTCTATAACTATATCCTCGTGGACAAAAGTTATGGGACAAAAAACAAAAGTTCTTTCTTTTGGGGTTCTTTGTGCTTTTTCTTTTGAATATATTTTTTGTTAAAAAAAGTATCTTTGACTTTAAAAAGTTATATTTAGATAGGAAATTTAACCAGGAACAATTTTTATGTAGACGTGTTTGTACCAAAAGTGCATAGAACTCACCCTAATGTAACCTGTGCCCAAGGACTAATTCACCCATTTCTCAAAAACGCACCCCTTTAAATGGTAGCACTCCGCGGTTTTTTCATATATAGATGTCCATTGACCATATAAAATAATAAAACCCCGTTAACGTTGTAGTTCCTTTTAGCTATCTTATTTTGAATATAATCAATAGCCTATTGATGTTAATCACGATAGTAAAGGAAATATACGATAGCCCATCACCCCACGAATATGTCGTGGGTGCCACAGACGCAGACCTCAAGAGTTTTTTTTAAATCTGCCTGACTGTAAAGATTTTAGAAAAAAAAAACAATAAAACGCTAAACAATTTTTACTTTATTTTCATCTTTTCTGAGAGCGCCTCTTATTTTTCCGATATAATATATTTATACTATCACGACTTAAGGCACCTTAATATGAATATATATAAACGAAGAGATATATCAAATAAATATGTACAGTTAAATATAAAATAAAATAAACAAAATCACTTAAATCGGTACATAAAATTAACTTCGCTACCTTGGAAGAAGACTGTTATATCTCAAAAAAGTTAAAAATGAATTGTGAGTCAGTAAACACGTTTCAAATGTTCTATATTTTTTTGTGTGATAACGTCAGAGTTAGTTTATGTTTACGGCCGTCAGATGGAAGAAGTGTCGTTATTGTTATTCGAAAAGTTTGTTCGACATTTTGCACAATATTGTCATATTTCAGTTGCTTTCCAGGTATCATGCTAAGTGAACGTACTTCTTTTGTGGAACACTGCATCTCTTGCATCTCTGTGAGTTAGATCAATATTAAAAAAAAACAAGTAAATATTTTCATATTTTTTTTTTAAAAACAATGTACTATTTTGAGACATGCCATCCTTCCTCAAAAACACAATAAGATAATACAATACTTTGTGTGAACAATAATGGATTATTTTGAGTTGTATCAGTCTTGTAAAGAAGTAGAGGTTGAGTTAAAATGAGTTATAGTATAATTTTGAGTTATGTCAATATTTTAGAAAATTAATAGAACTTTTTAAATTTTCACAATTTAAATTTAAAATTTTACTATCTACAATTTATTTCGACCGTCGTTCTTAAAAAAATAAATTCTGCTAAAGTTGATCAAGATAGAAAACTACACTTTGAAAGAGTTCAACAATTTAAATACTTGGAAGTAATTGTGAATGGCAAAAATAAGAAGACGAAGTAACGGAGCGAATCCAAGCCGGCAACTAAGCATACTGGAGATACCATAGGGTAATGAATGACAAGAACTTATTCAGAACTACAAAAATTAGTTACAAACGCAGCTGCGACAATGTGTCTCACAGATAAAAATGAAGAAAAACTATGAATATTTGAAAGGAAAATTTTCCGAAGAATTATGGGCCCGATAAGAATAAAAAACGGAGAAATTAGAAGAAGAATTAACTAGGAAATAAGAGACTATGAAAAGAGAAGATATAGTTAGATTTATTAGAGCACAGAAACTAAGATCTAGGACATATAGAGAAAGTAAAACGACCTACTGATTACTGATTAGGAAGGTCACCAGATGGAAGTCAGAAACTTAAAGGCCTAGAGGGAAATGGTAATCCTATACAATATACAAGAAGCATGAGGAGTGATTCACCAAAATAAGTGAATCAAAGATCTGGCAAATATTTCATCATAAATCAAAAGCATTAATGATGTTGATGATTTATGTTGATTTTTTCATTTTAAACTGTGTAAAGCACAGATAAGTGTCGTCTTTCTTGCCTTTTGTATAAAGTTCATGTAAATAAATGTGGACAATTAATCTCCTTTTATATTATTTTGTCGATCTCTTGTTACAAAAGTGGCGCCCAACGTTTTTTGATCGGTGTTAAACTCATAGACATATTAACCATAGACCAGGCTCGGTATATGCCGCTCAATGCAACGGGTGTAACGCCAATATCAAGTACAGTGGTCTAGCTATCTTAGTCTGTCGTACGAGTGTGAGCGTATCTACCAAAAGGTGGGAGTAATGAAACGACACAGACACAGAGTTACAGCGGCAGCGACCATCATATGCTAGAGAGAGAAAGCTAAGCGCCGGTAGAGAGAGATAGATAGATCATCGATGAACTGCTCCGCCTTACGCTATTTTTCGTACCTTGGTTAATCTATTATCTATGGTTAAATCCATCACATCCAACAATATGAACAATTATTTGGATATTTGAATGGTGGGCTACAACAATGTTGTAAGCGACAGAATTAAGATTATGCAAGAGATGGAAAAAACTTATTGACAAGTCATTTATGACAATACGGATACCAATATTGCGGTACGAAAAACTCGGGGAAGGTAAAATGTTTTTAGCCTGATTGAAAGATGCTCGCATTGGTCATTGGATATACAATAATATTGCATTAAAACCTCACTTTGACCCAATCTGTCTCTTACAGCGTTGTTGTAGCCCACCATTCATTTGTTGATACACTTCAAGACGCGGTAACACTGGGAAAACGGTAGCAAAGAGCGCAAAGTCAAAATGAATAATATTGACAATGAAGACAACAATTTTTGAGGTTATCTTTTGTTTTCATTTTAGATTATTTTGTCATTATCACCTTACTTCTTTTCCGTTTTTTTACGTATTTATACTGTTATATAATTTTTATGGGGAAAATTTAGAAAATTCATTTTATATCCAAGACCACAAGATCATAAATTTTCATCGCCCTGTATATAGCCAAAATTTGTAAATAATATAATTAGTCGTAAGCAGTGTTTCGTGGTAAAGAGGAAAAGTGTAATTAGGTTGATTTGGTGGCCGTGTAAGCAGATTTCTGTTGAGACGAAATCGTGATCGAGTCGAGAAACAAAAGCTCCTCGTGTCCGAATAGATTCCAGTCTTCTGTCTGGAACGAGTAGCCAGTTTGTATCAATTTTGCACAAGAGATCGAGCTGAGAGGAATTATAAAGCTTGATATTGTTTGTATCGAGTCAGATACTAAATTGAGGAGAGATTTCAAGCGAGTGCTGTTTTGTTTGGGAAACAGTTTGGACAAGGAGAACAGTTACAGCATCCGAGGAGCACGTGTGGGAGAAACGAGGACAACACAATCCATGAGAAGAACTTAAGAAGATAGATAAGGTTAGTCAGATTATTTGTGAAAAGAGAAAGTTGTTTGACATTACATACCATATAAGAACAGTCCACCGAAACATTTAAATAAAATTTTGTTGAAAGAAAATGAGATAGTAGAATTACAAATTATTTTAGTAGATAAAATATTTTTATGAGAGAACAAAGTTTTAGCATACATTTTGAATCTTATATTTATGGTATAGTATATAAATAAATAATATTTATAAAATTTATATGATTATGAGCATATTTATTTTCCTTGTTTTGTCCTGGATAAAGTAAGCAACGAGAAATACTAGAAGCCACAAACTAAATGTGATATATTAAAATCAATTAGCCCTGAGAATTTTTTTTTATTGGAAAGATTTATCAAATTTTGGTTTTGTTTCCATGAGTAACAATTAAAATAATTAATTAATTAATTGAATTGATAAGATGCTGATCAATCTCATAACTGAGATAAAATATAGAGCATAACAATACATATCTAAGAATATGTATGTATACATTTAAAAAATATAGTCCGTTCTTTAACGGTAAAATATTGCAAAACCTCTAAACTTTAAAGAACCGCTTGGATTGACATGAAATTTGGCATACACATAGATAACAAGTCAAACAAAAAAAGTGATATTGTGCCGATATGTGCTTTTGCCCTAGGGGGTGGTTTTCACCCCCTCTTGGGGGGTGAAAAAATATTCGTCCAAAGAAAGTCAGGAAATGGATAAACTGGCTAATTTTAAGTAACTTTTGTTCTATAGAGTTTTTTCACTAAGTCAATACTTTTCGAGTTATTTGGCAGTGAATATGTTCATTTTTTCAACAAAATAACCACGCTTTTAGACGGTTTTTCGAAAATAACTCAAATAGTAAGTATTTTGTCGAAAAAACATTCTGTGCAAAAATATAGCCTGTAAAAATTTAAAAAAAAATGGTATATATATCACGTCTCTACACCTAGTAGAAGCAGAGTTATAGCTAATGAAAAATATGTTCATATTCGTCAAATTCCAAATGCAATACTTTAACGTGAAATAACCAACAATGAAGCACATTTCGGGGAAAACTCATTTCAACTTATTTAAAGTGTTTAAAAAAAGCTTCATTTTTGTTTTATAAAAATTTTTAGCATCAAAATTAAATAAGTTACGCTCAGAATAAAGTTAGTCCCTTTTGGTTTTGGTAAAAAAATCGAGAAAATCACCCCCTAATTAGTATCTTAAATGAACTTAATCGTTACGACTTCACAAGTTTCTTGACTCGTGTATATATTGTTTATATGATCTGTAGGTAAGTTTCATCGGTTTAAAGTCCTTATTATTGAAAGGGCTGTAGTTAAAAGGGGTTGAACGAGTCAATGATCACGAATGTATGCAAATTTAGAAACACCAAATCTTAATCAATTTTTGTCTAACAGAAAAATAAAAAAAATACATGATATTCAGAAAAGCAAATCCGACTTTTTCTGTTTTTCAAGATTTTTGGTATATCTAACAATTTTCAAGTTATTTTGAAAAAAAGCATATTTTTCAAAATTTTAATTTTTAAAAATTTTACTTTGAAACCAAATTTTTTTAAAAATAAACACTTTGAATCGATGGAACTTACAGATCATATAAACACAAAATAAGTAAAATAATTTGTGGAGCGGTAACGATTAATTTCATTTAAGTTGCTAATTAGGGGGTGGTCCTCCCGATTTTTTTTTTGCAAAAACAAAAGGGACCATCTTTATTTTGAACGTAACTTGCTTAAATTTAATGCTAGAAACTTTTTGTAAAAACAGAAATAAAGCTTTTTTTAAACACTTTAAAAAAGTTATAATGGGTTTTCCCCAAAAAGTGATTAATTTTTTGGATATTTCACGTCGAAATATTCTATTTGAAATTTGGTGAATATGAATATATTTTTCATTTTCTATAACTCTGGTTCTACGAGATCCAGAGACCTAACGCGTACACCATTTTTTTTACTTTCTTATGGGCTATATTTTTGCTAGGAACGTTTTTTCGACAAAATACTTACTTTTTGAGTTATTTGCGAAAAACCGTCTAAAGATGTGGTTATTTTGTTGAAAAATGAACATATTCACTAGCAAATAACTCGAAAAATGTTGACTTGGCGAAAAAGCTCTATAGAACAAAAGTTACTTAAAATTAGTAAGTTTACCCATTTCCGGACTTATTTTGGACATATATTTTTTCACCCCCAGGGCAAAAGCACACATCGGCACAATATCTCTTTTTTTCTTTGACAAGTAAGCTATACGTATGCCAAATTTCATGTCAATCCAAGCGGTTCTTTAAAATTTAGAGCAAAAACCGTGAAAGAATGGACTAATAAGGTAGGAAATAGTGAAGAGTATTTTATGTACCGAGTGTAAAACAACGTCGACTATTTTGCATCTTCGCTTTGATTGCAGACAAAATAGTCTCAATTTCTAATTCAAAATAAAGAAAATTCTATAAAATTTGAAAACATAAGAACAAACATAATTATAATAAGTACGTTGCTTCTAAAACCGACTGCGTAATTAAAAATAGGGTCCTTCTTCTTGTAAATATTTCACTAACGGCACTGGTAACGGCAGTTTGTCCATATCGTTGATGATAACGTACTGCCTAATAACGAAGCGAGAGAGGTACTTCAAAGTCGGTACTTTGTCGTACCTAGACACGGGAAGGGTTAGTCTTACGGGGAAGTTGGGAACGATATCGCCCCTGGTTTTGGTGTAGCAGTAAACGCTGTGTTTGGACTTCGAAACGGCGTCTTCCACTAGTTCGACTATGCTGTTGTAGCCTATTTGATCGAAGAGGCTGTAGCCGGTTTTGCTGTGTTCGATTCTGGAGTGTTGGATTCTTCCGATGTTGCGAAAACTCATCGTGAAGAGATACCTAAATAAGAAATAATATATGTTTAACAATATTCATTCTCATTCAATTCGAAAAAAAAAAAAAAAATAAAATGCAAAAGAGAGATGGCAGGAAAATTGTGAAAACCGAAATTGAATCGGTCGTTTCAGAAACCCGACATGTCCAAAAAAAAAATCGATTTTCGTTTTTTCGCATTTTTACTACCCTTAGATCACATGTTTCATAAAAAACCCGACCCGATTTAACATTCGAAATAAACCTAAAGAGTGGAGAAATGTTTTCTGTATCAAGAGAAACCCGGCAACATCGAGATGTTTTTTGTTCTTTTCCACAACTTTGCTTTTTTGGACATTAATTAACTCATAATAAATAAGGACAGGTCCAAACGGAATATTTGCGCATATTTATGATAAAAAAGGCAACTTCTATAAATGCGACAATTACAGAACTATTTCTCTTATATCATATGCCAGTAAAATAATGCTACATATAATGAATGATGAATGAGAGACTAAAAACTTCCTTCAAAGAGAAATTCCACAAGAACAAACTGGATTTACCAAAGGTAGAGGTACTCGAGAACACCTGTTGAATATATGACAGATAATCGAAAAATCTAGGGATTCAATATTCCACTCTACATATGTATGCTTTATAGATTATCGTAAGGCGTTCGACAGGGTAAAGTGGAGACACTTATGGCGAATACTAAAAGAAGTAGGCGTACCACAACACCTTATTTTTCTTATAACTGAATTATACGAACACACTACTGGATCAGTTAAAGTGCTTGACACACTTTCAAACTAATTTCGTCCAGAACGGGGTGTCAGGCAGGGATGTATACTATCTTCACAATTATTCAATATACAGGGTGTCCCGAAAAGAATGGTCATAAATTATACCACACATTCTGGGGTCAAAAATAGTTCGATTGAACCTAACTTACCTTAGTACAAATGTGCTCACAAAAAAAGTTACAGCCCTTTGAAGTTACAAAATGAAAATCGATTTTTTTCAATATATCGAAAACTATTAGAGATTTTTTATTGAAAATGGACATGTATAATTCTTATGTCAGGAACATCTTAAAACAAAATTATAGTGAAATTTGTCCACCCCATAAAAAATTTATGGGGATTTTGTTCCCTTAAACCCCCCCAAACTTTTGTGTACGTTCCAATTAATTCATTATTGTGGTACCATTAGTTAAACACAACGTTTTTAAAACTTTTTTGCCTCTTAGTATTTTTTCGATAAGCCAGTTTTTATTGAGATGCGGCTTCTTTTTCGATATATTTGCGTAAAAATTTTATGGGGGTTTTGTTCCTTTAAACCCCCCTAATGTTTGTGTACGTTCCTATTAAACTATTATTGTGGTACCATTAGTTAAACACAGTGTTTTTAAAACTTTTATCTCTTAGTCTTTTGTTCATAAGTCACCTTTTATCGAGATTTAGCTTCTTTTTCAAAATATACCTAAAAATGTAAATTATAAATAAATTTTCAGATTATTAACAGGTCTCTATAACCGTACTTAACCATATACAAATATGTGGTGGATTCGACAAATATTCAAAATATCTCGATAAACACTGGCTTATCGAAAAAGTACTAAGAGGCAAAAAAGTTTTAAAAATAATGTGTTTAACTAATAGTGCCACAATAATAATTTAATTGGAACGTACACAAAAGTTTGGGGGGGTTTAAGGAAACAAAACCCCCATAAAATTTGTATGGGGTGCACAAATTTTACTTAATTTTTTTTTAAGATATTGCTGTCGTAAAAATGCCACATGTCAATTTTCGATAAAAAATCTCTGAGAGTTTTCGATATATGAAAAAAAATCGATTTTCATTCTGTAACTTCAAAGGGCTGTAACTTTTTTTGTGTGCACTATTGTATATAGGTAAGTGAGGTTCAATCAACCTATTTTTGACCCCAGAATCTGTGGTATAATTTATGACCAATCTTTTCGGTATATGGGGAGCCTATTATGAGAAGAGCACTTGAAGGATGGGAAAAAGGCATCTCAATAAATGATCATAAAATAACCTACGTTTCGCAGATGACACTATTGCAAATAGTCAAGCAGAGCTGATTGATCTTATACGACTGGTTGAAAACGAAAGTCAAATATTTGGTCTGAAATTAAACATATCAAAGACAAAGATCATGATAGTGGATAGACTACATAACAACCATCCACACATAACCACAATTGATCGGTTTGAGGTTGTGAGCTCATACTTATATCTGGGATCATTAATCACAAACACAGGGTCACTACAGGAAGAAATAAAACGTAGATGTGATCTAGCAAAAGTCGCCACAGCAAAAATGACCACAATATGGAAGGACTGTCAAATTTCAAGAGCGTTAAAGATGAGGTTGATCAAGTGCTTAATATTCCCAATACTGACCTACGGATGTGAATCTTGGACCCTGAGAAATTCGGAAAGAAGAAAGATAGACGCCACTGAAATGTTCTCTTGGAGAAGAATGCTACGAATTCCTTGGACCGACCACAGAACAAATAATTCAATTTTAAGAGAGCTAAAAGTTAGCCAACGACTCTCCAGTAAAGTCCATCTCCAACAATTAAAATATTTTGGACATGTTATGAGAGCAAACACAGAAAACATGGAAAGACCCATTATACAAGGAAAGGTGGAAGGCCGAAGATCACGAGGAAGATCCCCAACAAGATGGATCGATCAGATTACAGGAATATGCAAAAGACCTATGCATGAGTTAAAAGAAATGACCAGAGACAGAGATCTTTGGAGACGGACAATACACGACATCACGTCGATCACTACACTCCCTCTGGGGGGTCAGGATTGAAGAGAGAGCCCCACCCTGTATGTGCCTTCAAACAACACAGCAGTGATATCTACAATCTACACTATAGATCAATCCTAAGTAAACTTTTACCTATCAGAAGTAGAATCTCTAACGAGAAAAGCACCGTCTGGGGAGTCTTTCAGTCTATCCTCTGCTTGCGATCGCGATATTGGTCCCCAATACCAGTAGTAGTTTGAGAGGTGGGCAATTTCGTTCTTCGGAACCCTTCCGTTCTGTACTTCAGAGAGTTGCGGGAAATTTCGCCTTCTGGGCGGTATCACAGGAGCTGTTGTAGTGCTTTGGTTTTCTTCCACCAGTGCCTGAAAAGGTGAAAAATCAATCAAACTGTATAAACTATGGTAACTTTAAGATCTCATCAGTCCCATGTGTGAGTAAAGTATATTTCACGAAGTTGTGACTGCTTTGGAGTATCACTAAAGACTCGACCAAAAATGGTCCACTCAACTGTACAGCGTAAGAAGTACGAAAGTAAATTGCTCTAATAATGAAAATATGAAATAAGTAATTTCTAAATTGAATTAAAAAATCCGTTTATAATCTTTTTTACAGTACTAATAAGAATCTATGTACAGTAAATCTTTTTGATATGAGTCATGTGCATTGCATATTTTACGTGAAAATGTTTGTTTGCCTAGTAGTTTTACCTTTTTTGCTCAACATTAAAGGGGTGATTCCATTTCAAATCACTCAATTTTGGATCAAAAAAACTTTTGGGTCTCCTATTTGTCTAAAAATTGGTATATAGCATCTGCGAGATGTAGAAATAGAACATTTAAGGTCGAATTGTTTTCTTCTTCTTCTTCTTTTTTCTCAAAATGTTATTTTATGCGATTTTACAGTGATTTGGTGTTTATTTAAATAAATTTGCATTTTCTATCGTAAAGTATCAATGAAAAACATAATATTTTAATAGAAGGGACTCAAGGAATGTCATTATATGGCATTATAACAAGTTATTTTGATTCAAAACAAGTTTTTGATCAAATTTTATAGTGTAGAGAACGTTAAAATTCCGTTTTTTACATTTTCCTCTATTCCCAAAATACATCATAGTCGATTTGGCTGAAAATTTGCCCACAGATAGCCAAAACATAGGACTTTAAGTGGTTAAAAGGATTTGAATTATATTACAATACTAAAAAAGTTACATGCAATATCATAGTCCAAAATATAGGTGTCTACTGCAAGTACAATTAACTCGGAAAATATCACGACAAAAATTGTTGAAAAGAAATTGTAATAATTGTAAATACAATTTATTTGGAACAATTTCAGTTCCTACCATTTTTGTCGAAAAGTTTAAAATGGCGGAGATATTAAGCAAAAACGGTTCTCCTTTAAAATCAAAATGGCGGCTAACGTAACGGAGGAATTCATTCGCGATTTTAAATTTAGGCTACTATTGACCCCCTTAAAGATTAGAAAAATAAAATTTTGGGCAGCTCGGCATGCAAGGTCAAATGCTATCCCGACTGGACTAATATACTTTTGAGTCCGATATTATTGCATGTAACTTTTTTTGTATTGTAATATAATCCTAATCCTTCTAACCGCTTAAAGTCCTATGTTTTGGCTATATGTGGGCAAATTTTCAGCCAAATCGATTATGATGTATTTTGGGAATGGAGGAAAATGTAAAAAACGGTATTTTAACGTTTTCTACACTAAAATTTGATCAAAAACTTGTTTTTAATCAAAATAGCTTGTTATAATGCCATATAATGACATTTTTGAGTCCCCTCTATTAAAATATCATTTTTTCCATTGATACTTTACGATAGAAAATGCAAATTTGTTTAAATAAACACCAAATCGCTGTAAAATCGCTTAAAATAACATTTTGAGAAAAAAAGAAGAAGATTTTTGACCTTAAATAACTTATTTTTAAGTCCCGCAGAAGCTATACACCAAGTTTCAGAAAAATCGGAGATCCAAAAGTTTTTACCTGAGTGATTTGACATGGAATGTACCAAAGACAGTTTCATGTTAGGAAGTTTTGAAAAGTTTTAGATTTTTGAAAAATTTTTATTTTATATTTTTCTGCAAAATATTTCTTACAACTAGATTACTTAGAATTTAAAGTGGTTCAAATCCTAATAAGTTTGTCATAGTCATGGTAGTACTTGTGATTGGAAAGAGTTTGTATATTGACAGCGAAAATGATGACACATATTTTATACGAATGAAATAATAATTAACTTGCATGCTTATTTTACTGCTGAAAAAGCCAATGGAGCCCTTATCAACCAGTTCGATCCGTACATAAATGTCTGTGTGTATTAGTGAGACAAAACTCAAGTCAGTTTTGAAAAACAGAAAAAATGTAAATATAGTGAAGTAGAGATCTCACAACATATGTAAACTTAAACCACACCTTAAGAATACTCGAAAAGATCTTCCTGATGGTTGTAAGTTGGAAATTTGAGAGTTTATATATAAAATGAAATACATTCGAATTTCTCAGGGTAAGTCTCTGGAGAGTTTTCAAACAGATTGGGTTTAGGTTCAAAATGGAAGACAATAAAAAAACTTTATGTGAAAGATTTATTTTACAAAAAAAATCTTGAATGATATGTTATAGACTTAAATAATTATTACATATGATATTCTAATATTTATTTTATACATGATTCATACAATGGCCAATTTATTCATAGATTATTGGCGATATGTATTAAAAAAAAAACAAAAGATTATTGCTATCATTTCACTAATCAAATAGATCGCGATACAAATACTTAGCAATCCAAAATGATATGCAGTTTTCTTAGAATTTATTCACTTTATCAATGTAAATGATGATCAACCTTGATATTTTATAGTGACTAAAGGTAGATTTAGATAATAACTAAAAAAACTAATCTGTGATGCCACAAAATGAGAAATTTACTATTTATATTTGAAATCATTATATAAATTATTATTCTGTATAAGTCTCTTTGATGAAGATGATGTTTTTCTTATTTGTAAAAAACGAAGTTTTGTCAAATAAGATCAGAAGATTATATTAATATAACATTTATCAAATTTTGTACACGGATATTATGTAACCTATTAGTTTTTTGTTTGTTTTTAAAAATAACAAATATCTGGCTAATTGGCTCGGTCAAGGCCATCAAATTAACACAAAAAAAAGTTTACAACCTATATTTTTCCCTGTGTTTAAAGCCCTAAGTCTATCTGAGGTCCACCTTTCTCATCTAAATGTTCTCATCAACCCCTAAATGTCAAAATGTTGCCCAGTATATTATCCCAAATTATATTAGAAGAAAGAAGATAACTATCACCAAGGAAGAATTTCCTGTAGCTGGCCGTATACCATTAATAACAAGTAAATTTAATAAAAAATTTGTGTTGGTAAAAGGTATATTTATTTAAAAAGCCCATAAAAGGGCTACAAATATTAAAACAAAACTATTATAAATAAGTAGTAATAATTACAATTATTATTATAATTATAAATAAGTATAATAATAATTGTAATTGCATTTATTACAACGCAAGAGCCCTTAAAGAGGTCCCGATTAAATCCCGGTTAACCAACCCAGGTTTAATTGAGACATAAAGTACCGGGTCTTAGTTTATTTTTAAAAGGTTTTAACCTTAGTATTTTTGGGTGGCTTAGCATGTTCTTGTAACACTGATGATGCTCTTGTTACAGAGCGAAAACGTTTTGTTTTAATATTTGTAGCCAGTTTATGGGCTTTTTAAATAAATTTACCTTTTACCAAGACAAATTTTTCATTAAATTTACTTAAAAAGATAACATCCAATTTAAAGAAAATCTTCTTCTTCTTTTTGTATAGACATGACTCTGTCTGCTTTTTCAATGTGCCTCTAGTAAGTTGACATTTCATCATTTTCGTAGTCTTTCCATTGATCGTCTTCCTATTGGGGAACCGTCTCTCGCTGTTATTACTACTCTATTTGTTGTCATTCGGCTTATGTAGTCATTCCATTCTATTCTTCTGTTTCTTACCCAGTTATTAATGTTATCCACCTTGCATCCCCATCGTATATCTGTACTTCTAGCTCTGTCCCATAAAGTCTTACCATCGATTTTTCGAAGGGTTTTCATCTCCGCTGTTTCGAGAAATCTTTTTGTCCTCTCTGTGTCAGGTCTTGTTTCCGCCAGGTATGTCATTATTTCATTTCTTTTCCGATATTTTTATTTCTCCATATTGTGTCATTCAGGCAACCTGCTGCTCTATTCACTTGATCTTCCACTTCTGTTTCGAGCCTTTGTGATGCCTAGATATTTAAACTTCATCACTTGTTCTATTATATTATCTGACCTTCCAGCTCCAATTTACATCTTATTGGATTTGCTGTTATAACCATGCATTTTGTCTTTTCTGGGGAAATTAACATGTTAAATTTTCTGGCGGTTATGTTAAATTAGTGCAGCATACGTTGTAAATCATCATCACTTTGAGAGATTAGTATTGCATGGTCTGCATAGCAGATTATTTTAAGTTGTTCTTCTCCCATTTGGTATCCTTTTTTAGTTCTTACATTTTTTATTATTTTGTCCATGATCAGGTTGAACAATAAAGGACTCAAGGACTCCCCCTGTCTTATCCCATTGCCGGCTTCAATTGGGTCAGTTCATCTTCCACAATTTAAAGAAAATAAATGAATAAAAAAATAAATATAAACAATTGCAAAAGTATAAAAAAGAAAGGAAAAAAATAAAACAACACTACAAAAGAAAACAGTCAAAAATAGGAAGAATATAAAAAAACAACTAAGTATATATCTTATATCTTTGTAAAAGTAGAACAGGATTATGACTGTATACCAACTTAACAAAATAGAAGAAAGAAAGGAGTACTTCTTTAGAGCTTCTGCATAAAAAATACAAAATAGTTCTATCATAAAGGTAAGATGACGAATGAACATTGCCTCCAAAGCCAATAATGCTCAAACACACAGTTTGTAAAAAAAAATGAAGTCGACTTTACTAAGTAACAAGACATAACATAGACTTAACACATACACTACACATTACACTATAATCTGATTGCAAGTGGCTGAAGGATTAATATCTATGCAATTAAAAAAAAACTTTAAAAAAAAACTTATATACGAGCCCCTTCCCATTTCAGTTGGCCCACCTTTGGAATTTGCAGTTTATGACGATTACCATAAACAAGTGATAATCAACATATTTTTATAAGTTATCATATTAATTATTATTGCATTTTTTACTAATATTTATTGAAAACATTACCCTTATGGTTTTTTTTATTTATTTCAAACAATAATAAAAAAAATCGCTAAATCGTGGCTTTTGATTCAATTACATCAACATACATTGATTTATTCATAATTATCTGATTTACATCAACATACAATGATTTATTCACATTAATGTCAAATATATTTTGTGATATTATAAAGCCAATTGCCGTTTGTCAGGATAAAGTCATCGATGGGAATGAGTGAAGGTAAAGTTATGGATCAGAACATTTGTTCAATCATCAATAGATTTTTTAATTCTCGAAAATCAATTCGAAAATAACGAATATATTTCAATTGTCACAGTATATTGTAAGAAATATAGTTAGGAGATACAAAACCTCAGGTTTTGTCATCACACAACCTATAAATGTAGGAAAAAGTAAAATAAGCGAAGCAGATAGAAGGGGATTAAGACGCATTATAATGAAAAACCGATGTGCAACTTATCTAGATTTAACTAGTTTTTGGAGTAAACTGGTTGAAACACACGTTTCTAGATCGACATGCCACTGATAGATCCACAAATTAAGATTTTCTACTTACAAAGTGATTGATAAAGCTAAAAAATCAATACGATTTATTTGTGAAAATTTTAATTTTATCTCAGACTAACGAAAATCCAGTCTTAACATTACAACATAAGAAAAATAAATTAAAATGGTCAAAAGTAAAGCTTTTCAGCTTAATGTTTAAATAAAAATAACATTAAGGAAACATCTTGCTAGATCCGTCAAAGAATTAAAGCAAAACTTGCAAAAAATATGGGATCCATTTACACCAGTGTTGTCAGAACTCAGAACTTTATAAAAACTATGCCTCAAAGAATTTTGAATCTAATTAAAAATAAAAAAGATGTCACTTAGTTGTAAACTTCCACATTTGTTTCGTTAAAATTAAATTATTGATTAATTAAAACTTTCAAAGTTTAGGTATGCAGGACTATTGTTTTTGTTCTATATAAAATTGGATTTTCTTTTAAATCTGCATTGGGCCAACTGATATGGGAAGGGGCTCGTAGACATAATAAATATATTGTAGACAATGTGTTAAGGAAATATTCTTACCTGCACTGGTACTACAAGAGGAGGGTGATCACATTGAGGAACTGTGTCCATCTTTCTAACTGGTTCTAGGGAATATATATTTTCTTTATGTTGAACAGTAGTTGCCAATGTAACCTGAAAAGTAACTACTTATAACATTTTGAAACATGTACTTTTACACTGCCATAAACAGAGTTCCAATCAGACCAGTAGTTACATACGCAGCTGAGACAATATATCTCATGGAAAAAGATATAGAAAAATTGAGAATATTCAAAAGGAAAATCCTCAGACGGATCATGGGCCCGATAAGAAAGGACAACGGAGAAATGAGAAGAAAAATGAACCATGAACTAAGAGACATAATGAAGGGAGAAGATATAGTTAGACTTATTAAAGCGCAGAGGCTGAGATGGCTGGGACACAGATGGAAGGAAATTAAGAAAATCACCAGATGGAAACCAGAAACTGAAAGACCAACCGTAAGCCCCAGAGAGAAATGGGGGAAAACCCGTCATGAGAGATATCAAAATTCTGGAACTGAGAAACTGGAGGGAACTATGCACATATCGAAATGAGTGGAATAAAATTGTAACGAAAGCCAAATCATACAACAAATTTTGACAACACACAAGTGGAATGCGGAGTGATTCACAGTAATAAGTAAATCAGAGATCTCTAAGTAAAAGTGGCAAACATTTCATCTGTAATGAAAAGCCCTGATGATGATTATAATGTAAGCAGTATAATATACCTAACAGCAATACACAATATTAAAGAAGAGTTCGGAGACTTACTCTGCTAGGGGAGTTTGACGAATTAGAATGAATAGGTGTGGGAACTGTAAGTCTGTTCGTGCTACTGCTATCTCCTCTGTATCTAAAGGCGTTCTTAACCCTAAGGTGCATCTTAATAATACTCCTTCTAACACTATTGCTTCTTCTAGTATGTTGAGCCATATTATCACTACTATAGGATGAGACACCTCTTCTATACACAACAGGCTCATCAGCACTATTATTCTCTACATTATCCACAGAACTTCTCCTTATTCTTAGCTGCCGTAGGCGTGACAGCCAATTTTTGGTTTTATTGTTAGAATTCTCCATTGATAATGCCAAGAGATAATAGTGATCCTTGAATTGGAGGTGGGAGTTCTAAACCATATTCTTACTTGGAACTTTGAGCAATGCTAAAAGAGATACATACAATAACAAAAATTAAATAATTATGTTGTAAACGAATCACAAATTCACATAACAAATACGGAAGTAATTTTCTTATTTGACTTTTTTCCCCAACCAACAAGTTTGACATTAATGTCAAAAGTCATTGTTTTGATGGGAGTAAATACCAAATATCGTGAAGTTAGCTAGAAACCAATCAAGGACATAAACATAGAGGTATATATTAACATAGAGGGAGCCTACCTTCCGCGCTTCCTGACGACAAGATCTCATGGTCTGGTTTGCTGCATCTCTTTCTAACACATTGTATCGAAAATCTATGATGACATTCAGTGTGAATATAGGCACGGAAGAGGAGAACAACTGTAGCAGCTTTACTATGCGTAAGAGTGAAACAGCACTAATCCAAATAAAGAAGATGGTGTCGTCACTTCGCTCTGAATGACACTGTCTCTATGCTAATATATAACTCTATGGACATAAAGTGACAGTTTTTTTATAGCCCAGTAGTTGAAATTTTTAATGAAAATTTGGAATATAGAATAGACAATATAGAATTCTGAGCAACTTTGTTCGACGGAGTTTTCACGTTGTTTTCACTAAGTCAATACTTTTCGAGTTATTTGCGAGTGAAAATATTTATTTTTCAACAAAAAAAAAACATGTTTTCCGACGGATTTTCGTAAATAACTCAAAAAGTGACTATTTTACCGAAAAAATATGCTTAGCAAAAATTTAGCCTACAAAAAAACGAAAAAAATGGTGTACCTATACTTATAACAGTAGAAGCAAAGTTCTAGCTCATGAAAAATAGGTTCTTATTGGTCAAATTCCAAATAGAATATTTCAACGTGAAATAACCTAAAAATGAAGCACTTTTCGGGGGAAACTCATCAAAACTTATAAAAGTTTCTATAAAAAAAATAGCATCAAAACTAAGCGAATTACGCTCAGAATTAAGTTGGTTCATTTTTTTAGTAAAAAAAAAACGTGAAAATCTCCCCCTAATTAGCAACCCAAATGAAATTAATCGTTACCGCTTTACAATTTACTTTATAGATGTATTGTTTATATGATCTGTAAGTTTGACTAGTTCGAAGTGCTTATTTTTGAATATATTTAGTTTTATGGCAACAAAGTTTTTAATTTTGAAAAAAAATCCTGTTTTTCAAAATAACTTAAACAGTATTAGTAATTCGAAAAATTTCGAAGAATAAGAAAATGTAGGTTTTTCTTTTTTTTTTAATATTCTGGATGGTTTTGTTTTTCTATAAGACAAAAATTTGGCTAAGATATGGTTGTTCAAAGTTTGCATACACTCGTGATTAGTGACTTTCAAGCCCTTTCACCTACAAAATGTTATTTGAGCATTTCATAGCTCCAAAACTAACCGAGCTATATAGTAAAAAATCAATAACATATTTTAGGAGATTGTGCTATAGAATGAATACCTACATATTCTAAAGAACCTACTTTTCATGATCATGAACAACAACTCTCTGCTTCTACTGGGTCTACAGATTTCATAAATACACCATTTTTTTTGTTTTTCTTAAGCTGAATTTTTGATAAGAATATTTTTTCGATAAAATACTTACTTTTTGAGTTATTTTCCAAAAATCGCCCACAAACGTGTTTCTTTTTTGTTGAAAAATGGGACATTTTCATTCGCAAATAATTCGGAAAGGATTGACTTAGTGAAAAACTCTATATAACGGAAGTTGATAAGAATAAAGTCGATTTTCCATTTCCGGACTTATCTTGAACGTATTATTTTTCACCCCGAGAAAGGGGCTTTCACCCCTTAACCCTAGAAGGACCAAGGAGGGTTAAACAATAACCACAACATTGCATTACATCCGATTTTCTAAATACCATATTGTTCCTAAAAATCTCAAATAATTAGTAGTTGTCGGCGTACTACTGCCCTATTAGATGACATAATTAGCATTTCAATAATTTAATTCATTTCCTCATACTTTTATAAAAACTTGACAGTGGACTATAAATAATCCCCTTGAATACCTTCAAGACCATCCCAAAATGTAAAAGGGACGATATCATTCATGTGTCAAATTGGCAAAATCTAAAAGAAAAAAGTCCAATAGGTAAGTGGGCAAAAACAACCATAGTTTGTTCAAAATGCAAGTATGTATGCGATGCGGTAAGCACAGCAAGAAGTCAAAAATGTTTCTGTATCCTACGATGATGCCGCAATTCCACTGAAGCCGAAAACTCCTGGTAAATTTTAAATTCGTATCTTTTAACTCTTCCATTAACGTCTAGGAATAATATATAAAAGTGTTATTTTTAAATTAGTTTAAATAAAGAAGCACGTTTTTGATTAATTTATGTGTGGACATTTATTGACCCTCCTTGGTCCTCGGTGTTTCTAATAAAAGGTTGGTCCTGCAAGGGTTAAGTGAAAGCAGCCCTGGATACAAGATACAAGTACAATAATGAAATAGAAGGTAAGAGGAGCTTAAATCCAAATTTTCATGTAAGTCACTGGTGACACTGAAAATTACACGGTATCGCAGTATTTTACGTTCAATTACTGGCCTATTAGAAAATATGCAAATATTTTCTGTGATAATATTAAACCGTTGTTTGTGTTTTGATAAATTTAAATAGTACTAAAAACAACTGAAAATCCAATTAAGAAAATAATGAAATAGAATTAAAGAATAATTATTATTTTGGTCGATTTTCTACGTTAGAAACGACAGACAGGAGACATAAAAAAGAAGAATATTTGACGCGGCGTTTGTCACTGTCACTGTCACTGTCAGTGGTGGCAAGTTGGAGGTATCATGTCACAATTTTGTATTTTCAAACAAAAATGTCTAAGAACAACATATTTAAAGCAACGATATTGTTAATTTGTGTATTTATTCAAAATGGACAGTGCACCCATCTAAAGGGAACATTTAAATCGGACGAGTTCTTTAAGTTTCTAATAAAATTCGGGTTCCAAAAGACTGATCAGCACCAGGCAGAATCTAGTCATGGATACATTTTCGGAAACATCACTTCAAAACAAAAGTTTTCAGTTCCTATAACGTTTGCAGTACTCGATAGGCAGTATTTTCTAGATTATTATAAAAACAGAGTTATTTATGACAAAGATCGGGCATGTAAGAATATGTTTAGTACTCTGAAAACGAGAGCATACGATAGCAAATGTAGTAAAGAAGGAAAGGATTATTTGAGGAGGATTCCTTGCGCGAAAGGTAAACTATGCGAAGACGAAGATAATCCATATCATGTCGTGAAGAATAATCAGTTTACTTATGTTATCCAGGACTTCAAACAGCCTTCGTAAGTATTTTTTATTATGTTTATTATTTTTTTAATTACATCTGTCTCCTATGGCGCTACAATCCAAGTATCTGACCTCTCTGAGCGTTCGCCTTCAAGTATCTTTGTCTCCGACTGTTCTTCTCCAGTTATCCACCCTTAATATCCCTGAGCATTGGTTCTGACTTTATCTTATCACCTCTTCCTTGGTCTCCTACGGGCCAATGTCCCACCATAGTTTCACTAAGCATTTTATTAGGTATTCAGTTGTGTGTGTGTGTGTTTGAGCATTATTGGCTTCGGACTCAATGTCCATTCGTCATCTTACCTTTTTGGAATTACAGTAGAACCCCGATTATCCGGGTGCAGATTATCCAGGTGCAGATTATCCAGGTGCAGATTATCCAGGTGCGGATTATCCGTGCTGCGGATTATCTGTGCTATGATTTTCTATTACTCAAGTTGCATTTTTGAGGTTTTATCAAAATAGTGTCATTGTAAATCACTTGACGGAAACTCTATATGACGAAAAAGAGACTCACAATGAAAGATTTACTTTTTCTGTTATCTTTTTATGGTAGGTACATATGTACATGTATATGTACATATGGATTATACATAAGAAATACATGTTCAGATTATCTGTGCTTTTCAATTATCCGTGCCATCTCCGGTCCCGAAGAGCACTGATAATCGGTGTTCTACTGTATTTTGTATTATTTATGCGGAAGCTCTAAAGGAGTGCTTCCTGCTTTCTACTCGTTTGTTTAGGTAGGTATCCAATCACAATCCTGCTTGAATTTTACAAAGAACTGTTTTATTTACCTGTATCTAATTTTTCAACGATTTTTATTTCTATTTGGAATTACAGTGGAACCCCGATAAGTTGGCCTCCGATAACCCGGAAGTCCGGCTAATCCGGACCGATTTTCATCAGACAAAACCTTTTTTCACTTTGACTGAATTTTTTACCACGAAATTAACAATATTGTTTACAACTGTACGTAATCTAGATGTACTGTGCATATGTATTTCATGTTTTTGCATTTATAATGTGTACAGTAGAACCTCGATTATCCGTCTCTCCATTAATCGTCACCTCTGTTAACCGTCAGGGTCCGTACATAAGTTGTATTGCCTACATAAGCAAAAAATGAGTCATCAATTCATTTTGTTTGAGCATTGCGATAAGTCAAACGAATCGTTAATTTGTGATAAGGAGGCAAACGGCTATCGATTGCTGACAGATGATCAATGAAATGGCAGCAGAGGCGGATGAAACAGATTGAGAAGCTGACACAGACTTGGAATTTATGTAAAAAAACTAGAAAAGCTGCATCACAAATGCAACAATTCATCGAGTGGTATTCTCGAGTAAGTACTCGAGATGAAGAAGCCAATAAAGTAGATTGTATGATCTTACGCCGATTAAGAAATTCAGCCGTTGCCAAATGTGAAGCAACAGTAAAACAAACAAGGATTTCCATTGGATTTTATCCAAATTGATTGTACAAACACCTACCTCTTATATTTTTAAACAAAACATATGGCGGTTCGCTAAACTCAGACACAACTGGCTAGTGATTTTATTAAGTAATTTTGCCAATTTGATAAAATTGGCAAAAAAAATTACTAAATAGTTAATAATAACTAAGTAATTCAGTCATCAATCCTTACAATGGTTCAATAGCTTTTTAAGAGATCGCACACAGCAGGTGAGAGTAGGTTGTTTTAATTCAAATATAATTCATGTGACATCAGGAGTACCCCAAGGAGCTCACTGTTCACCTTTGTTATTTAATATATTTGTGAACGATATATCAGAGTGTTTTAGAAATTGCGATTTCCTGATGTTTGCAGATGATTTGAAATTATTTAAATCCGTAGATTCAAATGTTGATGTAACATTAATTCAAGAAGATTTAGACCGGTTGAGTATTTGGTGTGAGAATAATATTTTGCATTTAAATGTTGCTAAATGCTGTTATATAAGCTTTTATAGAGGTAATAAAAAATATGATACTTCTTACACAATTAATGAAAATGAATTGTCTTATGTTAAAACAATAAAAGACTTAGGAGTCACATTTGATGAGCAGTTGCGTTTTGTGCAACATATAAATGGTGTAACAGTAAATGCATCAAAATCTTTGGGCTTTATCATTCGCAACTGTCTGAGACTATCTGTAGGGGCTTTAAGAACGGTATATTTTCTTTGGTTGTATCTAAAGTGGAATATGCATCTATTGTATGGTCTCCACAATACCAAGCTCATTCTACTACGTTGGAGAGATTGCAGAATAAATTTTTGAGATATTGTGCATACAAATTAAACATACGCATTACTAATCATGATTATACCTATATTTTAAAAACACTCAACATGAATTTATTAAAAACTCGACGAGATAACTCTGATTTGGTATTTGTGTTTAAATTAATAAATGGTTTAATTTGTTGTTCTGAACTTCTCCAATCTATTAATTTATATGTTCCCTCCAGAAGTCTCAGACATGTTGATTTGTTTTATATACCTTTTCATCGGACAAACTATGGTATGCATTCGCCCATTGAGCGAACACTAAAAATTATAAACGAGAATAACTTGGAAATGTTTGGTGTCTCCTTGGCTGGTTTTAAGAATCGGATTAAAAGAGCTTGACAGGTACTTTTTGTTTATTTGAACTGATTTGTGTAATAGATGTAATATGTGTAATGGATAACTATTAATATTTCGTTTTTGTTTAATAAGTATGTAATTAAGATTTATTTTACTCTAGTTTAGTAGATATTACAGAGATTGATTTTATACTGTATGTGTTGTAATGGGGGTAATCCCGTAAATAAATAAATAAATAAATAAATAATTAGTAATTTTGCCAATTTTAACAAAATTGGCCAAAAACAAAAAAATTACATACTAAAATCACTAGCCAGTTGTGTCTGAGTTCAGCGAACCGATAAAATTTGAGAGTTGTACTATGAATGTTTAATTTTTTTTCTAATGTTGTGTTAACCGTCTTTTCGATTATCCGTCATACCGTTGGTCCGGTGCCCTGACGGATAATCGAGGTTCCACTGTATTTGTTTATTATTTATATGTATTTTATTAATTTTTACCATATTCTCTGGCTAACCCGAATTTTCGATAACCCGGATCGGCCGCGGTTCCGATTAATCCGATTGATTGAGTTCCACTGTATTTCCTTTCATTGTCTTTTTTTAAATCTTTTTTTTTTATTTATTTATTTATTTTTTTATTATCATGTTTTTATTTATTTTATTTTTTTGTATTTTATTTTTTTTTTCGTTTTCTTTTTTCTTAATATAAATTGGGATATAAGACTAGGATACAATTTGACGCTCAGGGGTCGATAGAGCATTTAGACGAGACAGGTGGACCTCGGATAGACATAGGACTTAACACAAAGGGAAAAAGACATGGTTATAAACTTAATCTAATACATAAAATATGTTTGTACAAAATTTGATAAATATTGTAATCTTCTGCTCTTAATAGTTGAGTTAGGTTATATGGTCTGGTGATTTTGGGTATTTTGGCCATTTCTTCACTTAATACTTTAACCTTGTTTATTATTTTAGAACAGCCTAAGATCATGTGCTCCACTGTACCTTCTTCTCCGCATGAATAGGTATTCAGTTATTATCCATTCTTATAAGGTGACCTGCCCAATGCAATCTTTGTATTTTTGCTATAGAGGGTTCTTAATAATATTGATACAACTTGTGGTCGAACCTTATTGTCCACACATCATTGTAGCAGCTGGGTCGCAATATCATTCTTTCAAAAGTATTGATTAGGTTTATTGTCTTTTTTGCCATGATCCATGTTTTTACGCCATATGTTGCTATTGGTCTTATGATGTTTTATATACCTTGAACTTTTCTTGCTTATGGATATTTTTGGATCCAAATACCTTCATTAGAGGCTATCACAGGTCTCCCTCCGCTGGAATTGTATATTTCGGTGGGAGCCTTTATGACCATCCTGAGGCTCAAAGCAAACAATACTTGGAGGCCAAATTATGTATTGAATAGCCACACAAACATTACTGGGACTATACTTGAGGAATACATCTTTATGATGAACTTAGATATGATGACACCAGAACTAATCTTCACTGAGAAGATTAACACAATTATACCATCTAGAGAACAGAAAGTCCCAAACATTAATGGAGACTTAATATGGTTCACTGATGGATCTAAAACTGCCCATGGTAGTGGATCAGGAGTCTTTGGGCAAACATGTAACTATAATAAATCTTACAGCCTAGGTCAACATACAACGGTGTTCCAGGCTGAAGTTTTTGATTTGGTGGCCTGCATTGATGAAATAATTGATGAGGACCCTAAAGCTAAGAGAATCAACATTTACACAGATAGCCAATCGGCTATTCTGGCTGTAAAGAACCCTCTCACCAAATCAAAACTGGTGAGAAACTGCAAAGATCTCCTCAATAACCTGGCAAAAGACAACAAAGTGTCTTTAATATGGGTGCCGGTTCATGAAGGGGTGCATGGGAACGAACAAGCAGATATGTTAGCGAAACAAGGCTCGAGAAAAACTTTTGAAGGCCCAGAACCTTTCTGTGGCATTACTAAAGATGCTATGAAAAACGAGGTTCAGAAATGGCTGATAAAGAATCATCAAAATAAATGGAGAACCACTCAAGGGCAAATCCAGACTAAAAAAAATAATCAAGAATATTGATAAAAAACTCTCGAACAGTTTGATGAACCTCAATAAACGAGAGATCAAAACGGTCACTGAAATGGTGACTGGACATTGTCGTTTAAGAAATCACCTATACAAACTAGGTAAGGTGAATGAACCATGGTGCAGAAAGTGCGAAATGGAAGAAGAAACTGCCATACACATACTATGCTATTGCAGTGTGCTAGGTGATGTAAGGCAGAACTTCACTGGTCAAATGAGGTTTGAACCAGAAGAGATCTTAAAACTACCAATAAGAAAACTGTTGGCCTTCGTTGAGGCCACAGGACTTATTAAAGTTTAAGGAGAAGAACAGGGTTTGGTACAAAGGTCTTATGACCAAGTGCCAGAGACTAACGAGTCTCGCCTGAGTTAAGAAGAAGAAGAAGAGACCTGCGATTGAGAGAAATATGTTATTATCTGTTTCCGTATTTCCTCCTCCTCACTGCCGTCCTCAGTTATTTGTGCATCCAGGTATGTGTTTTACTACTTCAATATTAGCATCATTTATTGTCAAATTCTGCAAGTTTTGTTGTTTGCTTGCTTGAAGAGTAGACTCCCTCTATAATGAGAACTGAAATGGTGGACTAATTAACTTGTTGTAAGCAGATCTCATTATATCAGACAACCATAATACTGAAATGTTTTAATGCCTCTTACATAGTTTATTAGGTGTCGATGGTCGACCTGAACAATGAGACTTCACCATCGTAAATTTTAAATTTTCTACAATATTCAATATCGGTCGATAGATAAACAAGAAGTTTATTACAGGTGGTGAAGTTTATTACAGCACTGGCCTCGATAATAACAGATGTTGGGCATTTCTATATACAGGCAGTTGGGGTATTTATTTATAGCCATTACTGTGCTAAAACGGGTAAAGAAACATATTCTCTGATTTCTTTTTTCCTCGTTATAACCAAGTATGCCTCATTGTAGAGGGGTTATAGTTCAATAGGAATTTCATGGGACATCTAGTGTACCTCGTTATAAGTGAAACCTCATAATATCCGTGTTCGTTATAGAGAGAGTCCACTGTATTAAGGCTTTAGTTTCTCCTTTTTTAATTATATCATGTATTCAAACTGCATAAGCCATGGAACTTCATGGCCCTTAGAGATAATTTGCATACATATACATTAGAATTGCACATTATGTTTTTGTATATACATATAGCCTACAGAACTAATTTGAATGTAGATCTGAATAATACTTTTTTAATTTTTTAATCAAATAACTAAGTAAATTAATAAATGTATAAACGTGTTTATCTAAGATTATATTAAACATTTATCATTTCCAGTCACAGTTTAATCTTGTTTAAATATGATATCTTTTTTTTGGTAACTCATTTTTTTCATCCATCTTTTGGGACATAAACCACAATTTATACAGGGTGACCCGAAAAATAGTGCGTTCCTTAAAGGTATAGGTAGAAGGTACCATGCAAAACAAAAAACTGTTATAACATTTTTTTCTAAATGGTACCGTTTGACCAAAAAATTAAAATACATTTTGGTATGCAAATTAAAATCTGGTAACTCTGCGAGGTAGGAAAATTTGAACATAGACAGTCCCATGTTTAGTAAACAGATAGTTTGGAAGAATCCTGTTTAGTGTCAATGCCTAAAATGTTTTCGAATCGTGAGTTCATTACCTATTATGTTATTATGTTGATTATTTCATTCATAGGAGATTCTGACCAATAGAAAGCTACAGAAATCTGAATTAAATCGATAATTTTTGGTAATTGCCCGTCGTTAAGTATATTACGTCAGATGCCCTTCGTTGCTACGAAAAAATACATTCAGTGACATTAATGACAATTAATGTTTTAAAAATTATAAAAGTGATGACTTTCAATCGTCAAATATTTATAAAAACTTTGTGTTTAATTGTACTAATTTGTACTTACATAAATAAATTACAATAAAATTTTGGTTTTGAACAGTTTTATTCATGAAATAATCGCAACAAATTGCACTCGAACTCTAAAATTAATATAGAATTTTTGCCCTCGTGACACTTTGACATAATTTCACTCACCTTTGGCTCATGAAATTAAAACTGTCAAAGTGTCATTTGGGAAAAATTCAATAATTTCAGAGCTCTTGTGCAATTACTACTGATTATTTATGGCAAATCACTAAATGGAGAGGCATACTATAATTTGTTTCAAAATGTTTTGCCGGTATTTCGTTTCGTATGAATGCATGTGTTCGTGAAAGTGGGTTACTTTAAACATTTATTGGGTATAATAATTATTTTTAAGTAAGTACAACTTAATCTGGTGTATTTAATTTCCACTGTAAGCTATGTTAAAGCCCTCAGTGTTTTTATGTTAAAAGATGTATAATTCGTTTAAAATTGTGCAATAGGTATATCAATACATTTAAAAAATAATTATAGTAAACAAATAATAAAAAAAACAAATAATAGTAAATACATAAGTACTATTAGGTTGGATTGTTTTACATATGTACTGTAAATTACAAACAAGTTCTTATTAATATCTGTTATTTTATTATTCCGTACTGCGTACGATGTTGCCAGGTTATTTAAATTTTTAAACATTAAAATACAGGTATATGAAAAACAATGTAATCTTTTTTTTGGAAACAGTTAACTTTAGAAAAAAAAGAATGTGTATGTACTTCGTATGCACGTAAGAAGTTATACTTCTATTACATAATATTATGTGATTTTAACGAAATTGATATAATTTACTTTAAACAGTTTATTTATATTTTATTTAAATATTAAACTAATTTTAATACTTACTACTTTCCAAAAATTTTTATTAAGACAATACCAAAAATTTAAAAAAATAAAAGAATAAAACGCACACAAACACATTGAAAAATGCCACAAAGAAAAAATGATTTCTGAACGATAATAATTGTTGGCAAAAATTTTAAATACGCATTTTCTGAAAAAAAAATTATATAATAAATATACTTACAATCATAAAATGCATAAAAAAATAAAAAAAAAATAAAAACTTGCATCGGGATTCGAACCCGCGAATTTGGGGACGCTTTGATTCGTAATCGAAGCCTAGACTCACTCATCCAATTACTCATTATTTGTCATGTGGAAAAATAGGTCAACTGAACGTTTTACTGTTTGACAGTTATTCTGAATTTAAATCAAATTATGTAGTTTGATTGTTGTGGAAGAAAATATTAAAATATAACAAAACAGTAAGAAAACAATATATTAGATGAAGATTGGTGGAACTTTTGTTGGTAATCAAATTAAGCATGTAAATCAAAGCATTACATACCTACTAGATAAATAAATCTACGCCAAAAAATCATAATTTAAAAATAAAAATCGGACCTAATTTCGGATTTCTCTCTAAATTCCCCATTCTTGAGAAAATAAATTTATTCCAACCTAATCCAAATGTATAATTACAATATGATTATAATAAAAACTACTTACCAAATTAGAATGAGTCCTTGTCCAAAATAGTCCAAAAGTCCAAAAATATAGGTAGGGGAGGGAAGGGTAAAGTGGAATAGTGGGGTAAAGCGAAATCGCTCGTTTTCAAATTCTTTCGCAAACGGAGCCATCACTGTTTACAATCCAATCAATGTTTAGAAGTAGTACATGCTTATAGACCATTTTGTAACGGTCGCCTGTCGATGTTATTGAAAATATCACTGTTTATACATTTTTGGACGACTATTTGTAAAATGTGCAGGTGAGTGTAATGGATAATTCTTCTATCTTATTTAACTAAACATATTTTTTATAGCAACACACAAAAACAATCTTACTTAACTATCTTTTATATAAATATATAGATTGCTAGGTTAGGGTTAAAAATTTTTACTGGACCAGTTTGCTTTTAAATCCATTTGGGGCAATGTGAAATGTTAATAGATGGGGCAAAGTGAAATATCGTTTCACTTTGCCCTACATGTAATTATACCTGATTTTCACCATTAAAAAGAATGTGTGTATTTCCAGGTGTAAAATGAGAAATTATAAACGAAAAACGACCCAACAACAATAGTCTGTGGAGCCAATGATATCTGGAATCAGGTCTTTACGAACGGGCATCGTTTGCCAAAATCAAACTACTATGCAACTAAGCAACACGGAATTTATGATGCTACGTTAAATCGGAGGATTAAATCCGGAAAAAATAAAGAAGAAGCGCCAATTAAGTAAGAAGCTAGGCCCATTTCAAACCGTACTCTAGACTATTTCACTTTACCCAATCATGCGGGGCAAAGTAAAAAAAGACAATGTCTGGCAAATCCACGCATAACAAAAAATTTACTGACTTAATTTAATTTATATTTCGACATAATGATCTTAAACTTTACTGTAATAAGATATGTTTTTTACTAAATTTCATTTCGAAAATTGTAAAATTTATTTGATTTCAAAGTCACTATTCCACTTTACCCTACTCTCCCCTATATGAAAACTATTTAGAAAGGCAGTATAACTATTAACTAACTTTTGTTTGTTGTTTCTTTTCACACAAATTTCAAAACGCAACAACCATAAATAATCAAACCACAGCTTTGCCACAGCCGACATATTGAATAATTTTTGACATGTCATTTGAACATCCAATCAGAACAAAGTTATAATGCGCATGCGCCGGGATCGTAGGTTTTAACATATAAAAATTCACCCTCATATCGCCCGTAAAGAAGTATAACTTCAAAAATGGTATTGGACTTTTTTGTTCTAAATTGTGTATTCTATTGTCACGGTCCCAGGCCGGCCCTGTCAACGCCAGAACTTTCTGGCGCCGAAGTTTCTGAAACCCTGTTCGTCGGCGAGACAGCTGTTTACGTATCGGCATATCTAGAAGGTCACCGAATACACCTTTTTTTTATTGCTTTGTAAATAATACATATCTTTCGATTTTTTCTGGAAATCAGTAGATTAATTTTTATAACTATATAAAGAGACATTTTGAAATTAGAGTTAGTTATAAATTTGTAGTCGTCAGTCGAGTAACATTTTCGATGTTCGGACGCGAAATAAATGTAAATGTAAATTGTACATATTAGACATTTAAATAAATTGTTGTTTTAGTGTAATCTTTAATAAAGCCGTGATTATTTTGCAATGTATAAAAATAATGCAGTATTTTTATGTTAAGTTTGTAAATTAGTGTTATTAAAGGATATAAATTCAGTGTTCTTTATTTCTTTAAGTGTAAGGTATTAAAAATAAATAAAGTCAATTAAATTAAACTTAGTGCCTAAAAACATAAATAATAATATAGTAAAGTCAACCGCGTAAAAAGACAATTACATCACACTATCCATACCTTACAGGAACGCACCCTGTATTACCAAAACAAGTTTATGTTAAAATTGTTAGTGGAAAAAGCAAATATTGTGTATTGTATATAGCAAATATTATATTCAAAATCAATGGGAAAATCCCAGTAGCTGGCTGTATACCATAGTTAAAAACTCATACAGAAGTAAAAAACTTCGATTTGTATAATGGTATAAAAAGTTTATTAAACACTATTAAAATGTCATCCAAATAAATTGCAAAACGTTTTCGATCTGAAGCAGATCATCTTCAGTGCGTTCTGCTTTGTAGATGAATTACTCGATGTTACCACTTTTAATAGTGTGCTAGTTTCATCTACTAAGCAGAACGCACTGAAGATGATCTAATTCAGATCGAAAACGATTTGCAATCCATTTGGATGACATTTTAATAGTTTTTAATAAACTTTTTATACCATTATACAAATCGAAGTTTTTTACTTCTGTATGAAATATTATATTGACAACAATTAGTATGGATTAGACCTAGGTTAAATTATATATTCCAGGCCAGGGCTATTTCATGGCTGATCGAGGTCTCTGGGATTTCAGAGTGTATTTTCAATTTTTCTGTGAAAAATGACGAAGATTTGTTATAAACAATTTAATAGTTTAAACGATTATAATTCGTAAACTGACAAATATAAATAATTTTTACAAAATGCAATTTGATCCTTAAAAAAACTTACAAATTGATGTTTGGTAAACCTTGATCTAGTAATTAGAATGGGAGATATTGAAAAATTAGTGCAAACATAATATTGCAAAATTACCGCATTTAGGCGAGTTTTCACTTGTAACTTAGCTGCATTTTGAGTAAAATTACTTAATGCTCAAATTAAAGGAAAAACTATAATTCAGTATAAGAGACATGTATTATAATTCAAGGTTTTCACATTTTAATTTTGCAAAATGGTAAAAAAAAATTTTAACTTTTGTTTTTAAATAGTTTATATTATCAGTTCTTGATTATCTTATCTTCTCTTGTCATTTATAGACTAAATTGCCAGTTAAAAATAAACAAACATTTTTTTCTTTAAATATAGACTTAAAAAACTAACTTTTTTATACATTCAGTCTTTTATAGCTGCTTTAAAAAATTCCCTATACTCAATTAACCTATTTTAATTTTTCAAAATGATTTTGATAGCTAATTTGATCTATACAATAATCGGTAATCTTTATGAATTTTTCACACCGCAATTTAAAATTTGTTTGAATTTTCTGTACGCTAGATTGCTAAGTTATTATTATTTAAAAAAACTATGTATCCCGTTTTTCTGTGTATTATTGTTTTGAAGATAAAATCAAATCCTTCGTACCAATATTTTTAGAAGCATGCATGACTTTTCTGATTTCCCATTAAAAAATTTCCAAAACCTTATCTTTATACCCTTTTTTCCCTTTTTCGCCCTGAAAATTCTTTTATTAGAAACACAAGCATACTTTATTACAATTTTGGTTTTTAAGAATCAGAGTCTGTGACACTGATTTATAATCATATTGAATGTAACTAGATAAAACAACAAAGAACACACAAACTGGACCTGGAAAAACTGAAGATCCAGGAATGTAAAGAGAAGTTCGAACAAGAAGTCGTAAATGAGTTAGGGCGCTAGAACTGCACTCCATAGAGGGCAAATGGAGTAGTATCAAAACAGCAGTACTGACAGCAGCAGCGTCCATCCTGGGAAACAAGAATAGGAGAGAAGAGGAGAATGGTTTGATGACGAGTGCAGACAAGCAATAGAGGAAGAAATGAAGCACACAAAATGTACATAACAAGAAGAACACGGGAAAGACGAACAGTATTTGAAGTCGCAAGACGGAAAGCAAACAAGATATGTAGAAAGAAAAAGAGAGCCTATGAAAATAGAAAAATAAAAAAATGGAAGACAATTTCAAAAACAACGAAATTAGAGGGGCATACGAATACCTAAAAAACATAAGAAGTGGGTATAAACCTCAAACATGTCTATGTAAAGATGAAAGTGGGCAAATAATCAGTGACCAACAGAAAGTCACAGAAACCTGGAAGCATTATTTTCAGACCCTACTTGGAACACAAGTAGACATGGAAGATGAAATGGGTATGAACTACGTAGAAGAGAATGAAGTAGTTAATGGAGTAGAAGCTCCAACTATAGAGGAAGTTCTCGTAGCTATTAAGCCCCAGAAAAACAATAAAGCTCCGGGAGTTGACGAAATACCAGCAGAACTGTATAAGGTAGGTGGCGACCACCTAGCAAGTCACATCCACGCGCTCATCAAAGACATATGGCAAGAAGAGAAAATACCCGACGACTGGAAGAAAAGTATAGTATGCCTGATCTATAAAAAAGGAGACAAACTCCAGTGCAAAAACTACCGTGAATCTCTATTATGTACAGCATATAAAGTCCTCACGTATATTATAAACCAGCGGCTCCAACCACTAGCAAAAAATATTATTGGAGACTATCAGACAGGCTTCCGACGGGGAAGATCGACACTGGATCAAATATTTACAGTCAAACAGATCTTGAGCAAATCATGGGAACACGATATTGATGTTTACAACGTGTTTGTAGACTTCAAACAGGAATACGACTCAGTCAAAAGGAACAAACTATACTATATATTGGCTGAATTGGCAATACCACACAAGCTAATAAGACTCATTCAAGCCACAATGGATGGAGCTCAGGCAGGTGTACGAATACAAAATCACCGGACAGACTTTTTCAAAATTTCGCAGGGACTAAAGAAGGGAGATGGGCTGGCCCCAACATTGTTTAACCTGGCACTGGAGTATGCGGTTAGGCAAATGCAAACTGGACGAGGAAACCTACTGACCAACCGAACGGTTCAACTGGCCGCTTATGCCGATGATATTAATATTATGAGTAGGACATCAACAGGAGCACAGGAAACATACGCAGAATTAAAAACACAAACAAAAATGCTAGGTCTGGAAATTAACACAGAGAAAACAAAAATAATGACTCAGACGAGAAGAAATATAGTCCCACAAAACATTATACATGAAGATGACATTGAAACGGTTGGAAAGTATACATACTTGGGAGTAGAAATATATGCCGACGGATCAGAAGATGGAGAAATACGGAAGAGAATAACGCAGGCAAACAGAGCTTATTTTGCCCTCTCCCATATATTTCGGTCTAAAAGTGTCCACCGAAATACAAAGATGAGAATCTATAAAACTTTAATTCGACCAATAACATGCTATGGCAGTGAAGCCTGGGTCCTGAAAGAAACATCCAAAAACAAACTCGACACATTCGAAAGGAAAGTACTGAGGAGAATACTAGGACCTGTGAGGGAAAACGGAATCTTCAGAAGTCGATACAACAACGAACTTTATCAACTTTATAAGGAAGCACCCCTGTCAGACTTCATTAGAATACAAAGATTGCAATGGGCCGGACATGTGATAAGAATGGGAGAGGATAGGCTACCAAAAAGAGCACTGAATGCTAGAATGCAGGGAAAGAGACCGACTGGAAAGCCAAGAAAGCGCTGGGAAGACACAGTAAACAGCGACGCACAAGCCCTTTTAGGAGTCCGTGTATGGAGAAGAGCAGCCACAGACAAGCAAGGGTGGAGGCAAAAAATAAAGGAGGCCAAGGCTCAGTTTGGGCTGTAGTGCCGTAGAAGAAGAAGATAAAACAAACATTTTCTATAACTTCACTTCTCAAAGACCTGAACTATTTAGTTTTCACTTGGGATGGATAAATATTTGGGTATTTTTGGCATTAATAATATTAAAAACTTTGCTTTGATATGCTCCTTAAAAAATTATAATTATCAATTGAGTGAAAAACCTATTAATAACATCTGATGTGCTGACGACCCGATCCTCCTTGTCCATGATAAGAAAGAGTTACAGTTCTTAATAAATAAAGTCAATAACATAAGTCAAAACTATAGTCTTAAAATAAATATTAACAAAACAATTTTCGTGATCATCAGCAAATGTGATAAACGGTAAATATGGTTTTCTCCAGTTAATCATTGAAAGGTTGATCAAAGGAAGACAAGGCATCGGACGAAAAGAGTTATCTTGGCTGCGACACTTACGCCAATAGGTTTGTCTACCTCAGGGAGGCTAGCACAATTATATGATTAGCACAAGATAAAGAAAAATTCTAATTGATTGTCGCCAACCTCTGTAGAGGTGAGGGCACATGAAGAAAATGAATAAAAAGGATATTGTAAAAAAGTTAAAATCTTTGTTTTTTGTTTAATACCTCATAACCGCTAGAAATGTTAATATTCTCAATTAGCGGAATACAGATAGTAACGTTTCTACAGATAGTAAATCGCATTTAATAATTTCTGCCACAATTGCAGAAAAACCCGAAGATGAAATAATTTCATTAATACTACCTTTAAACCTGATAATCAATGTACCTATCATTACAGAACTCAGGTCTATTCTATTTGATAAGTCAAAAGAAAATTTCATTATTAAGATATTGATTATGTCCAAAAAAAGAGGGCTAAAAGGAACTACAACGTTAAAGCGGTTTTACTGTTTAATAAGTTCAATGGACCCCCAAATATGAAAAAACCGAGGAGTGCTACCATTTAAAGGGGTCCGTTTTTGAAAAAGGGATGAGTTAGTCTCTATGCACTAGGGTGCATTAGTATGAATTATACATACCTACTTTTCATACATACACATCTAGTTGTTAAAAATAAAATTTTCTGTCAAAAATTCACTTTCTAAAGTCAAAAATAATTTTTTTTGACAAAAATATAAATTTCCAAAAAAACGAAGCAATAAAAAAACACGAAAGAACGCGATTTTGTTTTTTGCCTCATAACTTTTTTTCATAGGGATGTAAGTATGTAGATATAGGCATTGCTTGACAGAAAGAAACTTTATCCTTCGTTTAGTCTTTTGGATTCATAAATGAACCATATCTTGGTTACTATTAGTTCTACAATCTTTTACATTAGACCATTTTAAAGTATAGAAAATAAGTTCTCGTTCTTATTTAACAATGTATATACAAATGTACAAGGAACGAAGTTAAAATGAGAAATTTAAAACAAAACCGAAAAAGCAAAAATTGTTAACAGTTGAGAGTTTTGAAGAACTTTGAAGAAAAATCGTATTTCGGATGCTATAAATTTTAAAGACTTCTACCAAACATCATTTTGAAAAGTTGCACAAACAGTGCTTAGAATAATTCACCCCAATGTACCCTACCGCATAAGTACAAATTTACCCCTTTCTCAAAAACTCGCCCCTTTAAATGGTAGCACTCCGCGGTTTTTTCATATTTGGGGGTCCATTGCCGATATGAAACAATAAAACATCTTTAATGTTGTAGTTCCGTTCTAAAGTACATAATCAATAGCCTATTTATAACTCAACAAATCGACTTGTTCCCGTATATAAATATAAACCAGATGTATTATTCTCGATAGGAGTAGAAACTCTATAATATGGATCCAAAACCACGACAATTATTCAATCAAGTTATTCAAAATAGGTGGCCTAATTACCAATACTTCTTCAGTGACGGATCTAAGACCAACTCTAATACAGGTTGTGCCTTCTGGGAACTAAACACTAAAAATTATAAAAAAACTCAAACTTCCTGTCGAAGCTTCTATATATACCGCGGAGTTAATGGGTATTCAAATAACTTTGAAATATATATCTCAAAATAATATAAATTATAGTGTTATATTCACACACAATCAAAGTATAATTAAGATATTATCGAACAAAGAAAACGCAAAAAACCTTAATCATATTGAGGTTGAAGTTGAATATAATTATTTGCTGGATGAAAGGACATTCTGGTGTACTGGGCAATGAAAAGGCTGGTAGTTTAGCTAAGGAAGCAGCAATAAATGGAGAAGAAATATATAACAACTACACACACCGGCAAAATTAGCCGAACACGTTAAAAATGGGACATGTTTGATGTCTCGTATTTCATAAACCAGTGGTCCGATTTGAGTGATTCTTTTAGTATGTTATAGCCTCATTATTTAAGAATATCGGTGTAATAATATTGTTGCTAGACAGGTAAATGTCATTTTATACCGGGTGTAACAAGCATACTGTGTTTTTTTCTTAAAGTTCGGAACACCCTGTGGAATATTCCAGCACATATAAAATATTAAAATTAAAACTCGATTGTAGAATTATGTTTTCTTAACATTTTCTTTTTTGATTTATTTGCTTATGTTGGAAAATAAAAAAGTTATGTGCTTTAACAACTAACCATGTTTTTTATCAATAAATCCTCATAGTAGGGGAGAAAAGTATGCTAAATTTGCAATTACTCGAGCGTTCTTGGGACTTGGAGTGGATTGTGAAGAGTGGGTGCTACAACCAAAAAAAGTTAAGTTAGGTTTTCCATAAAGTGTGTTTTCCATTTCCACCAATCGTTTTTTCCGATTATAGCGCCATTTATCCATAATAGGAAAAAATGTTGCGAATAAAAGTTGCTTATTTTTACGTCAAGGGTCCAAATCTGCAATAAAAATTGGGGGCTCCTATTTAATATTTTAATGTAACCCCCCACCCCACCTCCGTGGGGGTCGTGTTTGGTGCCATTCGGTAGATTTTTGAAAAATATTGGTTAGGTGTATTTTGCAGTTTTACGATCTGATGTTCATTTCGCAAAATATCGCAGGTCTCGTATTTATAATTTTTAATTTACCCCCCACCCCTCTCCGTGGGGTGTCACGAGCCCCCACGGAGGTGGGGTGGGGGATTTAATTTAAAATCTTAAATAGGAGCCCCCAATTTTTATTGCAGATTTGGATTCTTTACGTAAAAATAAGCAACTTTTATTCGACATATTTTTTCGGATTATGGATAGATAGCGCTATAATCGGAGAAAAATGATTGTTTTCAAATGGAAAATTAAATTAAAAAATGAAAAGTCCCCCACTTTATGGAAAACTTAACTTAACCTTTTTCTGATTTTAGCACATACTCTTCACAATCCAATAGGTCCCCATAACGCTCGAGTAACTGCAAATTTAGTATACTTTCCTCCCCTACTATGAGGATTTATTGATGAAAAACATGGATAGTTGTTAACGCACATAACTTTTTTATTATCTCACATAAGTAAATGAATCGAAGAGGAAAATGTTAAGCAAGCCTAAGTCTACAATCGAGTATTAATTCTAATATTTTACATATGCTAGAATATTCCACAGGGTGTTCCAAACTTTAAGAAAAAAACACAGTATGATTAGTACACCCGGTATAAAATGGTATTTACCTGTCTAGCAACAATATTATTACAACGATATTCTTAAATAATAGGGCTATAACATACTAAAAGAATCACTCAAATCGGACCACTGGTTTATGAAATACGAGACATCAAACATGTCCCATTTTTAACGTGTTCGGCTAATTTTGCCGGTGTGTGTATATTCCGTATACAGATATAATCAGTGTAATCCTACCTACATATAATGGGTTTAATAGAATCGCCAAATTGCATATGTGGAGAGCTGGGCAGTCTAGATCACATCATCTTAGAATATAACCAGAAAGAGAATAGTACATCACAGTTATATGTAGATCTATGTAAAAATAAATGTTTACTTCCAATAAATCTAAATTTAATAATATTTCATAAAAATATAGAAATTTTAAAATCTTTATATGAACACACCAAGAGATGTAAATTTAAATTATAACCTGTCATCAAATATTAGGCTTTAGTATTATCCCGACAACCTTTGTTTTTTACCTAATGTTTTCTTACCCCGCTAACCGTGGCCTAATTCTGATACGTCTACTATAAAAATGTCCTGACGGGCCCCTGGACGAGAAGTTATGTTACCCAGTTTTCTTCCATGTTTCCCTAAAATTTTCCTGCTTTAGTTTTAGTATAAACGTATTTATAGATATAAAAAAAAGAAAAAAAAATATAAAAAAAATAATAATAAGCAAAAAAATATATATTATATAATAAATAGATAAAAATGTATATACGTGTATGTGTCTGTATAGTATATGATATATGAAAATGTGTAATATATTGTAATTTAACTTGTGAAATTGCGTTAATACCAAACTAGACTGGCTAATTGGCTATGCCAAGTCCATAAAAAAAAACTTAATAAATTTTGTCTATGAATATTATAATTTTTTCTAGAAATAATTTCTTTATCTAATATTTATTATAATAAGATCACTATTTCAACTTCAGTTGAAATTGTTTTATATCCGGTTATTTAGTTTGAAATAGAAAGGAATTTAAAAAAGATAATTCTAATCTCACCAGACAGGTTTTATATTGTATCACTTTTAAACATTTGCATAAAATAAACTGTACTGAGACACTATGACATTTTCATATATATAGAGTATGTATGTATAGAGTATGTATTGGGACCGTGCAAGTTCGGCAAAGCGACCCCTATTTCTACGCTCTATACTAAAATTCGCACTTTTAATTATATTGGCCAATTATATTAGTCCTGGTTACTGGATAATTGTCAAGGCCATAGTCCAAAAAACTAATAAGAAGAAAAAATAAGATTCAGGTTATGTTATGAAAACGTCAACAATTGTATGTAGTAAATAAAATTAGTTATTAAAATGCAGCACTGCAAGCAAAATAAAATTAATTAAATTTACCTTTATATAATAATTGCATATCATATCAATATTGTGGAGCAATATATAATTTTTCTGCTTCATTGACAGAAGGTATGAAATATACGTCAATTTGACAATTTCAATTGACAATATGAATTATTTAAGATAGTTGCAATATTTCTCCGCGACTCGCGCAGGGTCGTTTCTCGTTTCCCCTTCCAAGTACTTGCACACCGCGAATAGAGTAATATAGGGTTTTCAAGACTACATTGCAAATCAGAAATCACTTGTGGTTGATAACTTTCCAACAGATACTGACGTAAAGGATGTTACAATTATTAATAAAAATAATTAAAATTTGTACTTGATTAAAACCACAACATTAGTATTAAAATGAAAATGGAATGTGAACAATATTGCTTCATAGGCCTGGATCCCGCGTACCAAAAAAAGTTTATTAATAGCAATCTGAACATTTGTTAATAGCTTAACGGTGTCTAGTCGGACAAACTTTGATATACGGGAACACTGGACTAGGAAAAGTTTTAATTGTAGAACAGGTTAAAAATTTGGAACGCAGACTACGAAAACGTCCCATGTATTTTGTCGGACAGAACTTCCAATTGATTTGTTACCCTTTCATTAAACTCTCATGCAAAATTCAGACTGCTGTTTATCACCAACATAATAGGGAACTTGCATAAAATTTTAAATTCGAAAAAAATGTTATAAATCACAACAGAACATAATTTAAAACATGTATCAAAGATAAAAAAAGTTTTGCAACTTGCATAAAATTTTAAATTCGAAAAAAATGTTATAAATCACAACAGAACATAATTTAAAACATGTATCAAAGATAAAAAAAGTTTTGTTTGTCTTTCGTTTGGCCCCTAAAGACGATTAAAAATTCAAATTATACCAGCCAGCCCAAAACGCGTCGTGACGTCATCTGGTTGTGTGTTTACATTCTGCACCAACAAAGTAAACAAAGGGCCTAGCCGGGTAAGGTGATGAAAAGTGCCCCCAACTCGATTCGAATTCCATATAGGTCACCGTTTGGCATATATAGTGAAACTAACTTTCTGAAATTTTTAGCCCCCTAGGTGGTCATGTGACCCACCTAGAGCCTAATTAGGCTTTTTATGTTTTTATTTTTTATCTCAGCCGCATCGAGAACTAGCGAAAAACTTTAAATAAAAAAGTTGTAAGCTTTAAAAAGTGCTGTCCGAAATTATTTTTTTATTTTCGGCGGAAAATTTAAATTTTAGAATGATTTTAAAATTTTAAATGAGTATAAAAAATAACTAAGACATTCGTTTTCACGAAAAAAATATATAACGTGTATTTTTGTATAATATTTCACCCTGAATTTTTTCAAATTTTCAAAAGTGGTGAAACGCACCTTTAAAAATAAAAAACTGGATTTTTCGGTTTTTTTTTCGTTTTTTGATACAATTTTATACATATTTTTTAAAAAAGGTAACACCGTCACTAAAATAGGTAAAAAACTGAAAAATAATTGGGGTTTGCTTAATAAAAATTATTTGTAGTGCCATCCATTTTCAAGATACAGGGCGTTGAAGAAAACAAAATCTTACACATTTTTTACGATTTTGTCGAAACTACTGGCAACATTGTAATACAATTTGGCGAGTTTTAAGAGGTAGTTGTTGTGCATTTTTTGACATACAATTAAAAATTTTATATTTATCATTGGCGCGCATAGGGGTAATGGTCTGAACTTTTTAAAGAAAAAGATAGTACGCCACTGACATATTTCAAAGTAACAATTTGACGTTTTGAATTCCTCGTTCAATTTGTGACAAAAAATCTATCTTCCTATTTTTTCATACGACGCGCCATTTTTATTCAAAAAATAAAACATCTTAACCCTTACAAAGTATTCGAACTCCTATGAAAAGTTTCTACGTCTATGTACATACATAAACTCGTACATTCATTATAAAAACTAATTCGAATACTTTGGAAGCGTTAAGATTTTTAATTTTTTGCAGCAAAAACGGCGCCTCGTATGAAAAAATGAGAAGATAGTTTTTTATCAAAAATTGAACGAGGAATTCAAAAATGATTGTTAATTTGAAATATATCAGTGGCGTACTATCTTTTTTTCTTTGAAAAGTTCAGACCATTACCCCTAAGCGCGCCAATGATGAATATCAAATCCTTAATTGTATGTCAAAACATGCACAATAACTACCTCTTAAAACTCGCCAAGTTTTATTACAATGTTGCCAGTAGTTTCGGCAAAATCGTAAAAAATGTGTAAAATTTTGTTTTCTTCAACGCCCTGTATCTTGAAAATGGATGGTGTTACAAAAAATGTTTATTAAGCAGACCCCAATTATTTTTCAGTTTTTTACCTACTCCAGTAACGGTGTTACCTTTTTTGAAAAATATGTATAAAATTGTATCAAAAAACGAAAAAAAAAAACCAAAAATATGCGGTTTTTTGTTTTTAAAGGTGCGTTTCACCAATTTTAAAAATTTGAAAAAATTCAGGTTGAAACAATATGCAAAAATACACGTTATATATATTGTTAGTGAAAACGAATGTCTTAGTTATTTTTTATACTCATTTAAAATTTTAAAATCGTTCTAAATTTAAATTTCCCGCCAAAAATTAAAAAAAATTTTTCGGACAGAACTTTTTAAAGCTTACATCTTTTTTATTTAGAGTTTTTCGCTAGTTCTCGATGCGGCTGATATAAAAAATAAAAACATAAAAACCCTGATTAGGCTCTAGGTGGGTCACATGACCACCTAGGGGGCTCAAAATTTCAGAAAGTTTGTTTTACTATATATGCTAAACGGTGACCTATATGGAATTCGAATCGAGTTGGGGGCACTTTTCATCATGTTACCCGGCTAGGCCCTTTGTATATAATTTTAAATTTCACATTATAAACGTCAGTAGAAAATACGTTTGATCGTTTGAACTATTTTAAATTCATAGAAAACTTGTACTTTTACAAAATGGCACTAAACAACACTTATAGTGTTTTCTTGTATTTTCCAAAGTAAACCTTCTTTCCTTTCCTTCAAAAACTGTATCAAACTCCAATCTCAACAAACTGGTCAAAGACATGGTTTATACAGTCGGGCACAATTGTATTGTATTATTATTTATTTAATTTTTAGCTATATCTCTAACTTTGTATCACAGTTTATTTAGGTTTTATGTATCAATCTCGAAGAAAATGGCCCAAAAAATAAAAACAAATATTCTTTTTTAAATTGGTCAAAATACTGTAATATATAACGATAAAATATTTGATAAATAACATCATGTTGTATACAATAAAAATGTTTATTGACGAATCACTGTTGTAGTCTTCTTGGTTCATTTATTTTTATTGAGAAATTGCAGCATTGTGTAGATAGTTTTATTATATAATGTATATTATAGCTTTCTCTGCTCTAGATTTAAGACCTTGAAAGTACATTGCTGCAAGTGTAAATATTTTAACAAACAATAGTGAATTTATATAATATAATGCAACCAGAGCATCACGTATTGGTCATGTTCAACATTATGAATCATTCTGATATTGAAATATTTAAATACATATACACTGGTGGACTTAATATACAGCAGATTACAGCAATACCACAATTAAAATAAAATAATAGTCTAAGATCTCGAGCCAAAATCACTACGTTCAAAACGTAGTTATCAAACTCACATTTTTATCTAAATTTAAGAATAGAAGAATACAGTTATAACACGTTGCCAGTCAAAAAGTGGCCGCAAGTATGTAGTTTTAATTAAATTAATAGTAATTAACTTTTGGAAAAAAAAGAATAAAAACATGAAAAATGGGGCCTCAATATGAATATGTCTAAATGGGGCCTCGTATATTTTACACATAATAGTTAATAGTCATTTCATAACTGTTAATAGTCATTTCTGCATTAAATTAAAATTCAAAAGTGAGGATAAAATGCCTTCAGAACTGTGTACTAAATGCAAATATTCCATTGAAGGTGAAGATAAACCCTTATACTGTGACTGCTGCCGTGTAGTGTTTCACTTGTCAGAGGGTTGCTCAGGCCTCTCTAGCTCAGAAACAAGGGCTGTGGTTCTACAAAAAAGAAACCTTCTCTATCTTTGTGTTGAGTGTCGTAATGCATTTAAATCAGCGCCCATGGTGGTCAGGATTATCCAGGAACTTCAACAAGAGGTGGTGAGTCTTAAAAAGGAGATTCAGGTGTTAAAATCTTCCCCAACGCTAAATACTGATGCAGTTTTTGAGGAGATAGAAGACAGGAGCCGGAGAGCCAAAAATATTATTATATACAATGTACCTGAAAACCATTCAAGTGATTCTAACATCCGTGCCGAACATGTCAGAAATAAGGTACGTGGAGTTTTCAATAAAATTGGTGTAACCAATAGCACCTATAAAGCCTTTCGTCTTGGTTGACTAGCGGATAAAACAAGACCTCTTAAAGTCGTATTCAATGATTCAGCCCTTGTTATCTCTGTTTTAAAACAGCGCAGAGCTTTGTTGGGTTCAAATCTGCGAATTGGAGCTGATCTTACCCTATTGCAACGTGAGAAAGTGAAGGCAGTTTATCAGGAATTGGAACACAGGAAAATACAGGGTGAAGAGGACTTGAGGATCAAGTACTTTAGTGGGGTGCCCAGAATCGTCAAAAAATTCAATAATTCAAAAAACGATCATTGAGATTATATTTTCAGAATGCTGGGGGTATGTGCACCAAACTTCAAAATTTCAGACATGCTGTGGTTCTTTCTAGTTATGATATTATTATCATTGAAACATGGCTTACTTCTAAAATCTTAGATGCTGAATTGGGATTGAGTGACTTTAATGTGTATAGGCACGACAGAGACATTCAAACTAGTTCGAAGACTCGTGGTGGTGGTGTCCTTATTGCTATCCATAAGCACCTTCATTCAATGATGGTTAAGCTTATCGATTCCTATGTGGAACATGTATTTGCACAAGTCATGTGTGCTACTAGAAAGTTAATCATTGGTGCTGTGTACTTTCCTCCACGGTCATCTGGGTCATTATATGAGGAGCATTCCACCTGTATGTTGGACTTAGCAGATATATTCAGTGACTGTGAGTTTTGTATTTGTGGTGACTATAACCTACCTGATGCATCCTGGTATAATATTAGTGATGGTGTAACAGTTGAGTGTCCGCAACACTATCCAGCAAATATTATTTGTACTTGCTACAATTTTCTTAATACATAAACATAAAATCCTTTATAAAAGGTATATTTGTTAAAATCCCTATACAGGGCTACATCAAAGACAGAACTAGTTTTCGATCGGTTGACCGATCATCATCAGTGCAATCTTAGAATCTACATGCAAGCCACCAAAGTAAAAATAACAGGGTAAAAACCCTTTACAATTGATCCGTCATCGGAACATATGACAAAGATGTGAATTATAACATGGATGATTAAGATATCCAATGTTTTTCGCCCGAGGTACCAATGAGCTCTATCTGACAAGTTCACATCATGACTGTATGGAAGCAAGTTGCTTAAATGAGAGGTAGAAAATACGAACTATTATGGAAGCTATGGAAGAACTATGGCGAAAGCGTAGGAAGAGGTAAAATCTTGTGGCTACGCAATCGCTGTGAATGGTTTGGATGCAGTTCAATTGAACTATTCAGGCGCGTAACCAACAAAATTATAATTGGTAGAATGATTTCCAATCTCTGAGAGGAGCGGAACTTAAAGAAGATGAAGAGATAAATGGTGAATATTTTGAATACTTATTGTAAATGCATATTTTTGCAATATAAGGGAATGAAACTAAAATGTAGTACTTAAATGTGTCTTTTTTCAAAAGTTTTTTTATTAAACGTTTTTCTTTAGTTCAATCGTTTGTGTCAAATCTTTAGATGTTAATTTTACTGCCTTTTCTTTAATGCAAATAAATGAAAATTTGCAGATATATGCATTCGCGGGAACAATACACGAATAGTCAATAATTTTTTTTTATGTTTATTAATTGTTTAAATAAAAAAACGATTTTAATAGAAAATGCTTAAATTCTCTTGTTTTTTACAATATAGAAACTTGAAACTTTTACAGATTGTAGCTAATTATATAAACTATACATAATTTTACTTTGTACGTTAATTGTTTACATTATGCTTCATAAATAAACAATAAAGTTTCAAATTTTTTGCCGATTCCGACTACTTTTCGTGTTTGTATATCATGTTTATAAACATCCTAAGCGGCAACGATTTTGAATGCTCACATCTTTGTTTATATTAACATCGGCGCTTATTCGTGTCAAATTTCAATACGATACGAAACAAAAATTCAAGCAAAACTCGAATTCAAAAAAATCGTGTTTTTAACGTAGTCTTAGAAAAACCACCGGTAGAGACGTTTCGTGCTGCAATTAACATTAGAATTCGTTTTGGCGTATTAATTCAAAGTTTGTTACAAACCCTTAATGGATGGAGTGGAAATTAACAGGGTCTACAAAGACTGCGAAAACTGTAATAGGTGTAAATAATGATTTTGATTTAAGAAATGAATGAAGAAATTACAGAAAATTTACAATGTATGTATCAAATGTTGAAATAAATGCAAAAAATATGTCTATCACATTCATCCTTTTTTAATGTCTGAAAAATGTAAGACTAAAAAGTAAAAAATAAAAAAATATAAAAAAAAAATATTTTTAAGAAACGCTTTCTTTAGTTACGAGTTACTAAAATTAGAAATTAAAAAAAATCAACTAAAAAGCAAAAAATAAAAAACTGTTAGACAGACTAAAGATACAAAAATGTCACACATTCGTTATAAGATTGAAAAAATCTAACACATTCGTTAAAGAAAAGCGTGGGGCGCGTCTTGATCGAATAAACGGTTTGAGGATAGATACTTTTTTACTTTACTATAGAGTGAGCACGTAAAGGTTGGAATAAATTCATTTTCTCGAGAATGGATGATTTTGGAAGAAAATCCCGAAACAGGTCAATTTTTATTTTTAAATTACGACTTTTTGGCATATATATTATACCAGTGACGTCACCCATCTGGGCGTGGTGACGTCATCTCGATGATTTTTTTAAATGGGAATAGGGGTCATGTGATAGCTCATTTAAAAGGTAATTTAATTCTCTATTCAGTAGTATAAACATTAACATAATTATTTATACAGGGTGCCAAAAAAAATGTTTTTTAATTAAATTTATTGACATAAAAAGAAGAATGCATGTAATTTATTTAGTCCAAAATACATTTTACTGTTCTCAGAAAACAGAAAAAAATGTGTATTTGAAAAATGATCATTGCTTTTCGCTTAAATTAAATGTTCAAACTGTCACGAGGAAGGTGGGTGGCGGCCCTAATATTGAATTTAAGCAAAAAACAATATTTATTTGTTAAATAAAGATTATTTCCTGTTTTCTGATAGCAGTAAAATGTATTTTGAGTTAAATAAATTACACACATTCTGTTTATGCCAATAAATTTAATGAAAAAAAATTTTTTTGGGCACCCTGTATCAATAATTATGTTAATATTTACATTACTGAATAGAGAATTGAATTACCTTTCAAATGAGCTATCACACTACCCCTATTCTCATTTAAAAAAATTATAGATGACGTCATCACGCCCAGATGGGTGACGTCACTAGTATGATGCATATGCCAAAAAGTCGCAATTTAAAAATAAAAATTGACCTATTTCGGGATGTTTCTCCAAAATCGTCCATTCTCGAGAAAATGAATTTATTCCAACCTTTACGTGCTCACTTTATATACAGGGTGTCCCGAAAAGATTGGTCATAAATTATACCACACATTCTGGGGTCAAAAATGGTTCGATTGAACCTAATTTACCTTAGTACAAATGTGCTCATAAAAAAGTTACAGCCCTTTGAAGTTACAAAATGAAAATCGATTGTTTTCAATATATCGAAAACTATTAGAGATTTTTTATTGAAAATGGACATATATCATTTTTATGGCAGGAACATCTTAAAACAAAATTATAGTGAAATTTGTCCACCCCATAAAAAATTTATGGGGATTTTGTTCTCTTAAACCCCCCCCCCCCAAACTTTTGTGTACGTTCCAATTAATTCATTATTGTGGTACCATTAGTTAAAGACAACGTTTTTAAAACTTTTTTGCCTCCTAGTATTTTTTCCATAAGCCAGTTTTTATAGAGATGCGGCTTCTTTTTCAATATATTTACGTAAAAAATTTATGGGGCTTTTGTTACTTTAAACCCCCCAAATGTTTGTGTACGTTCCAATTAAACTATTATTGTGGCACCATTAGTTAAACACAGTGTTTTTAAAACTTTTGCCTCTTAGTCTTTTTTTTATAAGTCACCTTTTATCGAGATGTAGCTTCTTTTTCAAAATATACTTAAAAATGTAAATTATAAATAAATTTTTAGATTATTACCAGGTCTCTATGGTAGGGGAGCCCAAGCGGGGATTTTTGCAGTTACTCGAGCGCGTCAGATTATCATATGGGGAGAAACCTGGTGCCCTTCAGATGTACCTCCACCATATATTGGCGGAGGAGTTCGTTAAGGGGGGCCCGAAAAAAAAAATCTATCCTTAAAAATACTCGAAATTGTCAGATTAAGATAAGGTAAGTTAAGTACATGCAAAAGAGTGTATGTTTAAAAAATCTGACGATTTGAGCGGGGCGTAAGGAAATGGGTGAGTTAAAAAGTTTCACAAAAAAAAGCGAATAAATCGCGAAATGAACGTTAGATCGAAAAACTAAAAAATACGTGTTCAATATTTTTCAAAAATATATCGAATGACACCAAACATGACACCCCACGGAGAGGGGTGGGGGGTAAATTTAAAATTTTAAATACAAATCCCGCGATATTTCGCAAAATAAACATTAGATCGAAAAACTGCAAAATACACTTAATCAATATTTTTGAAAATCTATCGAATGGTACCAAACACGACCCCCCACGGAAGTGGGGTGGGTGGTTACTTTAAAATCTTAAATAGGAGCCCCAAATTTTTATTCCAGATTTGGATTCTTTACGTAAAAATAAGCAACTTTTATTCGAAACATTTTTTCGAACTATGGATAGATGGCGCTATAATCGGGAAAAACGATTGTTGGAAATGGAAAATTAAATTAAAAAATGGCAAGCGCCCACTAAAATGGAAAACTTTACTTAACTTTTTTTGGTTTTAGGACCTACTCTTCACAGCCCAATAGGTCCCCAAAGCGCTCGAGTGACTGCACATTTAGCATACTTTGCTCCCCTACCACTCTAACCGTACTTGTAGTCCATTCTTTCACGGTTTTTGCTCTAAATTTTAAAGAACCGCTTGGATTGACATGAAATTTGGCATGCGTATAGCTTACATATCAAAGAAAAAAAGTGATATTGTGCCGATGTATGCTTTTGCCCTGGGGGTGACTTTAACCCCCTTTTGGGGGTGAAAAAAGATATGTCCAAAATAAGTCCGGAAATGGGTAAACTGACTAATTTTAAGTAACTTTTGTTCTATAGAGCTTTTTCGCCAAGTCAACACTTTTCGAGTTATTTGCGAGTAAATATGTTCATTTTTCAACAAAATAACCACATTTTTAGACGATTTTTCGCAAATAACTCAAAAAGTAAGTATTTTGTCGAAAAAAACGTTCTTCTCAAAAATATAGCTTATAAAAAAGTAAAAAAAATGGTGTATGCGTTAGGTCCCTGGATCTCGTAGAACCAGAGTTATAGCCTATGAAAAATATATTCATATTCACCAAATTTCGAATAGAATATTTCGACGTGAAATATTCAAAAAATTAAGCACTTTTTCGGGAAAACCCATTATAACTTTTTTAAAGTGTTTAAAAAAAGCTTTATTTCTGTTTTTACAAAAACTTTCTAGCGTTAAATTTAAGCAAGTTACGCTCAAAATAAAGTTGGTCCCTTTTGTTTTTGTAAAAAAAAATCGGGAAGACCAACCCCTAATTAGCAACTTAAATGAAATTAATCGTTATCGCTCCACAAGTTATTTTACTTATGTTGTGTTTATATGATCTGTAAGTTTCATCGATTCAAAGTGCTTATTTTTGAAAAAATTTGGTTTTAAAGTAAAATTTTTAAAAATTTAAATTTTGAAAATATGCTTTTTTTTTCAAAATAACTTAAAAATTGTTAGAGATACCAAAAGTCTCGAAAAACAAAAAAAGTCAGATTTGCTTTTCTGAATATCATGTATTTTTTTGTTTTTCTGTTAGACAAAAATTGTTTAAGACTTGGTGTTTCTAAATTTGCATATATTCGTGATCAGTGACTCGTTCAACCCCTTTTAACTACAGCCCTTTTAATAATAAGGACTTTGAACCGATGAAACTTACAGATCATATAAACAATATATACACGAGTCAAGAAACTTGTGAAGTCGTAACGATTAAGTTCATTTAAGATACTAATTAGGGGGTGATTTTCTCGATTTTTTTACCAAAACCAAAAGGGACTAACTTTATTTTGAGCGTAACTTGTTTAATTTTGATGCTAGAAATTTTTTTTATAAAACAAAGATGAAGCTTTTTTAAACACTTTAAATAAGTTGTAATGAGTTTTCCCCGAAATGTGCTTCATTTCTGGTTATTTGACGTTAAAGTATTCCGTTTGGAACTTGACGAATATGAACCTATTTTTCATTAGCTATATCTCTGCTTCTACTAGGTGTAGAGACGTGATGTATACACCATTTTTTTTTAAATTTTTTACAGGCTATATTTTTGCTAAGAATGTTTTACCGACAAAATACTTACTATTTGAGTTATTTCCGAAAAACCGTCTAAAAGCGTGGTTATTTTGTTGAAAAAATGAACATATTCACTGCCAAATAACTCGAAAAGTATTGACTTAGTGAAAAAACTCTATAGAACATATGGTACTTAAAATTAGCCAGTTTATCCATTTCCTGACTTTCTTTGGACGAATATTTTTTCACCCCAAGAGGGGGTGAAAACCACCCCCAGGGCAAAAGCACATATCGGCACAATATCAATTTTTTTCTTTGACTTGTTAGCTATGTGTATGCCAAATTTCATGTCAATCCAAGCGGTTCTTTAAAATTTAGAGGTTTTGCAATATTTTACCGTTAAAGAACGGACTATTAACCATATACAAATATGTGGTGGATTCGACAAATATTCAAAATATCTCGATAAACACTGACTTATCGAAAAAGTACTAAGAGGCAAAAAAGTTTTAGAAACATTGTGTTTAACTAATCGTGCCACAATAATAATTCAATTAGAACGTACACAAAAGTTTGGGGGGGGGGTTAAGGGAACAAAACCCCATAAAATTTTTATGGGGTGCACAAATTTCACTTTAATTTTTTTTAAATGTTGCTGCCATAAAAATGCCACATGTCAATTTTCAATAAAAAATCTCTGAGAGTTTTCGATATATGAAAAAAAATCGATTTTTATTTTGTAACTTCAAAGGGCTGTAACTTTTTTTGTGTGCACTATTGTATATAGGTAAGTGAGGTTCAATCAATCTATTTTTGACCCCAGAATCTGTGGTATAATTTATGACCAATCTTTTCGGGACACCCTGTATATTTTTGTCTGTCTAACAGTTTTTTATTTTTTGCTTTTTAGTTGATTTTTTTAAATTTCTAATTTTAGTAACTGGTAACTAAAGAAAAGCGTTTCTTAAAAAATTTTTTTCATATTTTTTATGTTGTTCAGAAGCTATTTCCTTGTGGCATTTTTATGATTAACTATTTAGATGGGAAATAAGCCACAATTAAATTGAAAAACAATTTTATTATCGTTTCGACGCCCAAATCGGGTGCCGTTGTCAAAATACAAAATACTACTAAATTAAACAAAAATGTTGTTGCTAAGTAAAAAAATTCTTCTAATAATTTATTTAATCTGACTCATTTATATTGGCAATTCAGACGTATATTATACATTTTAAAGTAGAAGACTTTAAAATGATATCGCCAATATTTATGAGTTACGTTCCTGGGACGACTTTACTAAAAGATAGTTCATTCGTTAATAAAATTATTTTTTCATTTTAATTGTGACTTATTTCCCATCTAAATAGTTAATCATATTTTCAACGAAAACATTTCGTTTATAAATTCGCAAAAGTATGTGTGTTATTGCGTTGCCGCTCCTGCAATACTCAGATCAGATTTATCGATGGATTCTTATGTAGTTTTTTCTTCTGAATCCAAATCTGAAAACGGCATTTCGATATTTCTAACCGTCTTCGAGATAATCGACCTGAAAGTCTAAAATGTGACGTCACAATCGTTTTATTTTCTTCCGACACACTACACGTCCAGCTGAAATCGTTGCTATTAAGTAGGTTAGTTTTTTAATCTCGATTTGTTAAGCATAGCATAGGTTATTTACATTTGAGTTTGACACTTCGTGAATGTCAAACTAAATTTTAAATTAAGTATTAATAAAATATCAATGACATTTGATAGTGAATTTGCTTATTATATAAAATAAATAAGATGTTCAAAAATACAATTTGAGTATATTTTAAAAGCAATAATTTATTAACAGCTTTAAAAAGGTTTATACGAGTATATGGCCTCCCCTTTATGATAAATGGACTGTTCCATTTGCTATGAAATTAAAATATAGTCGGTTCGCTAAACTCGACACAACTGGCTAGTGATTTTATTAGGTAATTTTTTTTGTTTTTGCGAGTTTTGCCAAAATTGACAAAATTACTAATTATTTAGTAATTTCAACTAATTAGTAATTTTTTTTTTGCCAAATTGGAAAAATTATTGACTGAAATCACTAACCAGTTGTGTCTGAATTTAGCGAACCGACAGTATATGAAATAATATTGTTTGGTATAGAAAATTATATGTGCAATTACATCCTTCTAATGGAAAAAAATATTTGAAGATTTTTCTCAAATTATGGATACCAACAACATTTTCATTTATAACTCTTATTTTTAATTTGACGAAGAAAAGTTATTCATAAAAAGCTCTTCATGTTCTAAGATTTATGATGCAAACATCATGTAAAATTTTATTAATTTTATACGAGGTATATAAAAAATATGAATTTCGATCAAGAGTAAACTACCTTTATAGTTCCTAACATTTAAATTAGAATGATATAATTGCACATTAAAACATAATTATTAATTCTAAACTACTTTTCATAATAGCAATCTTCCATATTATGAATTAAAATACGTAAATAAACAAAGTTTTCGTTATGATAATGCTCGCATTTTCAGCTTGTTTTATTTTGTAATTGTATAACTTTTTATTTTTATGTGAGTGTTTTCTATTACTACTTTCTTTTTTGATTAGTGTAATTTTCTTTTCAGTTTTTGGTACCTATCAATAGTAGCCTGCTACCATGACGTCTCAACCTGCGAGTGGAAATATTACCATACATACACTCCCTACGAAATCGACTACGACATTTGGCTCGTCAATGGCAACCCAAACGGTTCCTCGATCAGTACCTTGACGTACCAGTTTTCCTTCGACAGGCAGAACACGTTGGAGCTGTATTTGGTGTTTTGGTTGTGCTATATGGTATTAGTTCCTCTTCAGTGCCATGCTGTTAAGACGCAGAAACATCCTGTAACTAGGTTGTTTACAGCTAGTTTGATATTGGATTTTATAGCTTTGTGTCTAATATTAGTACATACGTTGAGGTATGCTCTGGATGGTGTGGGGTATCCCAAGTTGGCTATGACCGGAGATATTTTTGATATATTATCTAGGGTAAGTTTAGCATTAATACGAATATAAAAGTTCGAAAGGTGTTGATGATCTAGGACAGGGATGGCCAAACTGCGGCTCGCGAGCCACATGCGGCTCTTTGAAGGATTACTTGTGGCTCTCGATTGTACCCGAGTTATTTTTCAATTTTGTATTAGATATGATTTAAAAAAATTATTATCGTTCCATAATATGTGTTTCAAAATGTCTTTTAATTTACTGACAACAAACATGAAAGACTTTGTAACAAATTCCATTTCCATCCAAGATAAGAATGATATGACACATCGAAAACTGCGCTAACGAACATTACATAAGAGTGGCGCAATGTAAAAGTCAGTAATCAATCGAATCCAAACCGATTTTTGTATAACTCTTGCTACAGATGTAATTTGTATTAGGTACACATTTTGCATTTAAGTCATTTTACTCGACTTAGAAAAAAATTTTTACCATATTATACTAGAAAAACTTAACGAGTAGGTATATAAAAAAGCCGGAAGGAATATTGACCGAACTCCAAAATAGATTTGAAGACTTAAAATATGTTAAATCGTCTCTTCATTTTTTCCGAATTCATTTGAAATGAACATAGTTCATAAGGTGAATTTTTTTATTATTACCAATATATGACCCAAACAACATCTGGAGAATTAAAATTAATAGAGACGCAAGAAGATCAAGCTCGAAAATAAAACTATAAGTCGACGCCGAATACCGAATTTTGGAAATTTGTACCAGAATCCAAGAAGGTACCCTAAAAAAAAAATGCTTGTCGAATTATTTCCATATTAGGAACAACGTACTTGTGTGGACCATTTTATTCCATTTTATAATTCGTGAAATCCTAACACCGATCAATATTACCTAACCAGCATCTAAAAGAAGTCTGAGAAGTCACATATTAATCACCAAATTCTAAAGAATTATCAAAAGAAGGAAAACAAAAATGTAATTAAGTTTAAATATTTCGTAATTGTATTTCGGTTTTCAGTAAGTAAAAGTTCTGTTAAAAAATTGTAAATACCTTCTATACATAGATACTTTTTGAATAAGTATTTTATTGCGGATCGCGTTAGTTTCGCAGTTTCGCGAGCGGCCGTTGGTAACGGCATAAACGCTGGCCTCATACGCCAGTAGACGTGGGTTCGATCCCTGCCAAAGACAAACCATTTTCATTTCCAATAATGACACGAGCCGTCTCACCGTGCCTCGGAGAGTACGTTAAGCCGTCGGTCCCCCTGGGCTAGTGTACATCGACACTAGTTACTTGAAACAGGGTTAAAGATGTAATTGGCGCTGGAACTATCCGAAAGGATCTCCCCGGCAAAAATGCCATACGATATTATTATTATTATTATTATTGCGGATCGCGAAAAACTTCAACTTGTGAAAAGTGGCTCGGACTATTAAGAAGCTTGGCCACCCCTGATCTAGGGCATTATCACGGTCTTCGTTGTACTAATTTTTATTTATACATACTCGTTTTCCGTAATCCCGTTTTCCGTAGCATCGTTGGTGATGCTACAGAAAAGTTCTTTATGACCCAGCACCCATATTAAACACACTTTGTTAACTTTTGCCAGATTGTTGAATATACCTTTGCAGTTCCTCACCAGTTTTGATTTGATGAATGGATTCTTTATTGCCAGAATAGCTGCTTGGCTATCTGTTTAAATGTTGATTCTCTTTGCTTTGGGGTCTTCATCTATGATTCCATCAATGCAGGCTATCAAACCAAAAACTTCAGTCTGGAACACAGTTGTAGATTGGCCTAAGCTGTAGGATTTATGATAATTGCATGTTTGCATCAAGACTCCTGATACAGTACCATGGACAATTTTAGATCCTTCAGTGAATCATATTAACCATATTTAGTCCCCATTAATATTTGGTAGTTTCTTCTCTAGATGGTATTATAGCAATAAAACTATATGGTTCTTTTCAGTACGTCACAAATGATAGAAAAAAAGGTATAGTCCTGTCGCCAGGGGGGGTACAACGGCCTCCTTAATTCAGATGGACTTATTCAAGTTTTTTTTTTATATATTTTGACCCGTAGAATACGAATTTTTTGGGTAACAGTTGATCCGGATGTCGATAAGATTGTTATAGACAAAGAACTTGAGGAATTCCATAACAGCGATTTCTCGCAAAACAAAACATATTTTTGTATTTTTTGGGTCATTTTAAGCAAAAAATATAACCGCGGTTGAACTTTCAAAAAATCGAAAAATGGCAATTTTTGAACCCGAATAACTTTTGATTAAAAAATAAAGTAGCAATTCTGCTTACCGCATTTGAAAGTTTAAGGCAAATTATATCGGTTTTGATTATTTGCATTGCTAAAAATTAATTTTTTTACTGCTGAACAAAGCTATAAACACATAGTGTTTCCCGTGCCTAATACATGCGTTTTAACGCATGCTACGTAGACATTGCCTCGCTTGCATTTGTAGCTACTCTACCTACTCGTTAGATTTTAAATGAGAAATCATTGAAAACATCACTCACGCACTAGGTGTTTATAGCTTTGTTTACCAATAAAATAATAAATTTTTAGCAATGCAAATAATCAAAACCGATATAATTTGACTTAAACTTTCAAATGCGGTAAGCAGAATTGCTACTTTATTTTTTAATCAAAAGTTATTCGGGTTCAAAAATTGCAATTTTTCGATTTTTTGAAAATTCAACCGCGGTTATCTCGAAAACTATGCATCCTACGAAAAAACTTGTCAGAGCATTTTTTGCCTACAATGACCCAAAAAATACAAAAAGATGTTTTGTTTTGCGAGAAATCACTGTTATGTAATTCCTCAAGTTCTTTGTCTATAACAATCTTATCGACATCCGGATCAACTGTTACCCAAAAAATTCGTATTCTACGGGTCAAAATAAATAAAAAAAACTTGGGTAACTCCATCTGAATTAAGGAGGCCGTTGTACCCCCCCTGGCGACAGGACTAGTAAGTCCGTGATAATATACATTTATAACATTTATTCTAACATGACATTTTAGTTAAATCTGACAGTTGTCAAATTGTATTTGCAATTGGGCATAAAAACAAATCAATTGTCTTTATTGCATTTATAAAATGGTATTTTCTTTGATTTGTATAGTCGTATAAATTGTACAGATTATATTCGTAGATATATTATATAATTAGTAAATAAATTTTTTTCTATTATAGCGCCATCTATCGACAACTAGAATAATCACCGAACTAGAATTACCAAAGTAATCACGGACGTGCCTTTTTTTCTGTCACATACAATTTAATGCGTTAGAAAGAAATCGAAAAACTGTGACGCACTGAAAAATGCTCATGAGAAAAAGATAGGTTCGTTTATACGAATATTTATTTTAACAAGATTACAATTCGAAACTTATTTTATACCTAATCTAAGTCTAATACCAGCGCGCTATATACAGTAAATAGGTTATTTTCTAGAATGTTCCGATCATCTCTAGTATCGCTGACATTCTTGCATTTTCCCCACGCCTCTCCTCGCTGCTTCCAGTACATATCGTGTTCCTTCCAACATTTTCTCAGCCAAGTTAATTTTTTCTTCTTCTTCTTAAGGTGCCTATCCGTTCCGGATGTTGGCGACCAGCATGGCTATCCTAACTTTGCTTGCTGCTATTCTGAATAGTCCGGTTGTCGATGTATTAAACCACTTTCTCAGGTTTTGAAGCCAAGATATTCTTCTTCTCCCTGGTCCTCTCTTTCCAAATACCTTGCCTTGAAGAATGAGTTGCAACAAGCCATATCTCTGTTCATTCCTCATAACATGGCCAAGATATTCTAGTTTGCGCTCTTTGATTATGTTAATAATCTCGCATTCCTTGCCTATTCTACGTAGAACCTCAATATTAGTCACACGATCCACCCACGAAATTCTCAAAATGCGCCTGTAACACCACATCTCAAATGCCTCGAGTTTTCTCAAAGAAGCCTCGGAAAGTGTCCAGGCCTCTACTCCGTATAATAACGTAGAAAATACATAGCATCTGATGATAGAGATTTTGGTAGCAAGAGGTAAATCGTGGCTTCTGAAAAGAGACTTCATCATTATGAACGCTGATCTCGCTTTTCCTATGCGTTGTTTTATTTCACTTGAGTGGTCCCACTGGCTGTTTATGTTGGTACCAAGGTATGCGTAGCTGTCGACCCTGTCAATTAGTTGTTGGTTAACCAAAAGCTGTGTATTTAATATTTCGCGCTTACTGACTACCATATACTTTGTTTTTTTCGTATTGAGATCAAGTCCGTATTCTCTACTTATATCTGATATGCGCGACATTATTCTTTGCAAACCATCTAGACTGTCTGCAAAAACTACAGCGTCGTCGGCATATCTAATGTTGTTCAGACGCACTCCGTTGACTAATACGCCTTCCTGTAGTTCTCCCAGCGCTTGCTCGAAGATACATTCAGAGTATATATTAAACAGCACCGGGGACAGGATGCATCCTTGCCTCACTCCTCTATCTATGGAGACTGCCTCTGTTAATTGGTCTTCCACTTTAATATTGGCAGTTTGGTTGTAATACAAATTATATATGATTCTCAAGTCTCTATCATCTACTCCCGCTTCTTTCAAGATGTTTATGAGTTTATCATGTTTTACTCTATCAAACGCCTTTTTGTAGTCGATAAAACAAATATACACTTCACAGTCAACATCCCTGCATCTTTGCATAAGCACTTGGACAGCGAATAGAGCCTCTCGGGTGCCTAAGGCATCGCGGAATCCAAACTGCGTCCATGATATCTGTTGTTCGCATTTTTTATATATTCTGCCATGTATCACCTTCAGAAACGTTTTGAGTAAGTGGCTCATTAGGCTAATTGTTCTGTAGTCTTCACATGTTTTGGCATTTACTTTTTTGGGTAAAGTTACGAAGGTCGACTTTAACCAGCTTTGGGGTATTTTTCCAGTTACGTATATTTTGTTGAATACGGTTGTTATCCATTTTATTCCTTGTTCATCCATAAGTTTTAGGAATTCTACATAAAACTGGTCAGGCCCTACAGCTTTACCATCTTTAGTTGTTTTAATAGCTGACGTGACTTCTTCAATGGTAATCGGGGGTCCTGTTTGGCATTCAATGTCTTCAATGGTATTCTGCCTTTCATCTGCAAAAGTTACTTCCACATATTTCTTCCACGTGTCTAGTTTTTCTTCCACACTTAACAGTGGTTTGCCTTGGTTATCTGCCAAACACCCAACTCTTCTAGGTTTGTATAAGCCTGCAGCTTCTTTAACTTTTTTGTGCATATTGAATGAATCGTGTTTATGTTGCAATTGCTGGATTTCCGCACACTGTTCTCTTAGTCGTGTATCCTTAGCTATTCTAATTGCTTTTTTGATATCTTTATCTATTCTTTTGTATAATGACATGTCCTGATCTTTGGACTTTCGCCTCTCTTCCATCATATCTAAAATCTCGTTTGTCATCCACGATTTCTTCTTTATTTTTGGTGGTTTGAGGAATTTCTCACGTATGTCTTGTGAAACTGTATGCAACTTTTCTATCTCCTGGTCCATTACATCCGATTGAATAACGGTATTCAAGTTGTTCTGTATATACCGTTTTACACTCTGTTCTGTGTTTTGGTCTTTTAATAGCCTTATGTCGAATTTTGGATTGACACTACGTCTAACCTTCTTTAGCCTGAGCTTAATTTTGCCAATCAGTGGGTTATGGTCTGACTTGATATCAGCTCCTGGGTATGTCTTGACTGATGTTATGCTGTTACGGAATCTTTTATTAATCATGATGTAATCTATTTGATTTCTCACTATGCGGCCTGGAGTGTCTTGAGGTGATTTCCATGTATATAATCTTCTGTAAGGGAGTTTGAAGTAAGTGTTAGTAATCACAAACTCTTCTTCTGCCACAAATTCACCCAGTCGGTCTCCTCGCTCATTTCTTTCTCCAAGTCCAAATTGCCCTATGAATTCTCCCGATTGTCCCCTACCAATCTTAGCATTTAGATCACCCATAATCAAAGTTAAATCCTTTTTGGGGAGGCATTTTAAGGTGTTGGATAGTTCATTATAAAATGCTTCAATTATCTCGTCCGGTTTGTCAGCTGTAGGGGCATATACCTGGATAATGTTAGTTGTAATTGGGTAGGTATTAAGTTGAAGGAGGAGTATTCTTTCCGATATAGGTACAAAATTTTTAACATGTCTGGCAGTTTCTTGATTTAAGATTATACCTACCCCATTTTCGTGTCTTCCATTAGGGTTACCTGAATAATATATGTGATGATCATTAATTTTACATTGCCCAGAGTTCGTCCATCTCATTTCACTTATTCCCATTATGTCTACTGATAGTCTATCCATCTCCTTGATTGCATTATGAGTCTTACCTGCCTCGTATAATGTTTTAACGTTCCATGTGCAGATCGTGAGGTTTATCTTTACACTATATTGGCAAGGATTTCTTCTGCTGGCGACCGAGAAGGCCTTGCCGTCTTGTGATTGTCCTTCTCTGCCGGATCTTGGTATCCGAGTTCCATGATCAGTAATATCGTTTCTATGATTTGTCGTAGTCATGCTAATTGTACTAGGGGTACTCTCCGAGTCTTTAATGCAGTGGTTCCCCGTTGCCTTCTGCATCTTTATGCCGTTGACCGTTACGTTGTTATTAGGTTCATCCGCCTTCGAGACCGATTTATCAATCTCAGGACAAAAAGGTGCCCTTCCACTTATCAGCTCATCCGCCCGAAGCCGTTGGCCAGTAAGTGGGGGGATTGCTTATACCGGCAATCGCTCGGACGTCAGAGCCTCGTTTGTTATCTGGCAGGATGCACCGAAAGGTCAGTATCAAGACCATTACACGGGCAGGTGAGGTTGACATTTGGATAGGAGAGGCTATACGTTGCGCATCACTATCCCTTACATCCCAAATAATTTTTTCGTTACAGTATAATTGTGTTAATCTTCTTACTGCAGATTAGTTCTGGTGTCATCCTATTTGAGTTCATCATAAAGATGGAGTCCTCAAGTATACTGCCGTGCTAAGCCCAAAGGCGGGAACTGACTTTTTATCGAAAATGAGATTTTTGTATTTTTAGGTAGAATAGGGTATTTAGTATATATTTATGAAGTCTTTGGAGTTGTAGAAGCAATATATTTTAAATAAAATTGCAATTTTGTTAGCGGTATCTACCCTTCTCAGTTAAAATGCCCTTTTGGCGGCAAATGTTAAATACTATGGCGTTTTGACGGTATCTGCTACAGTTGCCGTCCATATACCTTAGCATATGGCACTTACTGCTAATCTACTTTCAAGAATGATACGCCTACATTTAGAAACCGCCAAATCGCCTTAGTATTACAAAGTAAATTCGGCCTAACTTTACAAGGTTAAAGTATTGTGTTAGTTAAAAGAGTTGTGTTAGTAAAAGAAATAATTAGCGAGGATGGTAAGAACTTTTCGAGATTATTGTATCTATTGACATGTATTTTCATTTTTGTTTATAGTATTTCAAGAATTAACCAATTATGTTGTCCTAAACAGTATGAATCTGCGCCAAGTGGATAATTTATATCTTGAATTAGGCGGTAAGATATTTTCATATTTAAAAAATATGTCTTTTTTTAATTAGGTTTTAAAAACTTAATAATATATCCACACGCTGTCCACAAACATTTTTAGAAAAAGAGACTTAAAATATTTTGTTTTTTTAGAAAATCAAGTAGAGTTGAGTAAGAGTTGTGAAACACGAGGTGAAACCACTGAAGACAATATTGTAGAAAGAGAAAAATATATTGTAAAGCAATTACAAAAGGTGGAAAAAAATTATGTTCAGCCTGTACAGGCGCAAGGTTTGTTTCATACTTAAAGTTTTCTGTATGTTTAAACCCTTTGTTGGTCGTACATGGGATTAGCAGTCCCATTGATTGCATTATTTTTTGTTTAAATACAAGCTATTATCATTGTTTAACTAGACAATGTCTAGTAGTCTAGTTATGCAATGCTATTATAGATACGAGATTGTAGATTTGGGATATCTTTACTTAAATCTTTTGAGAATCCTTTACCTAAGTTTTATACAAAAATGCTGGTTTTATTCCTTTATAAATTTTCTAAGAATGCGTCAGGTACCTGGATAATGATCCAAAAATTTGTTTGCATATTTTAAAAATCTTATACATCCCATAATTAGGTATTTTTCGGTATAAAAGACAATGTCATCATATTTTAATCATAGCATAATAATATAACTAGTTTGTACAATACAACTAATAAAATGTCAAAATTTGCCCTAATTACTGTAAGTAATGGTATTTACCCGAATATAATATTATGTATTGTGAAATACCCAATAATATAACAATGCATAATAATATTAGGGTAGGTCTGGGCGATCATAAAAATCTTAAAAGCTCTATAACAACCTGTCGTAAAATAGCAAACCTTTGTCGCTAAGAAACAAAATAAAAATAGCTGAGAAAGTCAAAAGTATGGTTTACAATCACATTCACAGTTTTGAAGAATTCTTTAAAACGCTTAACATCAGCAGGTGTTTAAACATCTATAACAATCTGAACGGATTCTGTTTTTTCCTAGTATAAGTACAGTTCCGCCCAAATTATTAGACGCACTATAAAAGATTTTATAAAAAATGTTAATTATGAGGTAATACCATTGTAATACTAAATAGGTGTTGTGTATGTACCGGACACAAGGTATGTTGTTCGGTTGTCTATTAAATTGTCTATATTGAATCACAAATAGAACATTAATATTAATGAACCAATATAATATATTATATATTATAACATATTACGTATTTATTGACTCTTGAAAGAAAACAGATAATATAACGACAACTAAATATTGTCAATTTGTTGTTGTCATATTGTGGCTCAACAAAATAATAACATTTAATAATACTTTAATTCTTTCAATTTAATAAACTGTAATACACAGAAAAGCTTTTTATTTCATATAAATCACAACTGTAAACCACATACCGCTAATAGCCTTAGTTTTATAGTAAGTTTTGATAAAACGTTTTAGCGGTATCTACCTCTTTTTATATAAAACTTTGTTTTAAAATATAATTAATGGTTCCCTTAATAAACTGGGGCATATATGCATGCATTAAAACTATTAGCTAGTCCATAAATCCCTAACGGGCCAAAATTTTAGCATTCAATTTTGAAATCGATTTTGCCACCATTTTATCAAATGTTAGTTACCGCCTTTGGGCCTAGCACGGCAGTATAGTCCCAATAGTGTTTCAATAGATAATTCGGCCTCCAAATAATGATTGGGTGCGTTTGGACGACCACAGCGGCTGACTGTCAGCACAAATCGGCTGGGTAGTTGTATCCAGCCGTGATAGGGAAAGCTTAGTAAATCTCTCAGCGGCTGACTTCCAGCGGTGACGTCTGACAGCTACTACTGGCCCAGTTGTCCAGCCGCTGTGGTTGTCCGAACGCACCCATTGATTTGAGTGTCAGAGTCGTCATAAAGGCTACCGTCGAAATAAGAGTAAATAATATGTACTGTGTTTTGATTAATTTATTGTTGTAGACTTCATTCATGCTTCTTCTGCTCCTGTTAGCCAAAGGATGGGCCGTTACTCGTTTAGAGCTTACCTGGAAGCCTTTAGTGTTTGCCATATGGTTGTGCTATGGTATAGTGCACATCCTTTTATATGTTTGGAATTTGGTGAGTATTGTAACTGTAATAGTAAATATTTGTTTGCACTTTTCTAATCATTCTGTCATTTATTAATATTTGTATATTCACAACCAAAAATAGCTCATATAATTTAAGATATTAATAATTTTTAGCAAACATTAAGTTTTTCCGTTTTTATTAATTTCAGACGGAAGTAGATATTATAGAAGACATAGATGAATACCAAACGTGGCCTGGATGGTTAATAATAGTTTTTAGGTCATTAATAATGATCTGGTTTTTATACGAGCTGCGTACTACCATGTTGTATGAACATAATACGCAAAAGTTGAATTTTTTACTACATTTCGGGGCCTCTAGCTTGGTCTGGTTCATTTATTTGCCCATTTTAGCGCTTATCGCTTTACATGTGTCTGCGTTGTGGAGATTCAAACTGTTGTTAGGTGAGTATGAACAATTACACATTATCATTACACTGCTGAAGAAAAATTAGGAAATTACACAAGAAATACAGAATTCTAGGAAACTTCAACCAGGGCGCCAATAGATATTAACCTGAGATTTAGAAAGGACTCAAAAATCATCATAAAAACATCCTTTTTGGGGTCACAAAATTGATATTCTCAGCAAAATTCAGCTTGGTCGTATGATTTTTAGAGGCCAAATCTCCCATTATTGGACTAATGATACTCTGGCAAATGTATTATATTTTTGCAAAATTTTGGAATATGTTTAATTCGTAGAACAAATCTATTATAATAGAAATTTCAGTTCTCTACAAATAGTTTCTCATGAATTTTAATGTAAAATAATTAGGGAAGCATGAATTCAACAATTCAGAATTTCCCATTGAGTTACCTATGGCCCGTTTGACGATTTATCACCCGCTATATATAAAATACGTCATCATCCAGCCTCAAAAGTCCACTGCTGAACATAGGCCTCCTCCCCTCGTTTCCAATCCGATCTATCCTGCGCCGTTCTCATCCAGTTTTTATTTACCTTTCTTAAGTCGTCAGTCCATCTTGTAGGCGGTCGACCGACGCTTCTCTTGTCTTCTCTTGGCCTCCATTCCAATAACCTCTTCGTCCATCGCCCATCTGTCATTCTGGCTATGTGTCCTGCCTATCTCCACTTCAACCTGGCTATCCTCTCGATGACGTCAGTCACCTTTGACCTATAAAATACGTCAAATCATTACAATCATTAGTCAAAAAAATAATAAACTTAAAATAATGTTTTTATTTATTACTAAAAAATAAAACGGATACATACCAACATCAAGGGTACTTTATCTCTGAGGTATTTATCTCCTCATCGGCAAAAGGGCGGAAATGCAGACCAGTACGAAATTGCTGTGAAGGCCGGAAACTAATATGTGTATTGAAAAAGCCCTGAGGAGAAAGACAAATCTTTCTTTTATATCATGTTTAAAATAAGTTAAAAAAATATCTTACCACGTTCGTGGGTTTTTTCACTACAAAACTGTACTGACTGAATTAAGTAACGTATGCTGCCATCTAAAAACTAAAAATTACTGAATTTAGGGTGTTTTGTTCCTTTATAGCTTGTCGCCAGACTAATTAGGAATCGAAATGAAATATAAACATTATTGATGGGTGCTTAAAAAAAGAGTGCAGCTGAGTTTATATTTCGCGGTTGATTTCATACATTTCTAACATAATTACACCGAGACAAAAGACACTAGACTTACAAAATTAGACTAAAGACACGCAAGTTAATGATATGAAAACTCAAGAAATAGCGTGGCTTCATACAGCGCTAACAAAAATTTCGAGAACTGTTAATGCTTAGGAAAAATTAAACGTTACAACTGGCGTAATTCTAGTTTACAGCAAGTTGTAAAAAGTCATATACGGGACGCACTAAGCAAATTTGTTTGTTTTTTTCTTCTGTAGTGTAATTATTTTTTTCACCAATTTTAGGTATAACTTACTCTGCGGACTGTTTCGCGTACTGCGTGATGGCCCACCTGTTATGGCCGACGCGTTCCGAGCAGTACTTCCTCCTGAAGGGCCCCTCATCGGCCGACCTCGAGGAGCTAGACGAGTTCAACGAAGCGCCGCACATCGTCAACAACTCCTACACCTCGATGTCCAGCATAAACTCCTATGAGATTTGTAAATACGACGCAAACGACACCCAAAAAACCAAACTGATCAACGTCAACACGTGAGGGGAATTTTTTCAGCTGTTTATGTGTTTTTGTGTCGATTGCGGAGGCTGTGTTGAAACGAAAAAAGCGAGATTTTGACTTTTTACATACTGACGTAGTTTATGTTAAACTTAGGCGGTTACCTATTTGATAAGTTGAAAACGTATTTTTGTGCAATATCGCCAAGTCAATTTAAGAATGAATATTTAGGATTCCTAAATAGTTATAGATTAGAGATTCATATATACTGCAGACTTCTTGACCAGTTGCTACATTCGCCTTTTTTTCATCACTTATGTGTTAAATATCGATATTTACAGTACATTTTACTTAATAGTTTCATTTTACTTAATATAGACTTTTATTACATCATCATTATCATCAATATAGTGCTACCGCCCTCAAGAGTGTTGACTGCGCCATGTTCTATTCTTTAAAGCGTCTTGTGTCATCCCAACTGCCCACCTGACCTTTGATCTACCCAGTTTACACGTATCCACCGCTTGCGCAACTGATTTTTTTCTTATATTTGATTCTAGTGTCTAGGCTACCCCTCTACCTCCTGTTTTGTCCATTTGTAGACGGATTAGATTGATTTTAGCTATAACCAATATATAGACATCGATTTATTTTCTGCAAACAGCAGAAATAAAAAGGAGAAGACTCGCATGGGTGACATTCGGAAACATGAGCTCATCATCATCAGCCAAATTTGTCCACTGTCGGACATAGGCCTCCTCAAGATGTCTCCACCCTTCTCTGTCCTGCGCAGCTGCAATCCAGTTTGTTGCTATTCTTTTAATGGCGTCGGGCCATCTGGTAGGTGGTCTTCCACGACTTCGCTTGTCTGCCCTTGGCCGCCACTCTAAAATCTTCTTTGTCCAAAATGTTCTGTTGTCTCGGAGAGACAACAGAAACATGAGCTATATCCTGAAAACCAGAAATATGCTCAATACCTCCGCACAAAAGTATATGATCAATGTGTCCTACCAGTACTTATATATGGCGTACAGACATGGACCTTCACAAAGGAAAAGATGGCCAAGACTCAGGGCAATGAAAAGGTAGATGCTGGGCATCAAGCTAAGTGATAGCTATGTTTTCTCCTACTCTTAGCTCTAACTTCAGATCTCTTGTGCAGAGCACTTTTCTCATTTTGTTAAATTTCGCTATATTCTAATTTTAATCTCCTGGAAGTAATAATTATTAGTGGAGTTGTTCCAAGATATGCATATTGTTCTACTCGTTCGACAATGGTTCCGTTTATGAGGAGATTCTCGTTATTTCTTTGGTTTTAGATATTCTCATAAATTTTGTCTTCTTGATGTTCATTGTTAGACCGTATTCTTGGCTATACATCGTTATTCTGTTCACCAGTCTCTGAAGAGTTCACGGTCAAGTGAATCGTAAAATATTTATTATTGAAAGAAAGGGGACTCATTTTCTTCATGCATATTTGCGTGTTACATATGAATTCGTGGTTAAAAATAGATGCATCGTAGTCTTAGAAAACCTCCGAAAAGTCCTCAGAAAACTGAAGAAGTGGGATTAAAAATGTGCTGCTAGAGCGACATAAGAATTATCATGTTTTTACGAATGTTGCGCATTTATCCATTACAAGCGTGACAGATGTAGAAGAACAAAATGTCTTTTGTGCAGGCAGATCGTGTATTAACAGCATATTTTCTCTAAAGCAAGTTATTAAGAAAAGATTAACCCACAACCTTTCAACTCGTATAGTCTTTATAGCTCTGACAAAGAACTATATTTTTTCTTTTTCCTGGATTGTTAGACTGATAGTATGACATATAGTGTCTACAGCGTGTCTACTTGAGTTGGAAACATATGGGAAACTTTTTTATTATTAATTTTACGAAAAAAAGTTATTCTTTATAAAAAGTTCTGCATGCCCCAAAACCTAAGATTCAATTATCAGATATCAAATTTTCTCAATATTATACGAGGTATGTCAAAAAATATGAATTTCGGCTTAAAGTACCTTTATTTCTCTCAATATCGAAAATTCTTATGATAAAAAGTTGTTTGGAATTAAAAACTAAGATGAAATATGCAATTACATGCTTCTTATTGAAAAAAAAATATTTTTCTCAAATTTATGGATACCCAACATCGTTTTTAATTATTACAAATATCATAACTCGTTTATTATTCATTTTACGAAAAAAAGTTATTCTTCATAAAAAACTTTGCATGGTCTAAAATCATAAAAGACACAACCATGATATATCAACTTTTATTAATTTTATACGAGGTGTGTCAAAAAATATGAAATTCGCTCAGTATTATAGCACCTTTATATTTCACAGTATTTCAATTAGAAGGATGTAATTGCATATTAACACATAGTTTTTAATTCTAAACAACTTTTTTAATAACCGTTTTCAATATTGTGAAAAATAAAGGTACTTTACTCTTGAGTGAAATTCATATTTTTTGACATAACTCGTATAAAATTAATAAAATGTCATATCTGTTGGTTGAATCTTCGGTCTTAGGACATACAGAGATTTTTATAAAGAATACCTTTTTTTCGTAAAAGTAATAATAAAAGAGTTATCGTATGTGTAATGAATAAAAACGAAGTTAGTATCAATAAATTTGAGAAAAATTTGGAAAATATTTTTTTCCAATTAGAAGCATGTAATTACATATTTGAGCTTGGTTTTTATTTCCAAACAACTTTTCATAATAAGAATTTTCGATATTGAGAGAAATAAAGGTACTTTACTCTTGAACGAAGTTCATATTTTTTGACATACCTCGTATAATATTGAGAAAATTTGATATCTGATAATTGAATCTTAGGTTTTGGGGCATGCAGAACTTTTTATAAAGAATAACTTTTTTTCGTAAAATTAATAATAAAAAAGTTTCCCATATGTTTCCAACTCAAGTAGACACGCTGTATATGGCATTACCTGTTTTTAAGTTTCTTTCTCTTATTATTATTATTATTTTATAACGTCCTGTACATATTTTAATAATGTTAATTTTTTTACTGCAAATATTTTAAGAACAAAGACATTTACATACTTTGAATTAACCACTATAATATTTTAAGAATTTATTTAGCTGATACTGTCTAAGAAGGTCTGCAGCTTTTAGCAGTTGTTATTGACATTATTAGAGCCCGTTCACATGACAGACGCTTAACGCGCGATTACAATTACATACATTTTATTTGAGACCGTTCACATGCCAACGCGCGTTTTAATGACTTAAGTTGACGTAGTTGTAATCGCGCGTTATAAAAACGCGCGTTAAGCGCCTGCCACGTGAACGGGCCCTTAGTTTCCAGTTAAATCGTAGTTTCTTTTCAACACGTTTCTGTATATGATCTTATGAAAAATAGTGAGTAATAAATCACATGGGCTGAGTGCAAATATTTTTTATATGCGAAATTTGAGAACATTTTACTATTAGTCCACAGTACATCGTCCTTTTTGGAAGATGATTACAAAAGTCTTAAAAATGGTCTTAACTGCTTCGTTTGAGCGAGTCTACCACTTTCTGAAAAATTTTGGAGAGCAGGTTGGACGCGTTTCTGCGTCCTCCTTCATTAACATATTTGTCGTTGTCGGATTAACAAAACGCGGCTGTAAATTTGTCGGACAAGAGATCGACAATCTTTATTAATTAAATATAAGCACTTTAAATTGAAAATTAAGAGTTTTGTAATAATAAAATCGTAGAGTCCTACATCCGCAAGATGTCACTCTAGCGCGGTAGTTTTGTTATTACAAAACTCTTAATTTTCAAAAGATGAAGTTTTCAATCCTAATAGCATTATTAATAATATTTAGAAAATATTAAAATATCACTAAAAGATTTTTAAATCGAAAACTTATTGGTCCATTTCCTTGGTAACACCTCCAAGGCTTCTAAAATTTGCAAGCCAAATGGATGCTGAAGCGAAGAAGACAAGAGGGAATTCAAAAAACTTACAATTCACGACCCAGTCTGTTCAGCTGGTAAATTCCAACAGAAAATGGACCTAGTTACTCGAAGGAGTAAAGACCAATATAAAAATAAAATAAAAATTTTATTTTTAATTCAGTTGCAATGCGAAGGCAAAACAATCTTACTTTTCAATTAGAATACGGAGCGCAGTCCAGTCCCTTGAATCGCGATTTTCGGCTCTTATTGGAGCCTCATCGGAAAGAACGTAGGCTTGTTCTTCATAACAATGGATTCTAATTGCGCTCCGTATTCTAATTGAAAAGTAAGATTGTTTTGCCTTCGCATTGCAACTGAATTAAAAATAAAATTTTTATTTTATTTTTCTTAATTTTCAATTTAAAGTACTGTTTCGCGGGTGGTGTGTTGACGGAAACAATTAAATGAAATTACTATAAGTGTAAGACAACGGACAATAATATATTTATTTATTTTTGGTTAAAAAGGCGTGCTTATATCTCGTAAGTGGGCTTGTTATTCTTTGCGGGACGAGGGTTTGTGTCAGACTGCTGTGGCTGAACTAAAAACACATGTCTGTGGTTTTACGTTGAAGACTAATTTATTGACATAAAGAGGCTGGCCCTTTATCTGGTGTTTTAAAAGCTGAAAACATATTTGTAGTTTTAAGAAGCGTCTTCGAATGCATTTAAAAAGTGATTTATTGACATAAGGTGTGAGAAGGTAACTATTTAATGGGGCATTTTGTTTCCCATAAATAAACTGAGACTGAACAGGCCATTACATCTGGTTTCGTATAGAAAGAGATGTGAATTTTAAAATGGCCCATATTATTTCATTTTTAAAAGTTATTAAAAATTAAAATTAGCAAAATAGTAATTGAAGCGTGTCGCCACAGTACTTATATTTAATTAATAAAAATTGTCGATCTCTTGTCCGACAAATTTACAGCCGCGTTTCGTTAGTCCGACAACGTAAATATGTTAATGAAGGAGGACGCGGAAACGCGTCCAACCTGCACTCTGAAATTTTTCAGAAAGTGCTAGACTCGCTCAAACGAAGCAGTTAAGACCATTTTTGAGACTTTTGTAATCATCTTCCAAAAAGAACGATGTACTGTGGACTATATTTTTTAAGCCATAATTTTACTTTAAAATAAGTTTATTTTTTGATTTCCAATTCGTAAATCAATTTCAAAATATATGTACGTATTTTGAGAACGATTTGTTTAAATAAAGTAAAATACGGGTAGTTGGTATTCATTGGCCTTCTCTATAAATGTTCTCATTGTTAGGTGTTCTGATGTAGTATATCTTTTGCGGAAGTCAGCCTGTTCGACCGGTTGGTAATAATCCATTTTGAGAGTAAACCAGTTGTTAATAATTTTCGTAATAAACAGTTTATACACTTGACTGAGCAACGATACTTACTTTCTTTTTGCGAAAACCACTCCATGTTCTTGCTAGCCTGCGTCTTTGTCTTTTTTATCTGATGCAGCTTTCCAAACCCTCTTTACAGTTCTACCTTCACTACTTCTCGCCATATGGCCGAACCACGATAACTGTTTCGTTTCAAGTCTTTCTAAGGTCATTCCGACACCGCACCTTTCACGTATTTCTTCGTTTCTTATACAATCACGCGTGGTGACCCCGGTTAACTCTCTCAAATATCGCATTTTGCATGCTTGAATTTTACTACGAATTTTGTCGTTCACGTTTCACTACCGTGGACTAGCATCGGCTCGTATACAGTTTTAAATACTTTCATTTTTTTTTCAGGCTTACTTCCTTTTTAGCACATATTCTGGTTAATTTATAAATACAAAATAACTGCCCTAAAAATTATTTTTGAGTCGCAACTATATCTTTCTCTCCCACTGTTTTCTTTTTATGTTCTTTTAATTTCTGTTTTCCTTGTTCACTCTTCTTAACGTTCGTAACTCATGAGATCTTCAGAATCCTTCTATATGAACACATCTCAAGGGAGTTGGCGTATGGCTCCTCAATTCAGCGCCATAAAAACGCTTCCATAGAACTAAACGATAAGAATAAACAAAAACATTCCATTTTGCAACTGACTTTTTACACAAGTTAATTTTTAGGTTTTAGATGGGTTTTAGTTTTAGATGAGTAAACTGTTTGATGAAATAGTGGAATAGATTCCTAGCATCGCCCAATGGCTTAGTTAAGCCTTGGTTTTACAGTTTACTTTAATCGTTATCGACACTCACCTCATCTTTCCTCGTTAGATGTCGCTAAAGCATGCGTTGGTATAATATTTCAATATATTTACCAACCAGTCGGGTTTTGATTCGCCGTTTTCATTCAACTTTAAGTTGCATTGACAGTTTTGGTTCTGACATCAGACAGAAATGCTTTTAAACTCTCACCTTAGTAGTTGCTTTTCGCCTCTATCAATGTGATGACCTAATTATTACCTAACAACCCACGTACCACGTGTGGGAGTCATATGTTGCCCTAATGCCATATCCACAGGGATTATATTCATCCTTTGGATTTCATAATGTATCTATTTATGTAAGACATTTAGTCTATTTCTAAAAGGTTTTAACCTTAGGGTGACCTTTAATTTTTGGGTGGCTTAGCATGTTCTAAACTTTGTTTTTTTTTTACCTTGGTTAACATTAAATTTTTAACTTAAAACTTTTGTCTTAACTAATACGGTTATACTTATTTTAGTTAACACTGATGATGCTCTTTTTACAGAGCGAAAACGTTTTGTTGTGATAGTTGTGGCCCTTTTAAGGGTTTTTAAATAAATATACCTTTTACCAAGAAAAATTTTTCATTAAATTTACTTGTAATTAATGGTATACAGCCAGCTACAGGAAATTCTTCCTTGTGGACGTTTTGATTCAGTTCAGTCTTCTTACAAGCCTCTTTGATAACGAGTAGACCCAGAATCTCGTGTCAGATGATGGTAAGAGAGTCGAATCAAAACGCAACCATCTATGGTTATTAAGTTCATTTTTATTACATGTATACACCGTTCTTAGGCGTCAACGCCCTTCGGTAGGGATCTATGGAGGAGTATCACCAAGCCGGAAGCCCTTATCCCTTCCCGTACCGCTCCTCCATAGGTCGATCAGACGCCAGTTTATTCCAGACCAAGCCGTAGACTCTATTGAGTTTTATACTACGGCGTTGGCCTTTTATAAATTTCATGACCTAGCTGAGGCTCGAACCAGCGACCGCAAATCGCAAATCCACTAAACTTGTCGATCGACTGAGCCCCAGCTAACTGGACCGTCAAGACCGACCATTTTTATTAAATGGCTTTAATTATTTGATCGCCCAGTATATTGTATTTATATCTATATGTGAAAAACATAAAAATGACTGAAGGGTTTTGAGTTTTTGAAGAATTCTAACCTCATTGAGAAGGATGTTTGTAGACTCTTCTATAGAAAGGCATAAGCCATATAGTGACAATCTTTTTCAAATATCTAATTTCGCATATAGAATCATTTACACACAACTTTTTACATATAGTGTCTTGTGAATATGTAACTACCTGCATGTTTTAACAAGTTTTTGTGATATTTTTATTTGTCAATGCACATTTTGAAGGTGTTGGTATATAACATTTACGAAAATAAGTTAAAAAAACTTTCTAAGGAAGAAAAACTATATGTGATGTTACTATTTAATGCTTATATAGTGTTTTATAGATTTTTGTATATATTATAATATTTGTTATTATAATTTTTTAATTGCCTTCGAAATAGTCACCGAGTGAAGTGTCATGTGTGACATATCACCGTTTTGATTGAGTGCTTTAAATCCTTTAAGCGTCTCAGATTAACTTTACGCCCGCTGGTGGTAATTATTTGAACTTATATTCATGTGAGTCGTCTATCGGCAACATATAGAACTAACTTACTTTCAAAAATGGATGGAGAGAACTATACCGTGCGTTGAACTAATTTTATTCAGTTAAGTCCACCGGGTCTATTCCACCGTTATTAATACTATTTGTTATATCATCTTGGCATGATGATGCTATGGTGGTATTTTGCATTTTCAGATCTTCCGTTTTTCTGTAAATCGAATGAACTTTTTTATTTCATATGGTATACTCTGTATATGTTTCGTCTTTTGAAGTATTTTTTCTATACCTAGATGCCACAATTTAGGAATTATTGCAACACTTACATTTCTTCACCGAAGTTAAAATAATACATTTAGAGCATAAACTGGTTTCATTTGAATAATCTTCAATAACGTCATAACAAGGTCTAGTGTCAATATATTAGTAAAACGTTTAACGAAACTGGTGCAGGAAAATATTTATCTATCTAAATCATAGCGCAAAAAACCTACAATACCTAAAAACAAATTCATGTTATAGGTGTGTTAATATTTGGGGAGTAGAAAAATTAGGATTTTTATAAAACCGGTAAAGGCTATTACAGCAGATTCTCCAAATGTTGTCCGTTTACTTTAATACAACAAGCTATGATATTTTTCAAACTTTGCAATACATTTTGCAACATCCCTGACTGTTCATCTTCTTAACTCTGTGGTAATCATATCATTTAATTCCTGATCATTGGCAGGTTTTGTTTTAAAAACTATGTTTTTTAAGTGACCCCACAGGAAATAGTCTAAAGAATTCATGTCGGGTGATCGCTGTGACCATTCGATAAAACCAAACCTTCTAATCCATCTTCTGGGAAATCCATTACTTATGTATTGTCTCACCATTTCTTGCATAATAGGGCTTTTCATCGACTGTCATTTGTTTCGAGCTTCTGTCATGTGTCACATAATATTAATATATCTACGTCATACGTCTTTGGTTTGTATCATTGGTTATATCAATAACGTATGACGTAGATATATTAATATTATGTGACACATGACAGAAGCTCGAAACAAATGACTGCGAATGAAAAGCCCTATGAGGTAGATCACCATCTTGTTGCAGCCAAATATTGTCATTTGAGATATTGTTATTGTCTATTGCACAACTAGATGAAGCTCCTGAAAGTAAGTTCTATTTAATTATCATCAGTCTGTTTAAAAATAGCAGAAAGTATTAATTTTTACTTATATTATTATGATTATCGTAAGAAAATTATTATTATCCCCAACTGAAAATAATAAAAGTGCAAAAAGTAATTTTATCAAAATAATCTATTTTTGTTTGTTTGTTTATTAGGAATAAAGTAATTCTTTGAAAAAACTGTAAAATAGGACTTCACTAATATTGCACACATCATTTTTTTACTGCAATTATTGTATAAAATATGTGTGCAATAATTATAATAATTGGTTTCTCAGGTTCATTTTTGATGTAATAATAATAATTTTATATAGAGCAGCTCCTGAACTAGCCCTATTTTCATAAATATGTAACTGGCACTACAATGTTGTGATATTTTATAATTAACTGAGAGAGAATACATAATTTTACACCTTTACCTCATAACACAAGGCAAGAACGACGGAAAAAGTGGCCTAGGCCGAAGAAGAACATCCTGGCTGCGAAATTTTTGAGAGTGGTATCAAGAAACATCCACTAATCTGTTTCAAGCTGCCGTAGACAGAGTTTTTATTGTCAATATGATCGCCAACGTTCGACAATCAGACAGGGTACTGAAAGAAGAAGAAAAAGAGGGAAAATAGTTTTAAAAAACGATTCAGTTCATGCTTTATCATCGACGCTACATAATATAGCTTCTGAGAATACTTTTGAATATTTGGAATTCCATAATGATAATAAACCTGATACACACCGATTTTTTTTCTTTTCAACTTATTTTGATGATTTTTGTACAGTTACATACATTCAGGTATTACACAACGTTGTAAGATAAGATACACAACGATAAGATTATTGCACAATATCAGTTATTGTGCAATAAATTCCTGTCCACAACATCAGTTTTTGTGCCATACATTTATGTAAATTTTGACACTCTAGAGTCCAATTTCGATTGACTTAATATTTTATATTGTGTTATGTACTATTACATATGTTAATATTGACTCGCTTGTAGTCTGTTTTCAATTCATATAATAAATTGTGTAATAATTAAATTTCATCCGTCACTGTTTTTGTACGGAATATCGATTATTCTTCAATACATTCGTGTTAATATTGACTGTCTAGCAGCTGCTTTTGATTGACAATATGTATATAGTGCATTTGTTCTATAGGTTGTCAGTATTATTGCAAAATATCATTTATTGTGCAATAATACTCACGCTAATGAACGCTATAAACATAGTAAATCAAATTCTAGATGATTTTGCAAATGATATAACATCATAAATATATTTATGTTGAGAGAACAGTTTTATTATTTTCAGTTCTGCATTTATCAATCAGTGAAAGTGACAGATGCTCAAAGACATGTCATGTACTGTTATGAATAAGTTTAACGAAACTGGTGCAGTAAAAGATTTATCTAAATCATGAAAACAAATTCATGTTAGGGAAGCTTTGATTATCGAGCCATTTAATTTAGCCAATAGAAAGAAAGGGATAGGACGTAATTTAAATTTAACCATAAACACTTATAGTCACGTATGAGATTCTAAAAGAAAGCGCTATTCGCTGTTATTTAGACTAAGATAACACGCGCTCATGATATGCGTTTTCCTTCGAAGATTTTAAAACGCAAAACTTTTAGGGCTTCTGCCAATTATAAAAATTTTTACGATATACGGGGTCGCATAAAAGTTACTGCTTTCTGGAATCAATGGAATTTTAAAAAGATAAAAGATTTTTGAGCCGTCAACATAAGAAAAGTGAATAAATAAAAATGTCTGAGAATATAAGTTGTAAGCATATTAACGACAAAAATTAAACTAGTTGTATTTGACAGCTATATAAAATATCAGCATCTATCGCTTTCACGACTCGAAATATATCCTATATGCTCCCTATACTACACTCTGCATTTATTCTTCTGCGATTTCTACTTATTCATTAGTTTGACAGCTTTCCTCTTTACAAAAAAGCGTTATTTGTTAGAAATATGACAACACCTACAGCGTTATAGCCACTTTACACGATGCAACTAATTGCGCAATTAATTGCACAATTTCTTGCAGCAATAGAAATTGCATCGTGTCATCCGCGAATTGCACAGAAAAGCTGCAACTTCTTGCTGCAAGAAGTTGCAGCTAAATAGAACATGTCCTATTTTTCATGCAATTTGGTCATGCAATTTTTTCTGCAATTTGGTTATCCTTTTAGTAACTTTTAAGGCTACACTGTTTGTTTTCACTACATTGACATTCTGTCATCCAAAACTTCAAACTAAAATTTTTTTTAACAAAACTAGAGGAACTTTTTATCAATTTCACGCTTCACAGATAACATTATTCTGGTGGATAACTTTAATTATGCAACATAGGGATTAAAAAAACTATTTTCTATTTGTATTTCTTACAACTTGTTTCCTTTTGTAAATGAATAATGTATTATATTATAGGTATACTTGCATTAGGTATTAATTGATTTTGTTATAATACATAATATTACAATTTTCTCAAATTATAATCTAACATCAATAGTCTAATATCCGATAACTCTACTCAAAAATCACATTTAATATTTAATTTATAAAAACAACATAACCTAAAATTGATGCTATTTTGTCAAAGTTTCTTTCTATTCCATGTCAGTTTATTGCACCGTGTAATCACTTTATTGCAGAAAGTTAGTTGCAACTTATTGCACAAGTTCTTGCGCAAGAAATTGTGCAATTAATTGCGCAATTACTTGCATCGTGTAAAGTGGCTATTACAATGACAAACTTTGGCAAGCGTTTGAGTAAAAATCAACTAAGGTCATGGCCATGGCTCTTAGCTGGCGTTATAGGTTAGATTAGGTTGTTCAAGCTGACATTAGGCTTACTATTCTGCCCTAAATTATTTCCGATGCCACTATTGCAGTCATTTGTCAAGTTCCTCAGTTTTATACGTATTAATTTTAAGGGGTATATGGAGTATATAAGAAAACATAGAATTAAGTTTATTTTAAGTAAGTATATTATTTAAGACAAATATTGTTATTCCACGATGTGAGAAGTAAATGATGCAATATGTGCCAAGTTATAATGTAACTGTTGACTTGGAAAGTAAAAATTTGTACTTTTTTTATAATATAGAATTTATAATCAAGTATATTGATCTCTGTGTATTTCCTTGTAGAAACTGTAGCATGTTTTATTTAGAGAGTTAATATAACGCAAAATCGGTGTTAACAGATTTTTTTTGTGCATTTTTAATTTATGTTTAAAACCTAAAATTTTAGTCAACAATGAATAACCATTTTCAATTTCGTTGAAACACGAAACTACAGCCGCATCATATTCTAGTTCAATCAGAGAGTGCAGCAAGCACCTCTACCGGTTTCGAAACTTATTAGTCTCTCATCAGGAGGCACATATGTTGCTCTCTCTGACTCAACCAGGACAAACCCCGGCGTGCAGTTACGGATTGCAACGAACGAAATTGAAAATGGTTATTCATTCTTGATTTACATGTTTACTCTGATTGGAGTACGAAGGGAACCATTCTCGTTGGAACTTTACCGCGCTGAGCAGATGGGACGTGAATTATAAATTGTAAAATTCCCTCATCTTCTTTAGTCTCAGCATCCGTTATGGCTTGCAAATTTTAGAAGCCTCGGAGGTGAAACCAGAGAAGGTTCACATTGTTTTTAATCTGGTGGGATGTAGAGTAATATTTTTAGTATTATTTTATATGCTGTTAGATTGAAAACTTAGTCTTTTTGTAAAATTTTAGAATCATCGTAGAATCGACGAATAACTGAATAAATTGGCGCAGTCGGGTGTGGGAAGCAGTGTTGCCATGTAGTGGGTGTACTTCTATATCTAATTTAAAAGTAAAAATGACAAAAATTTGAGACGTGTTTATGCCTTGTCCGTTTTAAAATTAATTTTATTTTTACAATTAACCTAAGGAATACCTGTAACACCGATTTTGTTGTGAATTAGTCTTTTTTCCCCTTGTATTATTGGTGGAGAATGAAAATAGTACCAAATTGTTTCTTTTATCTATAGATCATTTTTTGCGATGATGCATTTAATATACAGTAATGAGCGCGCTAATAACCGGCAGAATAACGCAAAAGAAGAAAAACAATACATTGTGCAATAAAAAGAGTTGAAACTGGTAGAGGTGGGAAATTATCGATATAAACGTATACCACCTTTAGACGTCTGTGACAAGAGTATTTTATAAAATTGTCCTGTCACAGTGACAGTTGGCATACTCCTCCGATACGTCTACTAAAGGTGGGAAACTATGTAATGTAATGTTAATTTATACGCTTATATCGATAAGTTCCACCTCTACTAGTTTTATCTCTTTTTAGTTCACAATGTATTATGTTTTCCATCCTTAAAGACCTTAACACAACTCACAAGCAACATTATTATTAATGTTAGCGCCTATAAAGTATAATATAAGTATAATAAATAAAAAATTCATACGGAAAATTTCTAAAACTTTCTAAATTCTAAAATTATAAATATCTCCACTAAGGGTGGTAAATGCATATAGGACAACCTCAACAATTGCTGTACAAGTAATAGCTGAAGCGGTACCAATTCATTTAACGGTAAAGGGCAGGGTGACTCTACAGGGTGTTTCACAACAATAATTGTCCATATAGTAACTGGAGAAACCTTAGCACAAAATACGAAGATTTAACCTAAAACACTTAAAAATAAAATGTGGTTCCTTAATGAGTTACAGGGTGTTTTATCTAAAAATTTAAAAACTATTTTTGCTCAGCATTTTAAAACTTATTCGACATATCTTTTTCATACTTGCCAATAAGTATAGGTACTGTACAAACTACTAAATTATTTTAAGCAACCGTTTCTGTCTATTACCAGAGGCGTACGACGGGGGAAAGTGAATGGTTGACCCTTTCCAAATTCTACGCCGCTGGCGGAATTGCTATTTTAGTTAAATTTTTGGATTCTCCAATACTTTCTATCAAAATAATATACTCTTCATTCGTAACGATAAAGTCATTAGTTTTCGAGATCTTTGAAGTTAAAAATGAAACCACACGGTTATTTTAATTAATGTATTGTGTCGCTTCATTTTTAATTTCAAATATCTCGAAAACGAATCAATTTATCGTTACGAATGAACAGTATATTATTTACATAAAAGGTATTGGAAAATCAAAAAATTACACTAAAATAGCAATTTCGCCAGTGGCGTAGAATTTAGGAAGGGTCAACCAGCCACTATTCCCTGTCGTACGCCTCTGGTAGTAGCTAGAAACGTTTATTTATCTTAATTTAGTAAGGTGTACAGTACCTACATTTTTTGCCAAGTATGATAAGGTTACGCCAAATAGTTTTAAAGTACTAGGTAGAAATAATTTTTAAATTTTAATCATATGAATCATATTATAAGGGCCGGTTGTTCGAACGCTAATCAACAATGATCATTATCAAATAATTAATTACTATCAATGTCAATTGTTAAAACATAATTAATTACAATTCTGACACTATAATCAATTAATATAACAATAATTATTAACATAATTAATAATAAATCTCATAATTGTAATTAATTATGTTTTCAGCGACCCAAACAAAGTTGACATTGACAGTTTTGGTGACAGTAATTAAATATTTAATAATGATCATTGTTGATTAGCGTTCGAACAACCGGCCCTAAATTAATCAAAATAACTGTTCCGTTTCATATCGGATTCGGCTCTTATTGGAGCCTCATCGGAAAATCGAAAATCGCGATTCAGAGGACTGGACTGCGCTCCGTATTGTAATTGAAAAGTAAGATTGTTTTGCCTTCGCATAGCAACTGAATAAAAATGGTATACATTTTTATTTTATAGTCGTATTACTCCGTAGAGTAACCAGGTGCATTTTCCGTTGGAACTTTACCGAGCTGCAGACGGGGGATGTGAATTGCATAGTGTAGAATTCCTTCCCTTTGTCTTCACTGCAGCATCCATTTGGCTTGCAAATTGTAGAAGTCTTGGAGGTGTCACCAGGGAAATGTACCAATAAGTTTTCAATTTAAAAATCTTTTAGTAATATTTTTAATATTTTAAATATTATTAATTTGCTATTAGGATTGAAAACTAACTTCATCTTTCAATTGCCAGATGACGCTAGTCACCTAATACCTTCACTTCGGTTGCAATGGGTGGGAAAGACTCTCGACGCTGGTCAATTGGGGTATGGAGAACAGTGCCTACGTTCTTTCCGATGAGGCTCCAATAAGAGCCGAAAATCGCGATTCAGAGGACTGGACTGCGCTCCGTATTCTAATTGAAAAGTAAGATTGTTTTGCCTTCGCATTGCAACTGAATAAAAATGGTATACATTTTTATTTTATAGTCGTATTACTCCGTAGAGTAACCAGGTGCATTTTCCGTTGGAACTTTACCGAGCTGCAGACGGGGGATGTGAATTGCATAGTGTAGAATTCCTTCCCTTTGTCTTCACTGCAGCATCCATTTGGCTTGCAAATTGTAGAAGCCTTGGAGGTGTCACCAGGGAAATGTACCAATAAATTTTCAATTTAAAAATCTTTTAGTAATATTTTTAATATTTTCAATATTATTAATTTGCTATTAGGATTGAAAACTAACTTCATCTTTCATAATTATTTTTGTATTTCACGTTTAATTTATGATAAAGAACCTTTCTTTTCTTTTTTTTTTTTATATGGTGCACCATTTTTATGCAAACAAATAAAACATCTTCGCGCGTATTTTTCATATCGTAATACATTATTAAGTCTCTCCAATATAATAATGCCAAACTAAAACAATAACAGAAAATATTTCTAAAAAGATTTTAACTATGTGCAAGGCTACAACAAATGTTCAAAATTACTCCTTTAAAGGTGACAGAGTAATTTTATATTCACCATTGACGCGCGTACGGGTAATGGCCCGAATTTTTTAAAGAAAAAATAGTACGCCACTGAGATATGTCAAATTAAAAATCATTTTTGATTTCCTCGTTCAATTTACGATAAAAAATCATTTTTGTCTTTTTTTCATATGAGGCGCCGTTTTTATGCAAAAAAATAAAATATCTTAACGTTTACAAAGTATTTGAAATAAGTTTCTATGCATATGGAATCTACCTCGAATAATTTGTAAGCGTTAAGATGTTTTATTTTTTTTTTTTTTGTATAAAAACGGCGCCGCATATGAAAAAAAAAACAAGAATGATTTTTTGTCGTAAATTGAACGATACAATTATTCTGTCACCTTTAAAGGAGGTAATTTTGAACATTTGTTGTAGCTTTGCACCTAGTTAAAATCTTTTTAGTAATATTTTTTGTTATTGTTCTAATTTGGTATTATTATATTGGAGAGTTCTTGATAATGTATTAAGAAATGAAAAATACGCTCGAAGATGTTTTATTTTTTCGCATAAAAACGATACACCATAGGAAAAAAATACAAGAAAGGTTCTTTTTCATAAATTAAACGTGGAATACAAAAATAATTTTTAATTTGAAATATCTCAGTGGCGTACCATTTTTTTCTTTAAAAAATTCAAACCATTACCCGTAGGCGCGCCAATGATGAATATAAAATTGTTATTTGTTTGCCAAAAAATGCGCAATAACTACCTCTTGAAACCCACCAAATGTAATTTTTATATCTTAACCGGTCTTAGAGCAATAAAAAAACTGGCAGTTTGAAATAAAAATTTCAACACCCTGTATCTCGGAAACAAAGTATTTGCGGACACGTTTATAGAGCCAACTGCCATTATTTGTTCATGTAGAATTATCCCTTAAAGTTTTTCATACTTATTTACTAACACTCTGTATATTCAGTAGAGTGATGCCTCTATAATTATCATGTCTCCCTTTTTGTGAAGTGGACTCAGTATGCTTAATTTTAAGTCTGCTGATATTTCTTTCTCTTGTCAGATTTGAGTTATTAATTTGTGCATATTATGTGAGTGTCGCCGCCGTTTTTAAAATGTTCGATATGAGATTATCAGAACCGGGGCTTTGTTATTTTTCAGTTTGAAAATGGCTCTCTAATTTCTTCTTTCTTCTTCGGTAGGGAGTGGCTGACGATTATTTTCATTAATTTCAATCATGTGAGCCTTCATCTCATGTTCATGATTGCCATTAAGCAGCTCTTCAGAATGATTCGCCCGTCTGTTAAGTACCTGTTCCTTGTCACCAATTACATATTACATAACTATCCCTACTATCTTTAAATGCTATTATTCTGGGTTCGAATTCCTTTCTACAGTTGTTGTTTGTTTGTTGGTAGAATATGGTTGTTAACAATCTTGTTAAGAACGTTTTCGTATTCTTTTTTTTTTCTTCTGAAAATTATTTTTTGATCTCGCAAAAGTAAAAATCCAAAATGTTCACAAAATATGAGACTACAACATAATTTCGATGTATACCCACCCTTGTTAGGTGAGCGGCACACCCCTAATTTGGGGCTAGAAATAGAAAAAGCGACCATGATAGGTGAATGGCAAATTTTGGTCATTTTTTATATTTTCGAGGTCGGTGAATCCGAATATGAAGTTTATTTTTTATCTAGAATTGGTGGAACATGTTCAAAAATCAAATTTTATGCAAAAATGCGAAAAATAAATTTTGATGATTTTTCATATTTACCTCGCTGTATCTTTGGTCGCTGTAAATATTTTATTTTGAAAATTTTACTGTGCCATCTTTGAAGTATTTAGATAATAACGAGCTTTGTCCAAAATGGTTAAACAAATTAAAAGAGGAATTGTTAATTTTTAAACATTTTGTCGTCAGATTTCGTTAGTTTCATGTTTAGTTACACTCCCTACACTCTAGTGGCACTCCCCCCCAAAAAACGCTTATTTCTCGAGATACTGACCACGGTGTGGTGAATGGCTAATTTTGGTCTTACTATATGTTTTTGATGTTGCTGAAAACGAAAATGAGTTTTATTTTGAATTTTAGATGGAGGAACATTGTCAAAATCGCAATTTTACCCTAAAAATAAAAAAAATATAAAATCACGTTTTTCTTAAAAGTTAATTAAAAGTTGCACCATTTTTTTTCTATAAAACATGTTATTCTTTGTGCCCTATATTTTAACATAAACTTGATATTAAAAAGCTAAATTTCAAATTCTGTCACTCAACTTTTGCGATTAAACTTTGCAATTCAGGAATTAGCACCTTTTATTTTAAACAATTCATAACTTTTATTGTAATAAGACAGAAAGATTGAAACAGGTACTATTATCTTCAGAAAAGTAAGAAATAGATACTATAAAAATTTCAGAAAAAGATATTAAATGGAACAGAGTTGTAGCGAGTTAAACACAAAAAATGTAATTTAATTTTTTTTAATTTTAGGGTAAAATTGCGATTTTGCCAATGCTCCCCTACGTAAAATTCAAAATAAACCTCATTTTCGTTTTCAGTACCATCAAAAACATAAAGTATGACCAAAATTAGCCATTCACCACACCGTGGTCATCACACCACACAGTATCTCGAGCGTTTTTTGGGATGTACCGCTCGTATATAAAGTCACATAACTTTTTTCCTATTGCATATTTTGACTTAGAATTTTCTAGAAAACCTTTTCATGAATTATGTTTTATTGCTGCTTTGGTTAAAATTATAAACTAAAAAGTTTGTCGCTTAACTTTTTTAAGTAAACATGAAACTAACGAAATCTGACGACAAAATGTTTAAAAATTAACAACTCCTCTTTTAATTTGTATAAACATTTTGTACAAAGCTCGTTGTTATGTAAATACCTCAGAGATGACACAATAAAATTTCCAAGTGGAAATATTTACAGCGACCAAAAATACAGCGAGGTAAAGTTGAAAAATCATCAAAACTGATTTTTCGCATTTTTGCATAAAATTTGATTTTTAAACATGTTCCACCAATTCTAGATAAAAATAAACTTTATATTCAGATTCAGCGACCCCGATAACATAAAGAATCACAAAAATTGGTCATTCACCTTAAAGTTGATTTTCGTGGTCGGTATAACGTAATTTTAGGGCTTGCTGCCGCTCGCCTATGTACCTTGTCCTCTCTACAGGATGTCTCAAACTTAGCATATAAAAACATTTCCTTACCTACATCCGAGATTTATCCAAAAATAAATCTTTGACCAACAGTGTAAATACCAAAAATATAAAATAGTAAAAAAATTGGTCTAATCCGTTCATAAGAAAAAACACTACCAAAGTGATCATAATTTTTGATGGTGCAAAACTTTTTCCGTTAAGTTTATTACATAATTATATTATGTATATGTACAATATTATAATCTTTATGCAACCTGGTATTATTTTGATAACAAAATGGGCAGACGTATTGATAAATTCTTAGTGTGAAGCTAGGAAGTGTTGGAAGGAACTGTGAACAGATTTTTTTGCAGTTGGTAGTACTGTGGTACAACAATTTTCATTGCGTTTAAAAAATTTTGTAATAAAATTAACTTTAGATATTTTTAACTAATTTTCTTGTCATGAAATTGCTAAAACGTTATTTTTCATGTCTCTTGGCTAATTCTATTTGTTTCATAGCTTTCTGAATTGTTACACAAGTTGCCTACCTATGGGTTTAATTTAATTGTCATCAATAAAACTCATAGTAGCCTCATATTTAACTATGCTACGTTCATTGCCAAGATAAGCCTTTTTTATGATGTCTATCAATTAGCATTTATTGGCTAGTAACTTATCAATACTCTGCCGTTAAGTCTCCACAAAATTAAATGTATAATTTCCTCTTCTCGTAGTGATTATAATACCTGTAATTTTTGATACGTGATTCTTGTAAAAGAGAGAAGTATAAAAAATTTCTGAACACAAGGACCGACGCCGATAAGGTAGAATACAAGAGGGTCCAAGCTAAAGTGCGAAAAATGATATGCCAAAAGAAGAATGAGGCTTGGGAGCAAAAGTGTAACATGATTAACACACATTTAGGAGGACGGAGAAGTACAGAAAGTTGGAAAGTATTAAAATCGCTACGACAGGAAAAGAAAAGAGATATAATATCAGCAATCACACCGGATCAATGGGACGAATATTTTGAAAAACTCCTAAATGAGGACAGAGCGGAATTTTTAAATAACAGTGATACCAGCAATGTAAATATCTTAGCCTCACCATTACGGGTAACAACAAAAGAAGTAGAAGAAGTATGTAAGTTTTTAAAAAATAACAAAGCACCAGGACCAGGGAACATACCAGCTGAACTAATAAAATATGGCACAACAAAATTATATGAAAACCTGGGTAAACTCTTTCAAAGATGCATCAACGGAGCGGAAATCCCAGAAGAATGGAAGACATCATGGATATCCACCATACATAAAAAAGGCAGACGGGATCAATGTGACAACTACAGAGGCATCGCTGTAACGAACTCGATCAGCCGAATATACGGAAAACTGATTAAAAATAAAATCGAAAACGAATATAAAGATATAGAAGCTGAAGAACAGGCAGGATTCAGGGCAGGGAGATCAACGGTTGACCATCTGTTTTGTATTACACAGATTATTGAGAAGAAACTGGCCGTCAACCAGGAGGTGCATCTGTTATATGTGGACTTAAGAAAAGCGTATGATAGCATCCCACAAAACAAATTATGGGAAGCATTAGAGAAAACCAATATAAGCGCAAATTTAATAACAGCGACGAAACAATTGTATACCAAAACTGCATCAAGGGTGAAAGTTGGAAGCAGGCTATCGAGAGGATTCCAAATTAGCAAAGGCCTAAAACAAGGGTGCTGCCTTTCACCGACATTATTTAAGATCTACCTCGAACAAACTCTAAAACTTTGGAAACGCAAATGCAAAAACATGGGATTACCGATCAGCAACAATACAATATACACTTTGTCATTTGCAGACGACCAACTTGTACTAGCGCAAGACTACGATGATATAGAATATATGACAAGGAAATTAATAGAGGAGTACAAAAAAGGTGGTTTGGAAATAAACATAAAGAAGACCGAATATATGTGTATCGGTGGGACACAGCAGGACCTTACACTGGGGAATGGCGAAATTATTAAACATTGCGACGCATATAAATACCTTGGTATGACCATCACACAAGAAGGAAGCGTAGACCGGACGATAGAAGAAAGAAACAACCAGGGAAGAAAAGCAATTACCCTTCTCAATAGCATCCTCTGGGACCAGTCAATATCAAACAACAACAAACATAGAATATACAGTACAATTGTTAAGAGTATAATCACTTACAGCAGTGAAGTATGGCAAATAAAAGAAAGATACAAGAGAAAACTTGAAGCAACAGAAATGGATTTCTGGAGGCGCTCAGCAGGAAAATCAAGATTAGAAAGGGTAACCAACAACAGAATTAGGGAAATAATGAATGTGAAACACACAATAGTAGATGACATTAGTACCAAACAGCTTAAATGGTATGGACACGTACAAAGAATGTCCGAAGAACGACTCCCGAAACAAATCCTAACGTGGACCCCTCATGGTAGACGAAAAAGAGGAAGACCCCGCCTGAGTTGGAGAGAAGGCATAAATCGAGAAATGAGAGAAAGAGAATTGGATGAAGACCTTTGGATGGACCGAAGTGAATGGCGACTAGGCATCGGAAGACGTAGGAGAACGTTTTAAAACCGATATATATATATATATATATATTCTTGTAAAATATAGTGATTCATTCATTATCAGAAAAAGTATAGAAGTAACCCATTATTTTATTGTGTATTTACCTTAGAAGTGATATGTGAGTGCACATTTTAAAATAATTTAACATTGCTCAAAAGACAAATTCACACGTCCATTTTCAAACCTGCATGTTTAGATTTTATGTATTGTTCTGCAATGTCCACTTCGTTTTGAATAATATCTGAACACGGGATTGGTCACTACATAAATAGAATACGAGTGGGTCACGCTTGAAATGAATTTTTAAACGCCTCTAAATATGCAAATGGTACTATGAAGAATGATACAAAGAAAAGAAATTATTTGCAAGCCAATCTCTCTCTCTCTCTCTCTCTCTCTTTCTCTCTCTCTCTCTCTCTCTCTCTCTCTCTCTCTCTCTCTCTCTCTCTCTCTCTCTCTCTCTCTCTCTCTCTCTCTCTCTCTCTTGTCGTTTCCCCATTACTGAGGATCGTGATGTATTCCAATATTCCTAACAATGTTTCTCCATTGGTCTCTATCTTCAGCTGCTCTAAGAGCTTCGCAAAATGAGTTTCCAGCTGAATGCTTTATTTGGTCAGACCATCTAGTTGGTGATCGTCCTCTTGATCTTCTCCCCGAAACGTTTCCAGAAACAATTAATCTCTTTAAACTGTCGTCACCTCTGCGAACCACGTGACCAAAGAATTGCAGAATTCGTTGCAGACATATTGTGGACAGCCTTTTTTTTAATATTGAGTTGGTTTAGAATGGAAACGTTTGTCCTATGAACTGTCCAAGGTATGCGCAGCATTCTTCTCCAGCACCACATCTCAAAGGCATCCATTTTTTGGCGCTCGCATGCGTGAAGAGTTTAAGTCTCTGCTCCGTATAGAAATATTGAGAATACAAGGGCATTCACCAGTCTCATCTTGATATTTTGAGAGATAGATCTGTCTTTCCAAACTTTAGTTAGGCGACTCATCGCATTTTTTGTCATATCAATACGTCTCCGAACTTCTGCTTCACAGTTACCATCGTTAGTTATACTAGACCCGAGATAGACAAAGGTGTTTACTATCTGGTATTCCTGTAATATGTTAGTCAGTTGAATAGTGTCGAATCTGTCGATCACCATTATTTTTGTCTTAGCTTTATTGATTTTCAGACCAACTTTACTTTTGCTTTCGTACTCAACTCTTCGCAGAAGATCAAACATTTCTTGCTCATTTGCTGCTATAAGTGTTGTGTCATCAGCAAATCTTAAATTGGAGATTTTCCTACCAGCTACTGTTACTCCACCGGCCCATCCATCTAAAACCATCCTCATGACATGTTCACCATAAATGTTAAGTAAGTCAGGTGACAACACGCATCATTGTCTAACACCTCTCTCGGTCTTGAATTGGTTTGAGAACTTATGATCTAGTCGTACTGTCGCTATATTGGACTGGTACAGATTTTTAATAAGTGTCACCAGGTGCATTGGTGCGCCCATTTCTATTAAAATTGACCATAGATTTATCCAGCTTACACAATCAAATGCCTTTTGGTAGTCAACGAAGCATATAATCATAGGTACTTGAAATTCTCTAGACTTTTCAATGAGTTGTCTCAGGTTCAGGATTTGTTCCCTTGTACCTTTACCCTTTACAAACCCCGCTTGTTCCTGAGGTATTTGGTAATGTAGATAGGTTGAAGTTGCAAGCCAATAAAGAAGTTTTAATAGATTCTCATCTTATTCTACTTCAAAAAGAGTTTAAACTTACGATGTTGTCAATATTTACCATTTTTCTGATATTATTAGTCACTTTGGTTTTTTAAATACACCACCCTGTTACTGTATTTTTTTGTTAGATCAATACCAGTTCAACCGTATACCATATTTTTAATTTTATGTAGTCAGTATTATCTTAAAAGGATAAAACAAAACCCTAGAAACGCCTAATCATCTCAATAATTTTTTTGATCGAAACTATCTACAACTAAATTTGAACATAATAATTAGAAGTTTAATACATTGAACTAAGTTAATTTCTAACTACTCAAGTGTTCAAAATATCCTCCGTTGTTAATTTGACAATATCCTAAACGATGGTAGAATGCATCTATTACATTTCTCAATGTTTCCCTAAATAATTATTTTCATTTGCTGTGCAACACTGGTTGGTTTAATTTTATAAATTCTGCTTTTCAAGTATCCCCAATATAAATATAATCTTTAGGATACAAATCGGGTAAACGAGTAGATCATTCATTACTACCTAACCTACTAAACCATCGTCCGGGAAATGTCTGATCTAAATAACACCGAACTTTTACACCAAAATAAGCTGGAGCCCTGTCTTGCTAAAACCATACCACATTAAAATTGGCTCCAAGCTTGTTTTTCAGCGCAGGTACAAATTTTAAAAGGCAGGTAGGAAATTATTGAAGTTGGAACGTCAATAAATTTCACTCACTTAAAAATTATTTCAGGCAAACCGTACACCAGTCTATAGCTCTTACGGGAAAATGGTTTTTAGCAACCAAGAACTAAATACGCTTCTCGGGTCTCTTGTTCAGATATACCTGGTAAGTTATTCTTTAGACTATGTCTTAAGGTATGGTCAATTTTAAGAAAGCTACATCGAGCAAATTAGTGAAAAGTTTTAATGTACAGATATTATTCTTGTAACACAATTATAATGATTTAAAATTACATAAGATTGTTTTATTTGATACCTTTTCCTATATATTTCTATTTTCAAAATTAACTTGTAAGTACCTATTATACTTGACTAATAAAAGGGAAAAATTCCCAGTGGTTAAAGATGAAGAGTTTGAAGGAAACTAAAGGAGAAGACTACCAAGCTTACTATGACCTTGGCAGAGTCAGACACCTTCAAGCCAAGGAAGATAGGGCTAAGAGTAGTTCAGATTGCAAGGGATAGTCTTGATACCCCTTTGATATCACCCTTGTACAAGAACCCTGTATAAATCTAAGAGCGGCCAAAGGTGTGGGGGGAGAGGGGGATAAATGCAGCACTTAGGCACTGAGCACCCCGGAGCTGTTTGATTGCTATAAAGGGGACAGAAATACTGCCGTTAATTAATTTCTGTTTCCGTGACCTGACAGAACCTTTTTCTCTCTTCTGTTAATATTTCATCATCAAATTTAATATTCTTTTATATTTTGAGAGAAATTAGTATTTCATTTTTGGTAATAATTACCTGAGGTTCAATCCATGTCCATTTTCTGTTAAGTTTCTTTTTGTAAAAGATATTCAAAGCATACATGTTTTCTTGTTCCATAAATTCCATAAGATTTTCTCTTGTGTTTATTGTGCAGAATCTGAAATTTCCAATCTTGTTTTCAGAGTCTTCAATCTTCCTTCTAATTTTAGAGTTAAAATCTCCCATTATTATTATTAGGTATTTTAGATTCTTTTTAGTTCTCTATAGCTTTTAAAAAGTATTTATTTCATCATCAGTTGGAGCATAAATCTGCACAATGTTTATTCTGGTTAGTTAATTTAGTTTTAAGATCGTGTATGTAACCCTGCCTGAGATGCTATGAATTATTTGAATTTGTTATTTTCTCTTCCTATTGATTAAGAAACCTACTCCTACTTATGTATAGTCCTCCTTGCCTTTATAATAGTGCCAGAGCCTGTTATATAAATGAAAGTCCACATGTCTTTCACCTTGTCTTTTAACTTTTGATAGTCCCATTATGCTCCAATGCCTCTTCTAAACTTACGTGCATAGAAATCGGCCCACTTAAAAATTTGGTCATTTTTGATGTCTCATATTTCCTAAACCTGTTGGCCGATTTAAGTGATTATTTAAACATGTTATAGCCTGATTCTTTAACAATACTACTGTAATAATATTGTTGCTAAACAGGTAAATTTTCATTGTATACCGCGTGTACGAATCAAACTGTTTTTCTCTCAAAGTTTGCAACACCCTGTGGAATATTTTAGCATTTATAAAATACTGAAATTAAAACCCAACTATAGCCTCAGGTTTTCTTAACATTCTGTTGTTTGATTCATTCGTTTATGTTGGATAATAAAAAAGTTAGGTACTTTAACAACTAGACATGTTCTTCATCAATACACGGTGTTTCTAAATAAGTGCGACAAACTTTAAGGGGTAATTATCCATGAAAAAATAATGACAGTTGGCTTTATAAACGTATGTCCGCAAATGTTTCGTTTCTGAGATACGGGATGTTGCATTTTTTCTTGCAAACTGACGATTTATTTTATTGCTTTAAAACCAGTTGAGTTATGCCAATGATTTGGTGGGTTTTAAGACGTAGTTATTGCTCATTTTTTGACATACAATTAAGAATTTAATATTCACCATTAGCGCGCATACGTGTAATATGACCGATCATATTACCCGAATGCACGCTAATGGTGAATATGAAATTCTTAATTAAATGTCAAAAAATTCGCAATAAAAACCTACCAAATTTCATTTGCATATCTCAACTGGTTTTAAAGCAATAAATAAATCGTCAGATTGTAAGACAAAATTCAACATCCCGTATCTCGAAAACGAAACATTTGAGGACATACTTTTATAAAGCCAACTGTCATTATTTTTTCATGCAGAATTACCCCTTAAAGTTTGTCGCACTTATTTAGAAACATCGTGTATTGATGAAGAACATGTCTAGTTGTTAAAGTACCTAACTTTTTTATTATCCAATATAAACGAATGAATCCAAAAACAAAATATTAAGAAAACCTGAGGCTATAGTTGGGTTTTAATTTCAGTATTTTATAAATGCTAGAATATTCCACAGGGTGATGCGAACTTTGAGAAAAAAACACAGTTTGATTGGTACACCCGGTATACAATGAAAATTTTCGTGTTTAGCAACAATATTATTACAGTTGTATTGTTAAAGAATCAGGCTATAACATGTTGAAAAAATCACTTAAATCGGCCAACAGATTTAGGAAATATGAGACATCAAAAATGACCAAATTTTTAAGTAGGCCGATTTCTATGCACGTAAGTTTGTTTCATAGATTTTTTCTTTTGCCATGGAAATAATGTTTGTGGAATAAAATTCCTACAGCCCTCTGAAGTATATTGCTTACCTATGTTAAAATCACCATTTTTGTTTCTTTGAAGTTTTGACCATATCCCATGTTATAAGATATATTATAAACAAAACAAAAACAATATTAACAACTTTACTATATACATATTCACAATAATTTAAAACTACTTGTAATTTCATCAATATCCGATTTTTTATTGGGTCCTATACCAACAGCAGTTAAGCACGCTACATCCACTTGAGTTCTCCCTGCATCTCTAACCAAGCAAGTGTTTAAGTTCAAATTCTTTGCTTTGTTGTAGGTATCTTTAAGCACCTCTTCACAGTTCGTCTCTACTTTTAAAACTATCTTAGGTTGTCCTGTTGCTAACCACGATTTTAAATGCAGATTGTTACTTTCTATTGATGACTGATACAGTAATACAGCTGCATGAGCTGCCTGGGAAGCTAGCTTGCCCCTTCCCATGTTAATATCAGTTCGTAATATTATTACCATTTTCGAAGGTTGAAGACTGGATATTAAGGACTTAAACATGTTTAAAACAAGTCTTTTTAGAAAACTAAAACACAAAATAATGATGTTAGGTTTTTTGGGAGCCAGTTTTAATTTTTGATTCTTGATGTTCTTGCATACACCTCCTGAACTCGGTTACTTGACTTTGACACTGCCTCCAATCTTTAGTTTCTGATATGCAGTCCTAAAATTAAAATCATAATTTTTGTTTATTTTTGATCAATTTGCTTTTTAATTTGAATTAAAGGAGATAATTGACATCAATAATGGATCACATTAGAAAGATAAGTATAATAGTTAACACGCTGACGGACAGTGTTTCAAATGTATATGCTACATCAATGGAAATTAGATGTCTATAGATGTTATGTCTGTCAACGTGTTAAAAGAATGGAAAGAAAATTAGAGACTTATCAGCCAAGAGAACAGGCAGGATTCCTAAAAAGTTATGAAACTGATGAACATCTACAAAGCATAAAAACCCTAAGCAAGAAAGTAGTGGAATACAATAAACCCCTAGTGCCAATATTTATTGATTTTCATAAAGCCTTTGGCATAGTTGAGCAAAATACTACAGGTGCTTAAAGAATGCAGGCTAGATTATAGGCACACAGAGAACATCTAAACAACTTATATTTCACCGATGATATACTTACCTAGTTATAATAGCTGAGGATCTAGGAATAGCAAGAGATATGGTACAGGAACTCGTTATGGCTACTTAGGTTTAAATATAAACATCTCGAACACAAAAATAATAACAAATTTGATATCCCACTAAAACATCAGTATTGGCAGGCAGAAATGGAACTTGTTGATAAATATAAACACCTAGGACATGAAATTATGATTTCAAGGGATAGTCAGGCCCATAAACTAAAGAGAAGAATCATTCTTGGGTGGGCAGCTTATAAAAAATAGAGAAACTTTTTAAAAGTCAGCTGCTTAGTTGCCTGCAGAGAAAAGTATTTCATCAATGTGTCCTCCCAGTATTAACACCCAGATAGCACAAGTACGCTTTATGGACATCCAATGGACGTACATCTGTGTACATTGGAACGTCCAATGGACGTACCGCTAAGGTACAATGGACATCCGATGCACGTCCAACGAATGTCCAGAGTTCACAAAATTGGACATCCATAGAACGTCCGCTACAAACGTACAGTGTACGTTGTTGAAGCTTTCAGTGTACATCTTATGTACATTCAATGTACATCTGATGTACATTCAATGTACGTCTTATAGTCATTTTTGTAGGGCACTTTTCAGAAAGCAATCTAGTGTCCATAATTTTTTGAATACATACATAGCAAAAAGCCTTTAGGTATAGGAAATAGTTCTCTAGAAAATTTATACTTTAAAATATTACACAAAATACCTTTTTTATTTCTCTTTATTATAGGAACTTCATTAATGCACGACTGCACTTGCACGATAAACAGCAAACACAAAGATATCACAGGATTATTATGTATGTAATAACAAAGAATACTCCATCCAACGGATGGAGTATTCTTTGGTAATAACTTAATAAAGACAAAATTCAGATAATGGCGCCCCATCCAGCATGCACATTCAAGAGGTTTATTTCTGTTCTGTTCTTTCCAAACATTATTTCATTATTATTTCTTAGAACTTAGAGTCAGTACGGTTGTATATTGCAAGCGTGTTTGCCATTCTGTGAATTATCATAAATAAATCCTCCTTCAGTATTCCACAACAATTAACAGTGATAATCCCCTAGAAGTACCTGCCTAATACACCATTTACGACCGATAGCGTGAAGAGCGACATCGTTGTCAAGAAGATTCTCATTTAGTTTGGCGCGAAATTTAACAGTTACAAAATGCACATTTAAGATTTAAATTGGTAGTGTCTAATTATTGTAAGTTCTATAATTACCGATGCGCGATGTAGCTCCGTTATTCTGAAAAAGTTTACCATCGTTTTATCATCATCTAATATTATATAGGTTTAATTAAAATAATTTTAATGGTTCAGTGTTTTAATTCGATGATGAAAAAATGTGACTACTTTTATTAGAAGCTTCTTGTATTCTACTAATAATATTGCTTTGATTAAAACAAGAAGCTATAATATAATTACTCATAATAATAGTAGCGTTTTGTGTAAAATCTCCATGGACCACAAATGGATGTCCAATGTACGTCGAAATCAAACGTCCAATGGACGTCGCGTAATGGACGTACATAGTACGTCCAGTTTTGGTCCATGGGCATTTGGATTTTAAATGTACGTTATATGGACGTCCATTGGACGTTGTGTGCTATATGGGCATACTGAGCAGAAAATCACAAAAGCCTCGGCTACCAAACTGAGAGTCACAGAGAAGGATGGAGCATTCCATGGGAATAAATCTAGGAGACAAAATAAAAAACAAAGAGATCAGAAAAAGAACCAAGGTGACTGACATCATCGAAAGGATGGCCAGTCTAAAATGGAGATGGGCAGGACACATTGCTAGAATGACAGATGGGTGATGGACAAAGTGGTTATTAGAATGGAGAAGAGTCAGTCGACTAACTACATGATGGACTGACGATTTAAGTAAACTAAATAAAAACTGGATGAGTGCAGCGCAAAATAGACAGGGTTGGAAGCACGATGAAGAGGCCTATGTTCAGCAGTGGACTTTTGAGGAGAAGGATCAGATTATGGGAAATATAGACGGTTTTTAGAGGCAGTTGTATTTACTTTTAGAAAATATGTACCTGTACTTTATAATGCAGATTAATACAACCGGTCTTTTTCAGCATTTCCTCCACAGGATCTGTAAGTTCTTGATTGCCATGTCCTGAAGACATTTCTCTGCGTTTACAGGGTTCGCAATCTTCCATGTGTTATCATTTTTTTTAAAAAGTGAGGTTACAGATAACTGAGATTGACGTCTATAAACGTAAATGTCATTGAGGATGTTAACCAATCAGATCATTGATTCCGAAGGTGTGTACTTGTGCAGGTGCAGGGTGCAGATGTAGTGGATTTTGATTGGTTTAGATTAAAGCACCTCAGACACTCCCACCAATGCCAACGTGACAACTGACGATTATGGGTTATTTAACTTTGGAAGTGACTATTCGTAGTCCTTAACATTGTATGAATAAATTTATTTGTGGAAACATATTATATGGAGAAAAAATGGTGAATGTTAAAATCAAAGTTTTACATTTATAACTATTTTTGTTAACAGTATTATTATTATTAGTAAAGTCGTCATTATTTCTTACGTCTTTATCATGATACTGAGTTTTAATTTCTTCAGTAAAAATAATCATAGGGGAAAAAGCAACCGCAAGAAAGACCTCACGAGAAAGCAAAAATTCCCAGAAGCATGGAAAACCTCTTATTAATTCCTAAACCCGGGAAATAACTTATGAACCGGGAGCTTTTATACCAATCTGCCTATTGAACACAATGGGCAAGGTCTTCGAAAAATGCCGGTCAAAAAGGTTAGATACTTTAAGAATTATGCTGGACAGTACCTAAGCAGATATTTGACGAACATGTTAAATATGCTTCAAACAAGGCCGAACAGAGAGCAAATGCATTGGCAATAATTGTACCAAATATAGGAGGCCCAGGTACGGAAAAAATAACGATTCTGATGAAACTGGTACACTCCACAATTCTGTATGCGAGACCGGTATGTGTGGCATCAAGTAACAACGTAAAGTACAAACAAATTTCCAATTTTAGAGAAGGCTCAAAGAAAATCTCAATTAAGGTTCGGATGCGCCTATAGAACGAAAGTATCACCAATACACCTGCAGGTAAAAGAGAACCAAAACATACGGAAAGAGGAATCAAGAGAAGACAAAAGAAAGGACAGAAACGATCACAAAATGGAAGGAAGAGTGGGTATAAACGAGCGGAGTGCTGCATGGACAAGGACTCTGATCCTAGAGGAGTGGGTGTAGTGCATACCTTGGAGCTTGTAGCTGTGTGGACTGCGGAATAAGCGACACAACAAAACACTGTCTGTCCGAAGTCAGTAAGTGCAATGACGAAAATGAGGAGCTATATGCAAGAGTAGGCATTTTATGAGCACACAAAATCAATGGGATAGGATAGATAAAAAATTAAAGTATTTAAATAAAGAATAGTATATTGTACAACAAGTGACAAAAAAGATATATTTCTCACGAGCGCAGAAGTTTGTTGGCACGAGGCGAGTGCCGCAAATCAAGCGAGGGAGAAATATGTCATTTTCTAATACGTTGTACTGTACTTTTTCTATGGATGGGGTTTTATCAAGAGCTCAAACTTCAAAATAAAATACAAATTTAGGTGCTTTTAGGTATACTATATGCATAAATTGAAAGATAATACATATACATGTAGGTATTTAATATTCTTAAAATTTATATACGTTATTTATTTAAAATTATAATTAATAGTTATTTTTGAACAGTTTTGAAAGGTAATTCCTGGTATTAAGTTTTGCTTCAACACATTTTGTTTGACAACATTCATTGTGTTTGTATTGTACATGTTACCATGGAAACGGCGATCATATGTATGGAAAACCGTAGGAGAATCCGTGAGAAAAAATATTTCTCACTGCAATGGCCGATTTTTCTAACTGCGTGAGAAATTGTCAGAGACATGTTAACAATAGACAAGGCTAGGGATATGCCACTCAATGCATCGGGGTGTAACGCGAATATCAAGTACGGTGGTCTAGCTATCTTTGACTGTCGTACGAATGTGAGCGTATCTACCAAGAGGTGGAAGTAATGAAACGACACGGACACAGAGGCAGCGGCCATCATATGCTAGAGAGAGAAAGCTAAGCGCCGGTAGAGAGAGATAGATAGACCACCGACCCGAACTGCTCCGTGTTACGCTATTTTTCGGACCTGGCCTAATCTACTTGCTATTATATCTATGGAAATGTTTCGTTTTGAATGTATGTAAGTATTGAGAGAAGTTTTATTGAGAGAAGTTTTATTTTCAAAAACAATTGTTTTTGAACAATATCCATGAAAGAGCATCAGAAAATACTGCTATACTAAAATCTAGAGGAAAAGGAAAAATTTTACATACATTTAATTTGTATTCAATAAGTATATTTTTTAATAATTGAGGGGCCCAGACGCTAAGGGGTACAAGTGATAAAATGGTATAGCTGAGAAAAACGAAGTCAAAGTTAATTTTATATAAGAAATTCTACAGCGAAGTAATCACTTATGGCCTTATGCTGAATTAAATTTATACATTATATATATATATCTAATTGTAAACGCTTTTTTAAACTTAGTATTTATTTTCATTCAAAATATTTGAAATGTTGAAAAAACGTTTGCACTTGTACCCGTCTGCTGCAAATTTTGCACTTGTTTTACTTTGTCACTTAAGTACTTTACAAATTTATTAAAGTAAAATAAAAGAAAAAATTTCATTAAACATTTTATTCTCCAAACAAAAAAAAAACATTATATTCTTAAAGAACAAAAATAAAAAATATTTTATTCTTCAAACAAAAAAAAATTCTATTCTTAAAGAACAAACATAAAGAAAAACATTTTATTCTTCAAACAAAAAAGATATTTTTTATTCATCATAGTCTGAGACCAGTTCCAGTTCAATGTTTTCTTCCTCTTCCAATTCTTGGGAATTTGTTTCTTATTGTGGTTTATTAAAGGTTTCGCGATTTCGACCTTCATCGTGGTTTAAATTACGGTAAAAATCGTGGTGAGCGGTAGGTATGAAGGGTAAAAGTTGCACCAAATTTTTGTATTTTGGGAGTTTTATTTTGACGGGACCTTGGCGGAGAGGCGAAAGTTCGATGACCGATGGAATTTCTGCAGATCGTCCCACCCTTTTAGTTTTTTTAAATCAACAGTGGCAAAGGGAAAATCTTCTCACAGAATGTCCTTATAAAACAATGTGCAAGTTGAGGTGCCTGCTTTTCAAAATAGAAGCATTGCATTCCTCGTAAGCCCTTTACTTTCTCGTTCATTATCTCGGTTAGGGGACCTATACTTTTAAAATCAGTTATATCCATTTTGTTCACCAAGAAATTTTTACTGGATTTAGCTACAACATCCATCCAATTACTGGGGACAAAAACAAAGGATGTTTTTCTTTTTACTTTTTCAATCACTCCAAAGTTTTGGTCACATTCCATGAAAGAATGATCAGATATTAAAAATGTATGGTCTACAGTTTCAATTTGTGTATATAGTACCAAATAAACCAAATTAAAACTAAATCAACCAAATAACTAGGTACATTCAGAAATTAGTCAGAACGTTATTACTTACTTGGTATATTTTGTGTTATTATTTCACTCATTTTGGACAGTTTTTTAAGAGCACGATTTACAAAGATGCTAAATGATTCACTAAAAATAATATCCAACACCTTACAGGCAAAGGGTACAAGTAGTTACACCGGTTTGCCACCAACTCTTCGAATATTTTGTAAGTAGTCAAACTAGAACCAGAGCCTATTTTACTTCAAACTAGGCCCGAGGCACTACCCAATTTTCGGGCCCCGAAATATGATTTAACAATAAGTAATCTTTTTAAATTAATTAATTATTTAATAGAAATATAGTTAAATGTAAAGAATGAAATAGTTTTTATACACACTTTTGACTACTGAAAGACAGGGAGAAGCGTACTTTTGAGGTATGTAAAATATATAAATCCTAGCCGAGCGCTTTCGGCATATAAAGCCATCTTCAGAGTTATGGTCAATATACTTTGTCTCACTTTTGGAAAAAAATTGTCTAAAGGTGTTGTCGGTTGTGGTTGGAACATCGAAAACAGCAAATACGGGCACAAAGGACTCTCAAGACCGCGTCCCACCATCAAATAATTTGATCAAACTGGTTTGAGCAAACTGAAAGTGACAGTTAGTGACGTCACATCCTGAGTGTTCATTGTGGATAATAATGAAAAATTTTAATTTTAAATAAAGTACAAACAAGTTAAGGCCGCGTCTCACCATCAAATAATTTGATCAAACAGTTTGAGCAAACTTGACGTACTTGAGGAAGTACGTCAAAGTGACGTCACAATTGCAGTTTTTTTGAAATTCTAAAAATCTGTGCTCTCACTATCAGTCTAGTTTGATCAAATTTTTTGTATTGAGTTGTCTAACTTGTTTGTACTTTATTTAAAATTAAAATTTTTCATTATTATCCACAATGAACACACAGGATGTGACGTCACTAACTGTCACTTTCAGTTTGCTCAAACCAGTTTGATCAAATTATTTGATCGTGGGACGCGGCCTTTAGACAACTCAGTACAAAAAATTTGATCAAACTAGACTGATAGTGGGAGCACAGATTTTTAGAATTTCAAAAAAACTGTAATTGTGACGTCACTTTGACGTACTTCCTCAAGTACGTCAGGTTTGCTCAAACTGTTTGATCAAATTATTTGATGGTGAGACGCGGCCTTTACACAAAAAATATACATAACAGATTACAGAGATTTGATCATGGTAAGGTCAAATAAACCTTACCATCTGAAGCATACGTTGGCAGCATGCATCATTCTGCATGCTACTTGCTAGTATTCTTTGAAGAAGGTTTCTCCAAAAAATCCTTTTCTTCTAAATAACTTTTTTCCATTAATGTTATAATTTGTACTGCCGTACTACTTCTCTGGACTAACGTACCAATTGATGCAATATGTTCAGGAGATCGATCAGGTTGAATAACTGTCCTATTGATATTTTTCCAGTCATGATACCCATCAAAAGTTAGTAGAACAATAATTTTCGTGGAAATCAGTTTACAAACGTAACAATAAACACGGCTATATTTAGGACTGTACACTAACTACTCACGAAGAATTTTTTCCGCATTAGCTTTCATTTTATAAAAAATCGCACTTTGCAAATGGCTGGTTTTATTATTATCATTGATTATAGACACGGATCCGTGTCTATAATCAATATGTTATTATCCAGTTGTGTAAAACATCCACTAATTTAATTAATACATACACACACCGGCAAAATTAAAGGAACACCTAAAAAATGGGACATGTTTGATGTCTCGAACTTCCTAAACCGGTTGTCCGATTTGAGTGATCGTTTTAATATTGTATTCGAGGTGTGCAAGTACTTGGAAGGGGAAACGAGAAACGACCCTGCGCGAGTCGCGGAGAGATATTGCAACTATCTTAAATAATTCATATTGTCAATTGAAATTGTCAAATTGACGTATATTTCATACCTTCTGTCAATGAAGCAGAAAAATTATATATTGCTCCACAATATTGATATGATATGCAATTATTATATAAAGGTAAATTAAATTAATTTTATTTTGCTTGCAGTACTGCCTTTTTAATAACTAATTTTATTTACTACATACAATTGTTGACGTTTTCATAACATAACCTGAATCTTATTTTTTCTTCTTATTATTTTTTTGGACTATGGCCTTGACAATTATCCAGTAACCAGGACTAATATAATTGGCCAACATAATTAAAAGGGCGAATTTTAGTATAGAGCGTAGAAATAGGGGTCGCTTTGCCGAACTTGCACGGTCCCAATAGCCCTATTATCTAAGAATATCGGTGTAATAATATTGCGGCTAGACAAGTAAATAAATGTCATTTTATACCGGGTGTAACAATCACACTGTGTTTTTTCCTTAAAGTTCGGAACACCCTGTGGAATATTCTAGCATATGTATATAAAATATTGAAATTAAAACTCAATAATTGTAGTCTTAGGCTTTCTCACCATTTTATTGTTCGGTTCATTTACTTATGTTGGATAATAAAAAAGTTAGGTACGTTAACAACTAGCCATGTTCTTCATCAATACAGGGTGTTTCTAAACAAGTGCGACAGACTTTAAGGAGTAATTCTGCATGAAAAAATAATGATCATTCCTTTTATAAACATATTATGTCCGCAAATGCTTCGTTTCCGAGATACGGAATGTTGAATTATTTCTTATAAACTGATGATTTATTTATTGCTCTAAAACCGGTTGAGATAGGTATGTAGTTGAAATTTGGTAGGTTTTAAGAGGTACCTAGTTATTGCACATTTTTTGACGTTATTGAGAATTGTAGGTATATTCACCATTGGCGTGCATACGGGTATAAATCATTATATCAATTTTTTATTATATCAATATTATATCAGTTTATAAGAAAAAATTCAACATCCCGTATCTCGGAAACAAAGCATTTTGCGGACATATGTTTATAAAGCAAACGGTCATTATTTTTTCATGCAGAATTACCCCTGAAAGTTTGTCGCACTTATTTAGAAACACCCTGTATTGATGAAGAACATGGCTAGTTGTTAATACCTAACTTTTTTATTATCCAACATAAGCAAATGAATCAGAAAAGAAAATGTTAAGAAAGCCTAAGACTTCAATTGAGTTTTAATTTCAATATTTTATATACTTATGCTAGAATATTCCACAGGGTGTTCCAAACTTTAAGGAAAAAACACAGTATGATTATTACACCTGGTATAAAATGACATTTACCTGTCTAGCAACAATATTATTATAGAAATATTCTTAAATAATAAGGCTATGGCTATACTAAAAAAAAAACACTCAACGGACAACAGGTTTAAGAAAATCTAGACATGAAACATATCCCATTTTTTAGGTGTTCCTTTAATTTTGCCGTTGTGTGTATATTGATTCGAACGATTATTTATAAAATATTGTTGGAATTCCAGATTTAAATGTTTTGGCCAATCCCCTGTTAATTTATCATTTTCTGTTCGTAAAATGAAAGAATTTTGAAAATGTATTTTGTTATTGCATTAAAATTTTTTTTTGTTTTTTGAGATCTTTCCGGGCCCCAATGAAATGCGGGCCCGAGGCAGGTGCCTCACGGGCCTAGTGGTAAAATAGGCCCTGACTAGAACTTGCGATATATCGCCACCAGTAGTCTAATTCAACTGTATCTCTTTGGCACTAAATCTTACCACTATCTAGTATTATTTTATTTAACTCATTTTCAATATTTTGTCACTTGTACCCCTTAGCATATGAGCCCCTCAATTTAAATGATTGTATATGCTTCAACTCCGCCCAGTCAGTGCATAGACACTACCAAATTTGACAATATGAAAGTTCATATCATATGCATATGTCACTTACAAACATTGTATATATTTGAACTTGAACTTTGAATTTTGGAATTTCCTTATTTTTATGATTATCATTATCATACTGTAACACAAAGCTTAGTCCATTTTTATTTTTACTCACTTAGTTTCATTTCGTAGTTGTGTAGACGTAGACACCTCAGCATAAGTCGAAAACATTTTCAATGTATTTCATACTTGGCAAGTAAGTAATGCAGGTGTTTTGGTTACACAATTGATAACTGATTAAAGATTATTTATTCTAATAATGTTCTGATAGTTACGGTGCATTCTCATAAGTACAGATAATCAGATAATGTGGATATGTGATAAGTTGTAGTTGTATCTAACTCACGTTTGCCGCAAACAGTGTTCATACTAAACCCCAGAATCTACACAAAATTTAGATTGTTTTCACTGAAAAATGTCTCAAGACGAGGACCTAGAACAGAATTTGATTGGAGTGATAGATGCGGGTACCAGAACAGTGCAGTTTTGTGTGTTTCGGACTGAACATACGAAAGAAATAGCCAAACACACTGTAGACATTACAACAGCTGTGCCCCAAGAAGGATGGTCCGAGCAAGATCCCAGGGAGATCCTGAGAGCTGTAGAAACTTGTATGGAAAATGTTGCCAAAAGCCTTGGCTCTGAAGGTATGTATTACAGAATAATTCTTTTAACCCTTAACTACAGAGATCCCGTATTTTTTACCGGTGGGTAAACCCAAAATGCGGATTTCGTGGTAACCTCACCACTTACAAGTTCATGTGTCTCTGTAAAAATCTTGTATTGCATTATTAAAATCTACTCATTTTACCATTTTTCCCATATCTAGAGACTCCAGAAAAACACATAACGCATAATTTTTTGTGTTTTATTATTAACTTTATATTTTGACTCTATTTTATAATGACCGGAAAAAAATACCGGGGATCTATTGTTAGGTGGTAATAATGGGATATCTGTAGTTAAGGGTTAATGACATATATGACAGTATTGAAGAGCTAGTCAGCTAGTCTTTCCATACATTTCTTGACCACTTCCTTCTATTGCTTTCTGTGCAATGCCTTTTCTTTTAATTTCTCAATATTATTTTTTTGTAAATCTTCATGCTATCCTCCCATCTCATTTTTGGTCTACCTTTCCTTCCTTTTTGTATTTGTTGGCTTTGTGATAGTACAATTTTCATCATTCTTTCCTTTCCCATTGTTTCAATGTGTCCTAGATATCTAATTCTCCATGCTTTGATTACATTCATTATTTTTGGTTCGTTATAGTTCTTCAAATTTCTTATTATTCCTTTGTATTTTCCTCTGATATTTCCCACTGATAACTGTTTTGTAGCTTCTAATTTTTGTTTTTCTCAAGACATAAAAATTGAATTTCATTAATGATAGCAATGCTCCATACTTTTTGTTTCATTTTGCTATTCATATTTTTGTCTCCCCTTATTCATGTTTTATCTACTTTTACACCCAGGAAAGTACTTAACAGACGTTGAACACCACAATGTATATAGTATTACGGCTCTCTGGGCCGACTTAGCCGTGGTCTATACAATATAGCAGTCACTGCGAAGCAAGTGTGATTCGCAAGGCCCTCTAAGTAAAATAAGCATGAATCGTATATGGGCCATTCCAAGAACGTACGCCTGCTTTGGATTACTTCAACAACGAATATTTTACTGTGCAACATAAGAAGTACGAAAGTAAATGGCGCTAATAATTATTCCAATAAACAACAATGTAATTTGCAATTTACTTTCATTCTTCTTATTTTGCACAGTAAAATATTCGTTGTCGAAGTAATCCAAAACAGGCGTATGTTCGTGGAATAGGGTATATATGATTCGCGCGGTGTTCAACGTGTTAAATTCTGAAACTCTTTTGAACATGCATGTAATTTCGGCATCTATCTCCAATGTGAAATTGTCTTGTTTTTCGTTATATGTTTCTGCCATTATTATGTTGTATTTTGTCTTTTCCTTATATGTATATTATCTATATATATTCCTTATATGTATATGTATATGTATATGTATATGTATATGTATATGTATATGTATATGTATATTATACATATCCTTATATGTATATGTATATTATAAGTATTAGAATGTAATTGCGTGGAAAACGCAGTAAAGTCGTTCATAAAGAAATCAACATGCGGAGATAATGTGTTTGCTAATTTAATAGTTTTACAGAGATAGGAACATGAACCATAGTTTGTACGGTTAATGACTTCGTGGAAGGTGGTCACAGAACGGGTGGTTCTTGAAGGTACATGTAGACCAATTTTATTTAAGAGTGAGATACAGAATTTATGAGCATGAATTAAGTTATATGAGAAGCAAAGATCTTTATGTTGACGACGACTCTGTAATGAGTCAAATCGAATAATTTGCAGTAGACTCATAACTTTGACCAGTGAATGCATCTTATAAGCATAATAACGTAAGAATTTATGCTGAACTTGTTCGATTTTATTAATGTGACAATTATATTGAGGTGACCAAACACATGATGCATAATCTAAATGTGGTCTAACGAAAGAACAATAAAGAAGTTTTAAAGAATGACTAGTCATAAAGTCATAGCTACATCTTTTAATAAAGCCAAGCATCTTTAATGACTTAGAAACCATGCTATTAATGTGTAGGTTGAAATTCAAGTTAGTGTCAAGAATAACACCCAGATCTATAACTGAGTCAACTAATTGTAACCTAGTGTACCGTATATAGTGTATAATAGTGTTAGATCTTCTGCAAATTGTTATACATACATTATACATTGATGGCCATTTTTAAAGATTGTTTCCTGGTTATTTATTTTACTTTTACTCATTATTCCTTCTGTAAGCAGATTAAAAAAAGTTGTTGATAGTGAGTCTCCTTATCATCATTCTTCCTCTGTTTCAAAATTGTTTGATTTATACCCTTCAATGCTATTACGTTTGTTGTCTTATCCATTGTCACTTTTACCATCCTGAATATTTTACTTGGTAGGCCCATCGCTCTCATTATTTCATACATCTACTGTCTCTTTCCTGTATAGTAGGCCTGCTTAGTTGACGAACAACACATATATTGTTGATTTATGTTCGGTATTGCAGAATTAATTATATAAATTGTAATGATCTAAGTCAAGTTTTTAATTTCAGTACTGTTTTTGCCTTCAGAAATTGAATAGATTAGGATTTGTCTATCTTTTCGTGAATACAAAAGTGATTATTATCTTATATAGAGCTTATAGGATTATATGGTTATAGGATCAACCAGTCCTTTGAAAATCTTTTTTCTATCATATGCTATGCTGTTTTTCTTAGATCACTCTGTGAGTTATAAGTTTTAGGAACCTGTGTTTGATATCTTTTATTACTTGATGTAAATTTTGAGTTTTTATTTTAGTCCTTATGTAAAAAATAGCTCTTCTAGTTCTTGTGTTATGTATTTTAAAATTTCTCAAATATAACCAATTTTAAATGGATAAGTACTTACTTTGATATTATGGTGAACATTGGAGATTTTAGGGAGAACAGAATAAGGGAATAAAATACAACTGATCGTAAACCACATTTAAATTTTATGAAGTTAAATATCTCTCTTTACTAATACTAATACCACTGTTTATATAGGGATAGTTGGTCAGGCCCATAGGAAAATTTGTTTGATTCAAATTGAGACAGTCACCAGATGTCCCCACACTTTCTGTCAGGGTCGCAACGTCAAAATGCATAGACACCAAGTTGGATACGATCCTATTCATAACACCCCAACTCGCATACATATTAAGAAAAATAAATATATTCTTCCATATACAGGGTGTTTCAAAAAAGGTAACCCCGTCTCTAGGGTAGGTAAAAAACTGAAAAATAATTGGGGTTTGCTTAGTAAAAAATGTTTGTAACGCCATCCGTTCTCAAGATACAGGGCGTTGAAGAAAAAAAATTTTACGCATTTTTGAAAATTGAAAAATTGAAACAACGTTTAAAAACTCTAATTATTGTTGATTTATCGTCATAACAATCAATAAATGTCAGATTTCCATGGCACACTTGGAGAAAATAGAGGTATACCTATTAGAACTTTATCGTTACTACCAGCATCAATTATTACTTCATAATTTTCAATTCAAAATATTCCGAAAACGGTACACAGTATCGAGTTTTACCAAGAGTACCTTTTTCGTGTAAAATTGAATGATGTTTAAGTTTACTTGAAATTTTAATTAATAATTATACTCTTAAAAAAGTTATATTGACTAATACTTAGTACGGTCCGTGTAACTAGCGCCCTCTATGAGAATCAGATATAAAAACAAATTCATGGGATGTATCAGCTTCCAAAACATATTCGTATAAAATTTCATTACAATGTTGCCAGTATTTTCGGCAAAATCGTAAAAAATGCGTAAATTTTTTTTTCTTCAACGCCCTGTATCTTGAAAACGGATGGCGTTACAAAAATTTTTTATTAAGCAAACCTCAATTATTTTTCAGTTTTTTACCTACCCTAGAGTCGGGGTTACCTTTTTTTGAAACACCCTGTATATTTATTTTTCTTAATTTGCATGTGAGTTGGGGTGTTATGAATAGGATCGTATCCAACTTGGTGTCTATTATATAATATAATGTATAGTAGCATGACATCATTAATTCAATTTCTAAATATATTCTTCCATATATATTCATTTTTCTTAATTTGCGTGCGAGTTGGGGTGTTATGAATAGGATCGTATCCAACTTGGTGTCTATGCATTTTGATGTTGCGACCCTGACAGAAATTGTGGGGACATCTGGTGACTGTCTCAATTTGAATCAAACAAATTTTCCTATTGGGCTGACCAACTATCTCCCTATATAAACAATGCTAATACTTAATATGTACTTAATTCATTTCAGTAGTTCGATAAACTGTATATAAATTATAAATAATTTTGAGGTTTATGATTATCAAACAAGGTTAAAACACTTCCTTGGCATTGTTTTCTTGGCCCATAATGAACTATTGACATTTTCATTGTTTCATTTACATGTATTTATAATTGTCCATACTTGTTACAGCATTATATTTTTCCTGTTGTCTCTATTTCATGTTTCTTTAGCCCAATAACGCCCACATTTTTTTTTCAAATTTCAAAATTTTACTTTGACATAATATCTTGAAATATTCATGAAATTGTTTTCTATATTTGCATTTTTGAATTTTGACCTGTTCTGTAAATAGATCACTCGATGTTAGTATTATAATAATTGCATAAATATTACAATGTATGAACTACTTAAAAACTGTTATGGGAATTAACAGTTGTATTTGCATCTAATAAAAATAAGTTTTATCGTATTGTATAAAACAATTTTTACACAATGATAAAGTACATTTTCCACAAAATGTCAGTGGTTTGGTTTTACAATTTTCTTCTGAACATTGTCTCTGCTCTTTACTTTTCTCCACTCTTTCCTATGGAATTTTATGTCCGTAAATACTGTAGATGTTTATGTTCTCAATCGTCTTACTACACTTTTTGTACTAGTAGCCCCTATCAGGGAACACAAAATTTTACGAAAACCTCCAAAAAAATAAAGGAAGGATGAAAATTTGGGAATAGGTAGTTGAAATTGTCTATTATTATATAAGAAAAAGTTTACAATTCTACATCCCCTTCATTTTACAAAAATTGAGAAATACAGGGTGAAAAATATTTTCTCGGGAGTGAAAAAATATACGTTTAAAATAGGCCCGGAATTGGATAACATGACTAATTCTAAGCAACTTTTGTTCTATAGAGTTTTTTCACTAAGTCAATACTTTTCGAGTTATTTGCGAGTGAATATGTTAAATTTTAACAAAAAAAAAAAAGTTTTTGGACGGTTTTTCGCAGATAACTCAAAAAGTAAGTATTTTAGCGAAAAAAATATTTTTAGTAAAAATATAGCTTATAAAAAATTGAAAAAAATGGTGTACGCGTGAGGTCTGCAGACCCAGTACAAGCAGAGTTGTAGCTAATGAAAAGTAGGTTCTTCTTTGTCAAATTCCAAATCGAATATTTCAATGTGAAATAACCAAAAAACAGAGCCCTTTTCGGGGAAAACTCATGACAACTTTTTTAAAGTGTTAAAAAAGGTTTATTTTTGTTAAAAAAAAACTTCTGACATTAAAAATAAGTGAATTACGCTCAAAATATTGGTCCCTTTTATTTTTTGGTACAAAAATCGCGAAAATCACCCCCTAATTAGCTTCCCAAATAACATTAATCGTTACCGCTTCGCAAGTTACTTTTACTTATGTATTATTTATATTATCTATAAGTTTCATTGGTTCAAAGTGCTCATTTTTGAAAAAAATAGGGTTTAAAATAAAACATTTTTTTTTAATTTTGAAAAAAAAAAAATGGAATTGTTCATGGAATTAACTTAACAATTATTAGTAATACCAAAAATCTTAACAGTAATAAAATCTACGTTTTGCTTTTCTGAATATTTTTGCTCTTTTGTTTTCTTGTTAGACAAAAATTGGTTATGCTATGGCTGTTCAAAATTTGCCTAAACTCGTGATTAGTTATTCGTTCAAGCCATTTTAACTACCGCTTTTTCAAAAATAAGCACTTTGAACCGATGAAACTTACAAATCATATAAATGATACATAAACTAAGTAACTTGTGAAGTGGTAATGATAAAATTTATTTGTGATGCTAATTAGGGGGTGATTTTCGCGATTTTTTTTCCAAAAAATAAAAGGGGCCAACAATATTTTGAGCGTAACTCACTTACTTTTAATGGTACAAGTTTTTTTAAAAAACAAAAATAAACCTTTTTTTAAACACTTTAAAAAATTTGAAATGAATTTTCCCCGAAAAAGTGCTCCGTTTTTGCGTTATTTCACGTTCAAATATTCGATTTTGAATTTGACGAAGAAGAACCTACTTTTCATTAGATACAACTCTGCTTCTACTGGGTCTACAGACCTCAAGCATACACCATTTTTTTCAGTTTTTTATAAGCTATATTTTGTTAATAATATTTTTTTCGCTGAAATACTTACTTTTTGAGTTATTTCCGAAAAACCGTCCAAAACATGTTTTTTTCTGTTAAAAATGAACATATTCATTTGAAAATAACTCGAAAAGTATTGACTTGGGGAAAAACTGTATAGAACAAAAGTTGCTTAGAATTAGTCATTTTATCCAATTCCGGACTTATTTTGAATGTATATTTTTCACCTTCGAGAGGGGGTATTCCCCTTCTGGAGGGGGCTATCCCCTCCATCTTTGTAAAATGGAGGGGATGTAGAATTGTAAACTTTTTCTTTTATAATAATAATAGAGAATTTCAACTACCTATTCCCAAATTTTCATCCTTCCTTTATTTTTTTTGGGGTCAGATTGTTCTTTGATCGGGCTATAGGAGTGAAGTATAGGTAGAAAACTGCTACAGATCAACGAAAAAGTCATGATTGACTTGTTTTTAGAGAAGCTTGGAATGTACTAACGCCATATCAATCAGTGGTGTGAACTTTGGCCAAAATTATTAGTATGTATATGGGTGGTTCGCCAAAGTAAGCGGCATATTGTGTAACTCGCTTTTTTCTAAGTCCTTTACACACTGTGTTTCAAATTGTGTTGCTAAAGTTAAGTTATACAATAGATGAATGTACGCCACTTAACATTAATTTAAAAAAAGTATTTTTACAAGCATTTTATGCAATTTTAATGTCAAAATATCAACTCCGAGGCTGTAACCCACCTTGTTTTTTGATTTGTTTTATAGTATTACACACTGAAATGTTAAAAAAGTGCAGATTATTTTATCAATAATTAATTACAAACCCAATGTAATTTAAAACTGTCAAATTAATAACTTTCATTTTTAAAATTAAACCATAAAAATCTACTACTAAAAAATGTAACCAACTTTGTGCATCAACACCGAGGCCCCATGAAAATATATGAAAATTTAGGCCAAACTGCACTATACTGTATGGCAGGCAGTTTGACAAGAGAGGAAACCTCAAGTCTAACCCAAATTATGGAAGAAAGTGGACGAACATAATATCGTTACGCGATAGAAAATTTTTCAAGGTGTCTTAAGCTAAGCGTATGTTTTTATACAGTCAACACCGAAGCCTTCGTAAAAACTTAATTTTGCTAATTTTTTAATATGTTTTTCTTCTTAGTATGCGGTATAAAGTTTTTTTGACACACGATGAATAAAGTAGAATTATTTTTAATATTTGTAGAAAGTAGAATTAAAAATGTATGAAATCATCAACACCAAACCAATCAACTCCGAAGCCCAGTCATGCCTCGGAGTTGACGAACGTGCCTCGGAGTTGTTGAAAGTGTGTGAGTGGTCATTCTTAAACTAAAAAAATACAATTTAAATTTAGTCTGATAAAGGAAAGGGTTACAGGGTAAGCTCTCAAGATGTTTCGGTTGGTTTGGTAATTATCTTCTTTTTATAGATGGCTCGTATACACTGGAGTACGACGAAAAAATGAAGGCGAAAGCCCCCAAAATCGTTAAATAAAGATTTTATGAAAGAAAGTAATATTTTATGCAGCTATGCTTATTTCTGTAAGAAGTAAGAATATACCATTTTGGGTAGTCTTCTCTAATGTTGATAAAAGAGACATCTGTCTATGTAGGCACATTATGTGAAAACATGGAGCTCATGTGTGGAAATGGATAACAATATAACAAATCATTATATTGACATGGAGAAAATGGAGAAAATATATAAGAATGTATAGAAAGGAAATGCCAAGATTGTGTTCAAAAGCAGATTAGATTTTTGAAGTTTAACGGAGAAGACACGGCTACATATTGGAAAGTTTTGTCAACACGAAGGCCGGTCTAAATCAACTCAGACGCAATGGATATTTTACCTATTTTTCATGTTTTTCTGTAGTAGTTTATATCAAAATGGAAGTGTTTTGTGTAGTTTTATTACATACTAATTTTTATTTAATTGTTACGATCATAAATTTCAATTAACAGAGAATTACGTCAACACCGTGGACACTTAGTCAACTCCGAAGTCACATTTCCGTTTTTCGGAAAATATTTAAAAATGATCCCTGCTGGTATCATGGGTAAGTTGAATAGCTGATTTTATAAAAAATATTTAAAAATGAACTAATTCTAAACCATGTTTTAAATTAAATTTCTCTACCTCGAAATTGCCGTCTATTTTGGCGAATCACCCATATACTTGCTATTGTTTTGAAGCTATTTCTTTGACATTTATGTACTTTATTATTCTAATTGGGAAATAAGCCACAATTTAACTTGAAAAATGATTTTATTGATGTTTCGACTTCCATACTGGCTGTTAAGAAATAAATGTTATTCTTTGAGCTTTTGATTTCATCTTCTAGCTTGTGCAGGACGTTATACAGTGCGGTGGAATAAGTGTTGCCCCCCCCCTGTTAACTTGTTTATTTTAAGAATATAAGCAAAACGCTCGGATAGGACCATTTTTAAACTAATCATAGTATATCATAGCATCAACGTTTCGAACTTTACGCGATCCCTCTTCAGGTGACAGGCATAACTTTGATTTTTTTAAATGGTAAAGTAAATCATGTGACACCTCATTTAACAGCTTTTAAAATACTGATTTCAAAAATGTATAATACTTTAATCCTTTTTGAGATCGCAGGCCCAAAATTTCGGTCGAACTCTTTTTAAACGCATTTATTTTTTTCGAATTCTGAGAAAACTAATAAGTATTTTTGAAAAATTTAAACGCAGAATGAAAGATTAGATTATTACCGAGGACTGACAGTCCCTTAGAATAAACAAAAAGTTCCTTTGACTGATATATTTGAAATTAAAAATCACACTAAATTTTCTCTTTTTTCCACCGCTGTGACTTATTAAAATAAACATTATAGGAGTTCTCAGGGGCTCTGGACCATCGAGAATACTGTAATATTTCATTCTGCGTTTAAATTTTTCAAAAATATTTATTAGTTTTTTCAGGATTCGAAAAAAATAATTACATTTAGAAAGAATTCGACCGAAATTTTGCGCCTACGCTCTCAAACAGGATTAAAGTATTATACATTTTTGAACTCAGTATTTTAAGAGCTTTTAAATGAGGTGTCACATGATTTACTTTCCCAATTAAAAATATCAAAGTTATGGCTGTCACCTGAAGAGGGATCGCGTAAAGTTCGAAACGTTGATGCTATAGTATACTATGGTTAGTTTAAAAATCGACCTGTCCGAGCGTTTTGCTTATATTCTTAAAATAAACAAGTTAACAGGGGGGGGGCAACACTTATTCCACCGCACTGTATATTATCTAAATTAGATGGTATAGTAATACACTTATTATCATTCTATTATACAAAAAGTATTTCTCAATTTAGGCACATCAAATCGAAAATCATATGATCCTCAAGCTTCTTTACCAAGAGTTTTTGTATCTTGTGTAGGACACTTTGCTATTCTGTTTTCCCGCAAGGTTCCTGTTGCTTGGTATTCACATCTTTGTAAATGAAATAGTAGATCTCTGCTGGTGAATAAATTATTTAAAAATACCCAGTGGCTTGCAGGTTTAGAAATGTAAATTAACATATTAAGTACTACTCGTGATCCTAAGCTCAAATATTCAAGATCATTTTTAGCCAGTATAAAGTCAAAATTATAACAGTATCCGCTGTTTCCACAAAAATCCCTAAATTTGTAGCCAAATCGAATAAGCTTTCCGCATGTAAATTGCTTCAATGAGATACGAGTATCTTCAAGTTTATACTATTTTGAAATCAGTTCATTTACTTTATTAGTTACTGTGGAATAATTTTTCTTAAATATGATAAAATATAACAAGTTTTGATAAGCTAAGTACTGATAGTATACTATTAATAAAATAAAACTTATGATGCCGATGCAACAATTTATATTTCCGAGATTTGTACATGAGTAGGTACAGTTTGTACATATATACATTATAGTATTGTTACTACAAAAGCGATATTACGTAGGTCAAAATTTTTCACGTAAGAGAACTGTCAAAACATTAGATTGTGACTTTTCATTATTGTCATGTTTATTATAAACATGGCAATAACGAAAAGTCACATTCTAATGTTTTGACAGTTCTCTTACGTCAAAAATTTTGACCTACGTAATATCGCTTTTGTAGTAAAAATACTATATACATTAATCATACTTGATACATTAATCAAAGGTAATACCACGAGTCCTCTAAATTTTATCGATAAATTTTTTTGTTTTCACGAAAACTTCTTTATTTGGTAAAATTACGAAAACAAACCGAATGATAAAATCACGAGTCCGAAGGACGAGTGATTTTATCCATTTCGGTTTGTTTGAGTGATTTTACCCTAAATAAAGAAGTTTAAGTACGAAAACGAAAAAATTTATCAAGCAAAATTTAGAGGACGAGTGGTATTTGAAAAGATTATTGTGTGAACCAATATGTATTATTAGTAAATACGGGCATCTGTGAAATATTTTTAAGACAACTAGGATCAATGTCTTAAGTAGGTTATAGATAAATTATTTTATGATTTAAAAATGAACCAATTTATTTATTATATTGTCAATACATAAAAAACTGTTTAAATCGAAAATGAACAATTATTAAAAACACAATTTTTATAACTAATATGAGATTTTCCAATGTCGTTCATAACGTATTATGTGAAATTTAGGGTACCTTAAGTTTTATCAGGGAAGAGACTGTTTTATCAAGGAAGAGGCTGTTTTATCAGTATTACACTCAATGATTGGCTAGAAGGACGCGTGGTGATTGGCTGAAAAAGCAAAAACGTCAGAATTTGACAGGTGAAAAAAATAATCAACAATAATGATACAGTAAACAATAAAGAAGGGCTGATATGAAACTTTTATTATTCAGCAAATTTTTTCCAATGTTTATAATTTTTTTAAGAACGTAGGCTCAAAATTTTTGCTAATGCTTTTTAAATGCATTCATTTATAAGTAAATATCTCATTTAAGGTACTAGTACACTTTAGAAGACCAAAAATAAGCATTTTTCAAGATTTTTTTTCTCAGAACCTTTATTAAAAATGAACATAAATCTTTTTACATATTAATATCTAACTCTTTGAGAATGCAAAAAATATATCGTTTTTTTAACTATTTAGAATGGGAAATAAGCCACAATATTATTAAAAAATGATTTTTATTAACGTTTCGACGCCCAAATCGGGTGCCGTTGTCAAAATACAAAATACTATAATTATTTCCCATTCTAAATAGTTAAAATTGTAAAAATGCCACAAGAAAATAGCTTCAGAACAACATTAAAAAATATATCGTTATTATAGACTAATGTATATAACTATATATATATATATATATATATATATATATATATATATATATATATATATATATATATATATATATATATACTATATAATATTACTAATATTGTAGAGGGCGCCAAAGTCGAGGCCTCGAAAAAAAGTAGTTCCGATGGCGGATAGTTAATCTCAGGCTTGGGATCTCTGAGACAAAAAAAATCGTATGACATTTGACAAAGGAAGGTTTTTTACGTGACAATTTACCACCCTTAGTGAAAAATTCCACAAAAAGAAGATTTTACGGAAATCTGAAAAATTTTTGTGAAAAAATCGCACGTGTTTCTTCAGTTTTTCATGGTTAAAAAGTTTTTACTTTTTGGTCAAATTGTGGTAAATTGTCACGTATGAAACCTTCCTTTTTCAAATGCAGTACAATTTGTTTGCTTCAGATATCCAAATCCTGAGATTAACTGTCCGCCATCATTTTTCGAGGCCTCGACTTTTGCGCCCTCTACAATATTAGTGTACATGCATAAATGATAAAAGATATATTTTTTGTACTCTCTAAGAGTTAGACATTAATATGTAAAAAGTTTTATGTTCATTTTTAATAAAAATTTTAAGGAAACAATTCTTGAAAAAAATGATTATTTTTGGTCTTCTTAAGTATACTAGTACCTTAAAAGAAACTTTTTGTTTATTCTAAAGGACTTCCGGCCCTCGGTAATAATGTAATCTTTCATTCTGCTTTACATAAAAAAAAAAAAAGAATGTGTGTGTACTTTGTACGCACGTAAGAAGTTATACTTCTAAATATGATTTCAATGAAATAAATATACTTTCGGACAGTTTATTTGTATTTTATTTAAAGATTAAATTAATTTTTACTTACTACTTTCCAAACATTTTTATTAAAACAATACCAAAAATTAAAAAAAGATTAGAAAACACCAGGATTCGAACCGGGGTCCACTTGATCTCCAGTCCAACGCTCTACCACTGAGCTATACCCTTTTGATTATCCGGGCTACAAGACTTCTCAGACATATTGACAAACAAACGAAGTGAATTATAAATTCACTTCGTCTTTAACGAATATTAAATTTTACTTTAAATTTTTTATTATCTTATTCCCGAGGTAGACAAAGTCCAAATACACAAAAATTATAATAATAGTTATTTATGATATAAATGTTAAAAGTACAATTTTAAGGCACGTATGTGAAAGTTTCGTGTGAAAGATTCGCTTCGCTCATTCTGCAATTCACATGAGTGCCTTAAAAATGTACTTTTAACACGTACCTGTATCATACAATATTTTTTCTACAAACGTCTTATATATCAACAATTATAATTTATTCATTCTCAATTACAGGACAATACCTACAAAAACTTTTACTTGAACTTGACTGACATTCCATTTTTATATTTTTCTTGACATTACATCAAAACTGCCTATACTGTCAATACGTAAATCAGAATAACATCTACTTTTATTTTTGTTTATTCTAACATATTTTAATAGTTTTTTTCTACAAACGTGTTAAAAATGCAATACAGTTTAAATTAAATTTTAAAAAACCTTTTAAATCACCTTTCTCAAATTGCGCAAGTTGTATTATTAATATGTATTAATGTTAATAAATGAAATAAAAATATTTTGACGTTTCACAATTTGACAATTCACTTTTAACTGCAGTGCCTTAAAATTTTTAAAGCACCGGTGCTTTAAAGTAGCATTTTTAACGCTCCTATGGAGTGCTATAAATTGCATTTTTAACACGTTTGTAGAAAAATATATTTAAAAACACTAATATATTCTTTCCACCCTTTTCTGGACTGATAAATACATAAATTAAAACATTTAGTAACGACCTCCATACTGCCTGTGTGCGCATGCGCGCAGATTAATAAAATTTCACCCTTAATGAAATCGCGCCTAAAGAAGTATAACTTCAAAAATATTTATTAGTTTTTTCAGGATTTGAAAAAAATGATTGCATTTAAAAAGCATTGTCCCGAAATTTTACGAGCAGTTTACTACAGCCTAGAATATCCATGGAAACTTTTTCCTTACATGTAAACAAGTTTTAAGGTTTGAAAAAGAATAAAATTTTCAGTGATCTATAAATACAACGCTGGCATACAATGGCTTATAAACTTTATCCAATATTTAGAGTAATCAATGTTATTAGTTAGTAAATTGTTGTTCCTATGTTTGTGTTTAGGGTATCATCAATACATTGATTTTATCTCTGGTGTTTACTGTCACCAATACCAAAATATAATGTAGGGTTGTCATGATAAGTAAATACTAAAATTTCAGAGTCCAGCAAATCTTAATCCATTGAGTTTTTCAATAATAATATACTCTGGGCTAATTAGCAAAATACAAGGAAAAGTTATTTACCAGCAATTTTATTGCTGGAATCGAATTATAAGATCCTATATATTAATAATATAGGTATGCAAAGTCCGCAGATAGTGTGCTACTTTTTTTATAAACAAAATGGCGCCGACAAATCGTATTTTTTTCAATTATTGCTCTATAACTCCAAAGATTTTAACTTTACACCAAAAACACTCAAATAAAAATTCACCGTAATTAAATTCTGAATAGAGACATGTTTTTCCCGATTTACTTCGACGAAAACTTTCCCCGGAAAATGCGGGTTTTTCCAACAAAATCTTTAATTTTCAACTAAAATTTTAGATGAGTAATTGTTTATCAATATTTAAGTAACTTGGTAACATAAAAGCTCTTTTCGTATAAATTATAATTCCAGAAGCCGATGGAAATTGAATGAACAGTTTAGCAACAATTGAATTGTTAATTAAAAATTTACGTTCGCTATAATAACCACAATAATTATGGTACATAAGAATAACTATGATTTTTGTATAAAAAGACACTGTTCCTATCTAATGTACTTTACAGAATTGAAATTGGACTATTTAAGCGGCCTCAGAAATATTTTAAAATTATAAACAATTTTTTGGCTTATACACAAATAGAATATCTCGGGAAATATTAAATTAAATTAAATCATGAAAACGGTATTGGAAAAAAAGCGACAGGACGCTTCTTTTAAAAGAAAAAACGTTTAATTGTGATGAGTGGTTCCTGAGATACAACCGGTCAAAGTTGACCGGCATTTACGCCAAAGATAATATAAACAATAGGATCATAATTTTCGAACCATCACCTTTTTATTTTTGTCCTCTTTCTCCACACCAATTTTCATATCTTTAAAATACTCATAGCATATATTATTATAATAAAAACTATCGATGTTACGACTGAAAATTGCCAAAAATAGCAAAATTCCAATCAAAAATTAGGTTGGAGAAAATGTAATCTCAAAGTTCAAAATCGGTATACATTAAAAAAATGCATTTTCTCGGCTTCCCATGGAGCAATTTTCTTCATTCTTTTTTGTTCCCAAGTAACTCGAGTAGAGCCATCTAACTAACGCATTATTAAATGTCAAACTTGCTTTTGTTTTGTTATAATAGATTAATTTATTTATAAGAAAAGAAAACTACATATTTTTTCCAGTTGTAAACTGTTTTTAGAAAAACTTACTAGAAGTGTACCTTTTAACGTTAAAAACACAAATATTCTCATTTGAAAGCTGTATAATTATTTAAACAATTTTTATTTAAACAAATTAAAAATATTTGTTACAATAAATAAATAAATTTATTATAACAAAACAAAAGCAACTTTGGCATTTAACAATGCGTTAGTTAGATGGCTCTACTCGAGTTACTTGGGAAAAAAGAATAGAAAATTGCTCCATGGGAAGCAGAGAAAATGCATTTTTTTAACGTACCCCGATTTTGAACTTTAAGAATACATTTTCTCCAACCTAATTTTTGATTGGAATTTTGCTATTTTTGGCCATTTTCACTCGTAATATCGATAGTTTTTATTATAATAATATATGTTATGAGTATTTTAAAGATATGAAAATTGGTGCGGAGAAAGAGGACAAAAATAAAAAGGTGATGGTTTGAAAATTATGATCCTATTGTTTATATCTTTGCCGTAAATGCCGGTCAACTTTGACCGGTTGTATCTCAGGAACCACTCATCACAATTAAACGTTTTTTCTTTTAGAAGAAGCGCCCTACCGCTTTTTTTCCAATACCGTTTTCTTGATTTAATTTAATTTAATATTTCCCGAGATATTCTATTTGTTTATAAGCCAAAAAATTGTTTATAATTTTAAAATATTCCCGAGGCCGCTTAAATAGTCCAATTTTAATTCTGTAAAGTACATTAGATAGTCTTTTTATAAAAAATCATAGTTATTCTTATGTATCATAATTATTGTGGTTATTATAGCGACCGTAAATGTTTAATTAACAATTCAATTGTTGCTAAACTGTTCATTCAATTTTCATCGGCTTCTGGAATTATAATTTATACGAAAAGAGCTTCTATATTACCAAGTTATTTAAATATTGATAAACAATTACTCATCTAAAATTTTAGTTGAAAATTAAAGATTTTGTTGGAAAAACCTGCATTTTTCGGGGAAAGTTTTCGTCGAAGTAAATCGGGAAAAACATGTCTCTATTCAGAATTTCATTACGGTGAATTTTTATTTGGGTGTTTTTGGTGTAAAGTTAAAATCTTTGGAGTTATAGAGCAAAAATTGAAAAAACACGATTTGGGGGCGCCATTTTGTTAATAAAAAAAGTAGCACACTATCTGCGGACTTTGCATACCTATATTATTAATATACAGGGTGTTTCATTAATAATTGTCCATATAGTAACTGAAGAAACCTTAGCACAAAATACGAAGATTTAACCTAAAACACTTAAATAAAATGTGGTTTCTTACTGAGTTACAGGGTGTTTTATCGAAAAATTTAAAAACTATTTTTGCTCAGCATTTTAAAACCATTCGACGTATCTTTTTCATACTTGGCAGAAAGTGCGACTACTGTACACCCTACTAAATTGTGATAAACAAACGTTTCTAGCTACTACCAGAGGCGTACGACAGGGGATAGTGAATGGTTGACCCTTCTCAAATTCTACGCCACTGGTGAAATTACTATTTTAGTGCCATTTTTAGATTCTCCAATACTTTCTACGTAAATAACATACTCTTCATTGGTAACGATAAGGTCATTAGTTTTCGAGATATTTGAAGTTAAATATGAAACGGTACAGTTATTTTGATTAATTTATGATATGATTCATATGATTAAAATTTAAAAATTATTTGTACCCAGTACTTTAAAACTATTTGGTGTATCCCTATCATACTTGGCAGAAAATGTAGGTACTGTACACCCTACTAAATTAAGATAAATAAACGTTTCTAGCTACTACCAGAGGCGTACTACAGGGGATAGTGGCTGGTTGACCCTTCCCAAATTCTACGCCACTGACGAAATTGCTATTTTAGTGTAATTTTTTGATGTTTCAATACTTTTTGTGTAAATAATATACTCTTCATTCGTAACGATAAAGTCATTAGTTTTCGAGATCTTTGAAGTTAAAAATGAAGCGACATAATACATTAATCAAAATAACCGTGTCGTTTCATTTTTAACTTCAAATATCTCGAAAACTAATGACTTTATCGTTACGAATGAAGAGTATATTATTTTCATAGAAAGTATTGGAGAATCCAAAAATTAAACTAAAATAGCAATTCCGCCAGTGGTGTAGAATTTGGAAAGGGTCAACCATCCACTTTTCCCCGTCGTACGCCTCTGGTAATAGACAGAAACGTTTGTTTAACATAATTTAGCAGTTTGTACAGTACCTATACTTTCTGCCAGGTATGCAAAGGATACGTCGAATAGTTTTAAAATGCTGATCAAAAATAATTTTTAAATTTTTAGATAAAACATCCTGTAACTCAGTAAGGAACCACATTTTATTTAAGTGTTTTAGGTTAAATCTTCGTATTTTGTGATAAGGTTTCTCTAGTTACCATATGGACAATTATTAATGAAACACCCTGTATACAATCATAAGATTCGATTCCAGCAATAAAATTGCTGGTAAATAACTTTTCCCAAAAATGGCCTATTTTCCGATAATCTGCCCAGACTAATAGTAAACAGTATCTTGTTGACTTTGGCCCTCAAGATTTACAATGGAAAAATATGTTTTTATTAGCCAAAATCTGTAATATTCTATTTATGTTTGTTAAAAATAATATATTATTATTTTAACACTATACATAATATAATATACTTTTTATAAAAACACTAAAAGAATTTGTGGGTTTTGTTGTGGGTAACATTTTTTCAACTACTAGATCGTTTATAATACTGAAATTTTGTGTAGTGTTTTTTTATATTAAAAAGATTGTCTGGATAAATTTTGAAGGTTCTATCTGGCTAAGTGGTGAGGAAATTTCGACCAGAATAGAACTTCCACGAAAAAGCTTTATTAGCTGGCGTTCTGTATTGTGCAGTAGATATAGAAACACCACCTCCAAGCTTGAAGTCGCCCAGAACACTGCCCTTCGCGTCATCACCGGTGCTCCAAAATCAACACCGATTACATCAATGGAAGCCCTGACCGGTATTGAACCAATACAATGCCGCAGAGAGCAACACGCGTTAACCTTCTGGGAAAGGCAAAGACGAATACTTCCACAAAAATGGGACGAATATAGACAAGCAGCCTCACGTCTTAAAACACAAACCACTCCGCTTACAGTAGCAAATCAAATCATGGAAAAATACCACATTGACCTGTCGAAAGCCGTCCCCTTCCCAGCGCAAACTACACACACCCGCTGTCTACCAAACACAGAATTGCGTCTTGAAAACCATAACGACCCGAAGCACTTATCGTCAGACATTGTCCTAAGGAAAGCCGCCCTAGAGACGATACACACCAATTACCCAGCGCATGAGTGGCTCCACATCTACTGCGATGGCTCCTCGATGCCGGACTCGGGAAGAACAGGAGCAGGATATGTCTCAACGTTCTCCAAAGGCTCCATAGCTGTGGGTGCCCCTCTCACCAACTATGATGGCGAAATTGCTGCTATACACGAAGCCGCTAAAAGTCTCGAGAATCTCCAACACCCCCAAAAAGTTGCCTTCTTCATCGACTGCCAAGCCGCAATCCTCGCCCTGTCGACAAATCGATATACCGACTGTGCCCAAACAATATCTTGCCGCGTCCAACTATCGAACTTGCTGGAAAAAGGGTGGCTGATTACTTTACAATGGATCCCTAGTCATGTCGGTGTTGAAGGGAATGAAGCGGCGGATGAACTTGCAAAAGAAGGCACTACTCTTCCACAGCCCCCTAGCTTCCAATCGTACACATCAGCAAAGTCCACCATTAAAAGAGGAATCAAAGCGAAGATAAGAGACCAGCAAATACAAGCCGGTGCTGGAAAATCTTGGGCCCACCTAATAGAGTCACCAATCCCTCACAACTTGCCGAGACCCATCAGTGTAGCCGCGTTCAGAACAACTACGGGGCATGACTACCTGGCCTCCCATCTACATCGCATCGGCGTCCGTGAAAATGACAACTGTCCACTATGTAATCAGCCCCAGATGGATGCTGCTCACCTTCCAGAGTGCCCAGCCCTGATAACAGACCCACCCGAGGAGGATGAAGATCGCCTACGAGAAACGGCTCGTCTATACTGGTCAGCGCGCCGCCAAATGGCTAACATGCCAAGGGTGGGCGTTGGCTAGTAAGTAAGTAAGTATTTTTGTGCAGTAGAAGTCTGTCATTGACCACACATCTAAGGGTAAGAACAGAACAAGTGGGTCGAGGTGGAGGTGTAGGTCGCGGTGGATGCTACTAGTCAAGTCGCGGTCGATGTCGACAGCACATAGCAAGGAGGTCACCTGCGCTGTCAGTCGAGCTAGAACCACTATCAAGTGAAGTAGTTTAATGAAATTTGAATGACAAAAAGACTGTGCTTTTGCTATGTTGTGTCAGTCAAGTGATGATAGTATAGTGATGAAATGTCAGCTGTTAATAATCAGATCCTCCTTCATATTTCAAAATTTTACTGAATTTAATTACTTTAGAAATTCAAAAATAAACTGAATACAAAAAAAGATTATATAAAAAGTATCAACTCAGATAGCGCAGGCACCGCGATTTACCTGCTCTGTTCTCTTCCATTCACTACAATGTGTTTTACATGGATATCGACATCGACCTACACCTCCACCTCCACCGCGACCCACTTGTCCTGTTCTTACCCTTAGGGGTAAGAACATTTCATCAAGTTGTTAATACGACGATATCCAACGCTTGAAAACAAGCACGGCACACAAAGAACAGAAGATTTGGCTTATAAATTCAGAAAAAAGATTAATGAAAAAACATTGATATTTAACCCTCTTTTCAAAATACACTGCGCGTCATAGAAAACGGGCACCCTAAAAAATGGGCCATTTTTGATGTCGCGTATCTCCTAAACCTGTTGTCCGATTTAAGTGATTTTTTGAATATATTATAGCCCTATTCTTTGTCAATATCCCTGTAATAATATGTTTGCAAAACAGGTAAATTTTCATTGTATACCGGGTGTACAAATCAAACTGTGTTTTTTTCTCAAAGTTCGCAACACCCTGTGGAATATTCTAGCATATATAAAATACTGAAATTAAAACCCAACTATAGCCTCAGGTTTTCTTAACATTCTTTTTTTTTTATTCATTAGCTTATGTTGGATAATACAAAAGTTATGTAATTTAACAACTAGGCATGCTCTTTATCAGTACAGGGTGTTTCTAAAGAAGTACGACAAACTTTAAGGGGTAATTCTGCATGAAAACATAATGACCGGTTGCTTTGTAAACATATGTCCGCAAATGCTTCGTTTCCGACATACAGGATGTTGAATTTTTTCCTACAAACTGACGATTTATTTATTGCCCTAAAACCGGTTGAGATATGCAAATGAAATTTGGTGGGTTTTAAGACGTAATTTTTGAACATTTTTTGACATACAATTAAGAATTTTTTATTCACCATTGGCGTGCATACGAATAATATGATCGGTCATATTACCCGTATGCGCTCCAATAGTGAATATAAAATTCTTAGTTAAATGTCAAAAAATGCGCAATAACCATCTCTTAAAACCTACCAAATTTCATTTGCATATCTCAACCGGTTTTAAAGCAATAAATAAATAATCAGTTTGTAAGAAAAAATTTAACATCCCGTATCTCGGAAACGAAGCTATTGCGGATATATGATTATAAAGCAAACTGTCATTATTTTTAATGCAGAATTACCCCTTAAAGTTTGTCAAACTTATTTAGTCCCTAAAATCCATTAGACTTATAACACCCTGTACTGATGAAGAACATGGCTAGTTGTTAAAGTACATAACTTTTGTATTATCCAACATAAGCGAATGAATCAAAAAACAGAATGTTAAGAAAACCTGAGGCTATAGTTGGGTTTTAATTTCAGTATTTTACAAATGCTAGAATATTCCACAGTGTGTTGCGAACTTTGAGAAAAAAACACAGTTTGATTCGTACACCCGGTGTACAATGAAAATGCACCTGTTTAGCAAAAATATTATTACAGTGATATTGACAAAGAATAGGGCTATAACATATTCAAAAAATCATTTAAATCGGACAACAGGTTTAGGAGATACGCGACATCAAAAATGACCCATTTTTTAGGGTGCCCGTTTTCTATGACGCGCAGTTTATTTCAAAACTTTTCAAACTTTGTCACAAATTGTTTAATATAAAATTTAGTCCACCTTTTGAAGCATCCGCATAGTGAAATTATCATTGCTAATAATATTTTGAAGCGATTAAAGCAAAAAAATGGATCATATACGATTTACCCAACTCAAAACAGATACCGTCTGGTCTAAAGGTTATTTTATTTGGTAGTTGTGATGAAATCTATACAATTTTGTAAAGGAAAAAAGTGATTAACCTTTGTAGTCATGTTTCACATTGTTTTTAACGCTTCTAGATAAAAATATTGAATAAAAATTCCTTATCACTCGTGATTTTTGTTGCTTTTAATCATGGGACTTTTATTAGCACTGAAGATTAACACTTTTACGGCAATCGTGAGGTATTTTTTTAATCCGGAATAATAACAGTAATTTATTATATCGCATAATGAGGCTCTTATCAACAATTTCATACTTTATTGACAATAAAAGTGGTCCATAAATCAAACTAAAATGTTTATTATGCTTGGATTATATTCATTTTTATCTCGAGTTCTTAAATTATTTTTAGAACAGGAGCATTATCATAGTGCATTTTATTTTTGATATTGCGAAAGTACTTAATGTGATGATTTAATCTTCTAATTTATTAATGAATTTTAACACTTATTTTATTTAGTTTTTATTTTAATTTACGTATACTCATTTTAATTTATTTTTACTAAACACTATTTACATTAAAACATAATTAATTTATATGAAAAGGCACCAAATTTGAGACACTTTTTTTGAAAAACAAATATAAAACAGAATATTTAAAAGTTTTTAAAACATTTATTTCGAAAACTTAAATTTAATGTTTCTACAACACAACAAAAAATAAATAAAGCGAATAAGACATATATTTTTGCAAAAAAAATACGTTTAATTTTTTTGCGACATTTAATATTAAAAATAAAAGGTCGCCAAATTTGGGATAGCCAGGTATCCAAATTTGAGACAGGTAATTTGAGATACTATTCAAAAAAGCCCTTTTCTTCGCAGAAAAGGCAAATAAATGTGCTGGACTTTATTTCTCCACAGTCTTCATGTGCCCACCTGCCACATTGGTAACACTTTGCCCATCGTTCTCCATATTTATCGTCGGAAAATTTTCCGGTGCAAAATAAACATTCCGCGTCGTTTTCTCCACTTTCGTCGGACGATGAATCAGCTAATGGAAAGTCTTCGCTGCTATCTGAACTTGAACTCGAAGAAACTTTCCGTTTCCTTCTTGATGTTTTGCCTTTTGATGTAGAGGGTTGACCTACGTCTTCGTGTACTGCTATTTCTTCTTCGGACGTTGCTGTTTTTTCTGATCTAACACTTTTTGTTGAATTGTTTTTTTCTGGAGCTAATACACAATCCAAGTTTAGCTAGGGTACTAGTTTTTTTGCTTTTTTCTTCTGCAAACTTTGCTCTAATTCTTCTTTGTAGGGTGTTAGAGTAATTACTGAAGCCTTTCCTGATCTGGCATGTGGTTTTTTAGTGGTGTCTCTCTTGTATGTAGGGATCGGACAGATGTCTTTCGGAGACACAAGTTGTTGATGAGGTAGTGGTGGACTAGGAGTTCTATGTTCTCGCATTGGATGATTTGGTTGTTCATGGTTTGGTTCTATTATTTGTTCGTCCCTTTCGTTTTGTGTTTCCAAGTGCTCTTGAATTCCAAATTCAAAGTCCCTAAAAATGTGGCGACCAAGAGGGACCAGTCCAGTTTTTCGGAAACCATTGCAAGATATTTCCATCGTCGCAGCTTTGTTATACGCTTTACAAAAAATACTGGCAATGGCATAAGGCGACACAACACTCAACTGATTTTCTCTAAGCCAGTTTTCTATTTCTTGTGCGTAGTAAATTTTCAGCGGTGCCATAAAAGCAACATCCAACGGTTGCATTTTATGTGTAGAATGTGGTGGGAGGCAAATAATCGTCACATGATTCTGTTTGGCCAAATCTATTAGAGCAACGTTTCTCGTATGAGAATAGTGGCAATCAAGGACGAGAAGAACAGGGTCTGCAGCTGAAGGTTTAGTGAATTTCATGAAGTGTTGTAGCCATCTAGTGAAAATATCGGCCTGTACCCAACCTGACACATGGCATTCTGCGACTGCTCCAGTGGGAGCTTCTAGCATCAACTCTGTTTTCATATTTTTTCTAGGGAAGATTAATAATGGTGGTACGAAAACTCCTGAAGCATTCATACATGTAATAACAGTAATCAGCTTGCCCCTTTCTGCTGAAGTAAGTGACGAAACCTGCTTCTTCCCTCTCATAGAAATGACTTTGCTATGTTTGTGCTGAACAATTGTAAAACCTGTTTCGTCTACATTGAATATACGTTGTGCAGGGTTAGTAAGCTTAAGATATTCTGGTTCATACAGGTCAAAGAACTTGGATACATTTTCATGAGTAAACGATTTTACTCGAGCAGATGACATTCCCTGAGGAGTACGCATTGAAAGCGTCGGATGCCTTTTCAGAAAGAGTCTCAGCCATTTCTTTCCGGCTGATTTTTTGACTCCGCTAAATGGATGTGGTATTGAGTTTCGTATTGCAAGTTGAAATGCCAGTCGTTTTATATCACGCGCTCTTAGCCCGAAATAACGTTGCTCCATAGTTAGGGCATACTCAACCAACTCATTTTCTAATTTCAAAGGAAGAATAGGTCGGCGGCCAATTGATATCCCGACGAGTTCTTCTGGAGTCTTGTCTGATTTCACATATCGCTCTAAGGTACCTTTTGGTACTCCAAAAACTTTTGAGGCCTTCAAATAGCCCATTTCTCTATTTCTTACTGTATTTACAGCCCGTATCATATCATTTGCATTCCATTTTTTATTTTTTGGCGGCATCTACAAACAAAAAAATACATAAAAATAAAACTTTTACACGGGGTCCTAATTTGAGACACTCTCAAATTTAGAACCTACAGGTGTCTCAAATTAGGATTTTTCCGTTAAAAATAAAACGAATTTTTGTTGGTTATGTATGCCACACAATTACCGTTTAATTTGCATAAAATGTATTAACTAATATTAAACTACAAAAAAGAAAAATAACTGGAGTAAATGTAATCATCTTACCTTGATGTATTGTAAGTTTTTATAAACTCTGAAAAAACTTTGCGTATCGTGTAGATCAAATTAACGTCGACAAAACAACAACGGTCACTTCTAAGCGCCAACTAAAAGCAGATCTACTACTAACTTCACAGAATGATCAGTTTTCAATATTTTCACTAGATGTCAACCCATTGTACACAAATATACGACGGTGTCTCAAATTAGGCGCCTGTCTCAAATTTGGTGCTTTTCCTCATATTCCTATTTCCCGACTTAAAAAACTCGGTTATTATTTAGACCGATCCGTTCAATACAACTTCTCTATTTATATTCATTCCGATCCTCTTCTCGAAATTTCTATTGAATTTACTGGACATAGCGGGACCCTGCTTCTTGAATTTAACAGCTAGATACTTTCATGGCGGCTGTACTAAAAGTCTGTTCTAGAAAGCAGGTCGTTTACCGTTAGGTATGGGGTCATGAAGAGAACACTGGATAGAACTGAGGGAGGCATATGTCCAGCAGTGGACGCGATTGGCTGATTGATGATGATGATGATGAGGTCGAATAGGGCTAGCATTGCAGTAAGATACAATGTCATACTAGAGCTACCTTGGGAGCTTATTGAAAGGGAGCTCTTATTCCTGGTATCATTGTTGGTTTTTTCGTTATAAAATCGTAAATATATCCAGATTTAGCCGCATGGCTCACACTCCCACTAAGGGGAAAATTAACTCATCGCGTCCTAAAGGCGCGTCGAAACCAAATTTGCGGTTCGCGAACAGCTCGCGAGCTGTTCGCGAACAAGACGTCTACACCAAAAATTAGAGTGGTTCGCGAACAGTTCTATAGAACAGTACCCTTCCGTTCGCATTGGTTGCATTGCTTTGCTGTCCTCACCCTCACCCATTTTAAAACAAGGCTGTTATATGGATACTATAATTATGGATAATGATAATGACGAATTAGTTGCTTGTACTGCATTTCTCTATATTAAAATGATTTACTACTTACTATTAATTAACTATATTAATTATTAAACTTAATTGTATTAACTTATTAATTAACTTTATAGTAGTAAACAACAATAAAAAAGCAGAGCCACGTTGAAATATTTTAACCTCAAACTAAAGTAAATACGAACATAACCTCTTTTTCGTTTAAGCGAACTTCAATACGTACGTCCAGACCGTTTTGTTTATTAACTGGTTGTTCGCGAACAAACCCTTTGATGTTACCACTATCCAAGCGAACTTTGAGCGAACAGCGAACTGCGAACCCACTACGAACTATCGTAAACACAGCTGTTCGCGAACTGCTCGCTAACGGTTCGCGAACTTGGTTTGTACGCGGCTTAAGGTATCAAAAGGATTGAGCTTTGGTAGGACTCTTTCCGTGTTATCGAGCCCTAGGTGGCTTGGGACCTCTGGGTCCCTCCCAAAAAATATCTTACGCATCTGGATGTTGAGAGCAGTATCGCTCTCTGCATGGTCTTACACAATATACAATGAAGTTTGGATACATTTAGGTTGGAATAAATTCATTTCCTTGAAAATGGGCGATTTTGGAGATAAATCCCGAAACAGGTCGGTTTTTATTTTTAAATTATGATTTTTTGGCATATATATCATACTATTGACGTCATCCATCTGGGCGTGATGCCGTAATCGATAATTTTTTTAAATAAGAGTAGGGGTCATGTGATAGCTCGTTTTAAAGGTTATTTAATTATCTATTTAGTAATATAAACGTTAACATAATTATTTATACAGGGTCCCAAAAAAAGTTTTTTTGAAGTAAATTAATTGAGACAAAAAGAAGAATGTATGTAATTTATTTAATTCAATATACATTTTAGTGCTGTCAGAAAATAGAAAGAAATGTTTATTTGACAAATAAATATTGTTGTTAGCTTACATTCAATCTCAAAGCTGCCACCCACCTGTCTCTTAGCAGTTTTAACATTTAATTTAAGCGAAAAGCAATGTTTATTTGTGAAATAAACATTTTGACCTGTTTTCTGACAGCAGTAAAATGTATTTTAAATTAAATAAATTGCGTACACTCTTCTTTATGTCAAAAAAAATTTTTTTTGATACCCTGTATAAATAATTATGTTAATGTTTATCTAAATCTACAGCATTTCGATGATGGTATTTTTATTCCTTTGTAAGATGTGTTCGTACTTTTTGCTGAATAATAGCTAAGCGCAGAACATGCGTAGGTGTTTAGTGCCTTAAAGAGTACATTTATTACTTATATTATTATTATTGTCTTACTGACTATGGTTTGTTCTTTTCAGCATCTGAAAACATCGTAACTATAGGTATTACCAACCAGAGGGAAACGACGATAGTATGGGATAAAACCACTGGAGAGCCTTTACACAATGCAATAGGTATGTATAATTTAAATAAGTACAGTATAGGATATAGTTGAATACTCAAATATATGAATTTTATAAATAAAAGGCAGATATCAAGCACAGTTAATTATTAAAACTTGCCCAAGTACTTTCGCCCTTAGAGCATCATCAGGAGCATCTGAAATAAGCAAAAGAAACGGCATTGGAGGGATAGAAAAAAGTTAGAAAAACTTTGACAAGAACTCGAAGTTGTTATATAATAAATTTTTCCCCTATGTATTTTCTATTAATTAATATCGTTTATTAAGAACCCAACAGGCCAATCTTATCATTTCGTCTGTCTGATTGTTTGTCTGTGCGACACTTAGGTACGCAAGTTCCCCTTGTTTCAAGAAATGGAAAAACCTTTTTAAATTTGGTGTCATTCCCGATAGCTTCGATTGTACCATAGACTGTTATGTCTCGACAAATTGTCATTGGAAAGTACAAATTAAAAAAAATACACGGCAAGCTAAGAAGGGGAAAACCCATGAAAGGATTAATTACGTCATAACGTAACTGATAAAAGTAATATGTATATGTATTATACATTATAGTTTCCTTACGTTTTAGTTACCCCGGAAATACTTTTTTGCATAGTTTCATAATATTCGATAAAACCTGGATACATCATTATAATCTCGAATTCAAAGAACAGCTCAAATAATTGATTACAAAGATTATCCACCAGTGACGAATGCAAAAACAGTTTTTTCAGCTGGCACTTTTTCTTCTTGTATAGCCTATCCGTAGTGCCAATATGTACGCTGCTCTGAAATTATGTGGTTGTTGTGTTGAACCTACGCAGATTTTTCAGCTAGAAAATCCTTCGCCTTCCTGGTTTCTCGTTCCTCATGATTTTACAGAGGTATTCGATTTTGGCTGTTTTTATTCTCATTAACACCTCTTTTTCTTTTTGCAATCTCAACAAAACACCCTGATTAGTAACGTAAGCGGTATAAGAAAACTACCATGTCCTCGGAAAGGTAGGTATCAACATTTCATCAATTGTTAAAAATTTGTCTATGACAATTTTATTTGTCTATATTTGTCTATTTGTCTTTGTATATATGACCCATCTTTCGCAGTAACTTGTCTATACTTTTTCTTTGATTCCTGGCACTTTCATCATCTAGTCGAATAACGGCAAGTA